>NC_138202.1:227084921-227432421 GCF_964194415.1 Vipera berus
AGAGATATATTTAATAAATATATAAATAAAATTATGTAGTCATTCACTGGTCTGTATCCAATCTTTGCTATAGCCTTCCTCGCTAGGAAAGTAATGCTGTTCTTTCTTTGCTTTTCAGGTTCCAGGTAGTATGATTTTCTGACTGCCAGTATCAAGTTTAAATTCAATAATATCTAAGATGTCAGTCTATAGTCAATTTATTTTACTTTTTATTGAATTGTGCTTTCTTATATTCATGCCTCTGACATTCCATGATTCCATTACAATTTTTCTTTTCAGCTTCGGATGTTCTTTTCCTGCATGACAACACAGCAACTAGATTTCCTAAACACTTTAATCCACCTATTGTATTTCACGAATACTGAGCAGAACTGAACCATCCAGAGCAACTCTGCAGTAGCAGGTTGAGTGACATCCCAACTGAGGAGAACATCATTTGGCACTCTCTCCTCAACCATTTTGTATTTTCTATTTCCTGGTAGAAATGTAAGAGTAGTTTACCATTGTTTCCCCCCCCATACAATATAAAATGATGATTCTGCCATTGTCACTAAACTGATCATCCCCCCCACAGCTTCTTATATCATTATTGTCCATTATAAGTGCCTGCTTCCTTTAGCGATAGCACTTAGACTTATATACTGATACATAGTGCCTTTACAGCCCTCACTAGGTGGCTTACAGAGGCTGAATATTGCACCCAACAATCTGGGTCCTCATTTTACTGACCTCGGAAGGATAGAAGGCTGAGTCAACCTTGAACTGGTCAAGATCAAACTGCTGGCAGGGGGCAGAATTAGCCTGCAATACTGCATTCTAACCACTGCACCACCATGGCTCATAAGGTTTAGCTGGAAGGGTGGGATGACCTCCAGCCCTAGCGTGGCCCTACTGGAGATATACAGCCTTGGCATTTACTCCCAATGTTTTTTACTCATCCCTTCCAGGACTACCCTGCCACAATGAAGCCTTATAGCAGTACTTGAGGTAGGGGGCTGAGCCTCTGTACCATTACATATAAAATAGACTTTCTTACAAGAATGTGTGTTTATTTGCTTATCCAAGTAAGAATCACAGATACAACCCTGCATTTATTGTGCAGTCTGGGTTTAAACAAATCAATAAATAAAACAGGGTGAGCAATTAAACAGCCATTTTTATTTAACTGGGAACCAGACATTGTTCCATTCCATGGACCAAATTTAACAAATGGCTTAAGATTCTTTTTACTTCATTATACCATGGCATAACTGATAGAAACACCATTATATTTAAAACATTATAGACTACAGAGACAGTAATTAGTTAGACCTGATGTTTCTTCCAATCCTGTCACTCTGTCTTTGAAGATTTTATTTTTTCCTTACCACTTGTAGCTTTCAATAGAAAAGATGCAGTTAAAAACTTGAGAGTCATATTAGAAAGCTCTGCCAAGTGACATATTGTCATTTCCAGTCACATTATGTAAGGCTTATCAATTAAAGAAAATTGCAGTTTTAGACAGCTCCAAATGAACTATAAGCATACATTATTTAGTAACCTGTATTGCAAGTATCTACAAAATAGCTAATGGACCTTTATTAGAAGGCATCTTATTCTAGAAATATTTGGAAAAAGTTTATAGTTTAGAGAATTCCTTTGTTCAGCAAGACCTAAAAGGAAAACAATCAGGGACACTTCAAAATATCTCAGTGGTGCATTGTTTGTATTTGATTAGCCACTTACTGAAATTATGTTCTGCACTGACATTTTAAAGCATCCCATTACAGTCATTAAATTATATTTGATAGTGCCAAACTGACAATTTATTCAAGTCACAACATTTAGAAACAAGACATTGACTTATGCATCCAGGTAACATCAGGAAATGTACCTGGAACAATAATAACAAAATTGAATGTTTGTTTTTAAAATGGAAGGAAAAATATCCACAGCCATCTAGAGGAAATGGCTTGGAAGATTGTGGTAGGGAATCATAGAAATGCAAAAGGTTTTGATGCAAATAATGCATCTTGCATCAGACATTGTGACAGAAATACCAAATTACACATACTTTGCGCAGTGAAAACATGATACATGTGTTATCGTTTTCATTTCATTTCATTTCATTTATTAAATTTATATACCGCCCTTCTCCCGAAGGACTCAGGGCGGTGAACAGGGCATATATAAATAGAAAATACAAAAATTAAAAGAGAATTAAATAATTGCCCAGATAAAACAGTAACAGTATAAAAACCCATTAAAAACCCTAACATTCCCCCATCAGGCCAGGCCAGCTTGTTCAAATGTCACTATGGCTTAGTAAAGATACTGCTGTACAGTCTTCTTTTCAGCTTAAAGAAATATTTTCAGCTTAAGGAATATTTACCATTCAATGGCTATTTTGCATCATTTTTCACTAATGGTGCATTACTCTACTGCATTAAGCCATAATATGCCTTTGGTTTAGTGGGTTGTGCAAATCTAGGCTGTTCAAAGGGAACCAAAGTTATTGTGGATTTATTAAATAAACCATGTTTAAACAGATCATAGCTTAGCATGATACAGCTTGTCCTTGACTTACAACCACAATCAGGACAATTTCCATTGCTAAGCAAGGCGGTTGTTCATTGAATCATCCCTGATTTTATGCCTTTTTTGCAATGGTTATTAAGTGAATTACTTTTTTTTTATTTTAATGCCATTTATATCCTGCCCTTCTCCGAAGACTCAGGGTGGCTTACAAACTTAGCAGTAGCCTTCATTCTATGTATATGCCTGCTTATTAGGGCTTTTCACACACACCCCAAGCGGCATTATTACAAAGTCATCTTAATTGCCCCCAACAATTTGGGTCCTCATTTTACCTACCTCAGAAGGATGGAAGGCTGAGTCAACCTTGAGCCTGGTGGGATGCAAACCTGCACTAATTGCAGGCAGCTGGTGTTACTTAAGGAGGCATTAGCCCACTGCTCCACTGCAGTTGTTAAGTGAACCACATGATGGTTAAGTGATTCTGGCTTCTCCATTGATTTTGCTTGTGGGGAACTGGCTGGTGCGGTTGCAAATGGCAATCACATGACCCTGGGATGCTCCAACTATCATAAATACATGTTGGTTGCCAAGCACCCAAATTTTGATCAGATGACTACGGCGATGCTGCAATGGTTGTAAGTGTGAGGACTGGTTGTAAGTCACTTTTTTCAGCACCATTGTAACTTCAAATGGTTGCTAAATGAATAGTTATAAGTTGAGGACTACCTGTATGCAAATAATGTATGTGAAGGCATAAAAATATGTTGAGGGTGCTATTGACAAGTGACCTAGGACAGAGGTGCTACTATGTCAGCACACCCACTAAATAGCTGCAAATTAGGGAGGAAGAAGACAGCAGTTTTCCCTTTGTACAACTTTCAAAGATGCAAATGTTTCTGTGACAAATAGAAGAAACAAGCTGCCACCAATACAGATTGGCATAAACAACCCAGCCACTGCTGGAAAAGGGAGGAACAACCACGTTCAGCTTACAGTGATTTGTAAGCCTGCCTGTGAAACTTAAAATTGAAACGGAAGTTCAGGAACACCAAGCCACCAATACAGATTGGCATAAACAACCCAGCCACTGCTGGAAAAGGGAGGAACAACCACGTTCAGCTTACAGTGATTTGTAAGCCTGCCTGTGAAACTTAAAATTGAAACGGAAGTTCAGGAACACCAAGCAACCATTGGTTGCTGATTTGTCACCAACGTGAGAGGCAACAAAGGTTTACACTAGGCCCTGAAAATATGAAAGCAGCATTGGATGAACAAAATTTGTAAGAACCATTTTCACATTCCATTTCCTTAACAGAAAAGGCCTTCTTTGCTAAATATTTTAGTGTCCAGATCCTGAGCTGGGAGCTTCAGTTGAAGCCCAAGTAAAATGCAAGTGAAGAATGGGATGAACTTGAAAGAAAGCTAGAGAAGCTTTCTCCCAGGCAGGGCTATAACACAGATTTTAAAAAGGTGAATGCTGATTTCATCATTGAGGAGACCACCTTGAATTTTTTGACTCTGTCTTACAGAGGTCTCAAAAGAAGAAGAAGCTCATTATTTGTGCAAATTATTCAAATTGCTAATAAAGAATTTTGGGAGGCTGATATGGCCATTTCGAACTCTTTATGTTCTCATCAGTCAGTCATACCCTTTATCTGAGATTCGAACCTGGGCTGATTGTATCTTAGGCAGTTGTTTTTAACTTGCTGAGCCACAGGTTCTTTCTCTCTTTTTATTAGCTAGAAGGCAAGGCAAATATATGTTAAGTATTTGTCAAGGCTTTTTGAATCTCAGATAAAGGGTATGACTGACTGATGAGAACATAAAGAGTTCGAAATGGCCATATCAGCCTCCCAAAATTCTTTATTAGCAATTTGAATAATTTGCATATATATATATATATATATATACAT
This sequence comes from Vipera berus, assembly GCF_964194415.1. Classification (NCBI taxonomy): domain Eukaryota; kingdom Metazoa; phylum Chordata; class Lepidosauria; order Squamata; family Viperidae; genus Vipera; species Vipera berus. The sequence continues at coordinate 227,089,352 of NC_138202.1, forward strand.
ATATATATATATATATATATATATATGGATCTTTGGTTATTCGGGTTTTTCCCCGCGTAGAACTAAAGGTGTAGGCGCAACGTTTCGACGGAATCCCATCCGTCATCATCAGGCTGGTGGCTTTAGCTTCCTTCTTCTGGGAGAAGCATGTGGCTGTTTGTTCCTCTTTTTTAAACAGCCACATGCTTCTCCCAGAAGAAGGAAGCAGAAGCCACCAGCCTGATGATGACGGATGGGATTCCGTCGAAACGTCGCCCCTACACCTTTAGTTCTACGCGGGGAAAAACCCGAATAACCAAAGATCCACATACGAACACCCGCGAAAACCTCAGAAAACATATATATATTTGCTTTATTCTGTCAAAATTCTATCTATAAGTGAAGAACAATAAAAGAAAGTACTCTTGAGTAACTCTAAGAGGCATCCTTGGTTCTTGGGCCCTGATCATATAGTTCAACTGGTTAGATTGAAAAAGCGTTTTAAACCACAATATGTGGTTTATAAGCAATAGTTCAATATATCAGCATACTAGTTATATCAAAACTGAAGCAAACAGACCAGTTTGTTGAGTTTATATGATATATGAATCCAGCCTTTGCTTGCATTACCACACACAATTAAGAAATAGTTTTAATCAGAATTTATTATTCGTTTATCTGAAAATGATTTAACCAAATAAATTTGCTTTAAAATGAAAGATCACTTTAAATTCTCTGAGAGAAATTACATTTTTTTTTCAGTCTAATTTTAGCAGGGAGATCAGTTTAAATTCTGGGCATTTGGTTGTATGAATAAGTATAGTTAAGTAATAATGGACTGTGTAACATGGATTATGAACAGACTAGAGAGGAGCGTCAAGGAGAATGTTGTAAAGACCCATACAAAAGCCAACATGAATAGGGAATAATGGAGGGGTTTGGGTTTTTTTTTTACACACCTTCATTTTCCATGATACTTAGAGCTACAAATGAGGCAACTATAGTTTAACCAATGTGTGTGCTCAGTTTCTGGTTCAATGTGTGAACCCAGAAATAGTATTAATCAAATAAAGTCTCAGTTTTATTAATCTGAACTGTTAGACAAGCACAGTTTTGCTGGTTCTCTCTTTCTCTTTTAAATACAGACTCACATACTCAATACTTATAATAGTGTAAATTCTCAGGGCCCAGAGTTTTGGAAATAGCTTTTCCCAGTTTTGACATTTTAACTCATATTACTATCTTGCAAATTCTATGTAAATTCAGTCAAGTGCTTTACAAGAAGAAATATTTCTGAAGTATTAAGCAAAATGATGGCAAAATTAGCAATTTTCTAATCTTCATAAAATTATCTTGATTCTTAACAATCGGCAAAATCAGCAGAAAGAGCAATAGTCTGTTGCCCAAAGCACCAAGAACTGTTGGAAGTCAACACCCACCCACCCTCCTAGAGAAGGAAATATTTTGGGGGGATATTAAAAAAAAAAAGGCAGAATATTATGTTTCCTCAAAGAGATAATGGAGAAAAATCTTAGGCAGAAACAGCCCAGTCTCCCCTAAGCAGAAACTCAGCAGGCTAGCTCTGTAGAAATGCAGATTTGATATTCCTATTCAGAAAGACTGGGGCACCTATTCATAAGCAAAATGCCCTCAGCCATGTCCCCAGAGAAGGTTTGAGCTGATGGGGTTAGAAAAGCAAAGACTTCCAAGGACAGAACATGACCTTTAGGATTAATCCACCACCATTAGAATACCAAAAGCGCACGTCAAAGTACATGACATAGGAACATGAACAACCTCAAACAGGAACAACTCCAAACACAAAACCCGCAAAAGGTACAAAAACCCACTCACTCCTAGCTCCATTTTGTCAGCCACCCCTTGCTTAGTTTTGGTTAAAGATAATTACACATCTAGAATTTTGACTTGACTCTTAATTTGATTCTTGCATTGTTATCTTAAAATTTACAGTGTTTTCAGACTAACCTTATATTTTTCCATTGAAACATATATGCTCACTATACACACAAGTATCTGAGTTTATCAAGAAAAAATGAAAGAATATTGTATTAAAACAAGGTGACTTGGCTTCCAACTTTTATGATTAAATGAACTTACACATAACTAGAGCCACCGGGTTTGCTAAACTCTGTTCTTCATTATTAACAGCAATCTTATCATTCAAATTAACACTAGAACTAAATTTATTTTTGTAAATTATTTTTGGGAAGGAAAAGCATAATAATGATTAAGGACTTTAAGATCCTATTTAATGATGAACTCCTTTAGGAACTGTGTACTGGTGTTGTGGAGGCTGGGTTCATATGCTTCACAGCAGATGCCTCAAATGTCTTAATATTGTACAAAATCAGAACAGATGTTTTGTTTTGTTTTTCATGTTTTTCAGATGTTTTAAGCTTCTGTGGACAGAAAGTTTTGCAGTACCATCTCCTTAAGCATCCTCAAGCAACACCCATATATCGTGACTAGTTGGAGACTAGATTTAAAAAAATCTCACTGTGAAAAAGAATCACAATGGGGGGAAAAGGAAGATGGATGGGTTGTGTGTTTGTTTATCAAAATGATATGCTGCTCATCTCACTGTCTCAAGTGAGTCAGGGCACCCACCCACCCTCCTAGAGAAGGAAATATTTTGGGGGATATTTAAAAAAAGGCAGAATATTATGTTTCCTCAAAGAGATAATGGAGAAAAATCTTAGGCAGAAACAGCCCAGTCTCCCCTAAGCAGAAACTCAGCAGGCCAGCTCTGTAGAAATGCAGATTTGATATTCCTATTCAGAAAGACTGGGGCACCTATTCATAAGCAAAATGCCCTCAGCCATGTCCCCAGAGAAGGTTTGAGCTGATGGGGTTAGAAAAGCAAAGACTCCCAAGGACAGATATCAAAAGATTAAAACATTAAAATTAAGATTTGCAATGATTAAATAAAAGATTAAAGCCACGGGCACAGTGAGTCAGGAGATGGACTTTTGTGTATCATTCAGTCAACTACCTCCAGCATAGCATGCCCCAATCGGTCAACCAGCAGAGCCAGGTTTTAAGGCCCTTCCAAAAGGTCAGAAGGCTAGAGGCAGGTCTCATCTCTAGAGGGAAGATGTTCCAAAGGACAGGTGCCATGCCAGAGAAGTCTCTTCTCCTTGACCTCACTAACCAAATTTCCTTGGCTAACCGAGTCCAAACAAGGCCTCTTCTACCAGTGCAAGTAGGACAAACCAATCCCATTGGGGCAGGATGGCTCACCAGATATCCTGGTCCCATGCTATGAAGGACTTTAAAGGTACTAATCAGCAGCTTGAATTGGACACAGAAACAAACTGGCAACCAATGCAGTTTAGTCTGCCACCCTTAGAGCCTCCAGGATTGTCCATGGTTACCAAGCAGATGTTGCTTTAGGTACTTCCCTACTGACCAACTGGGGAGAGAAAAGAGGCAATAGTGAGGCCATTTGCTCTGCATTTTAGGAACTTTAGGATTGGGATATCCATATGTGCAAAGCTAGCACCCACGTTGAGGAAATCAAAGTATTTATGTAGAGTGCCATTGGTATGAAATAAATATTGGGATGGCTGGTCATTTTTTCCAATAAGACACTATTGGACTCCATTAAGGCTCTTTTGTCACACATAATTAGCCCTTTTTTGTATTAATGCTCACCTATTTCTACCTCTGAGGATGATGGGGAAATTTGGGGAAATAAGGGGCTGCATTGTCTTTCTCTTATCTATTCAATCATAATTACATATTATTGTTTCATTTTCTGAAAAGTTCACATTCCTTAGTGTTATTGCAAAAACATTCAGCCATTCAGACAAAAAAGATCCAGCTACTTGAAGATAATTTGGGATTTAAATGAGAATCACTGCAGAACAGAACTTAAGGGGAATGCACACCAGCTTATTATCAGGGCCGTGAACACTGTTTTTCCAGTGAAAGGATCAATCATTTGTCTCAAAAATGATCATACAAAATATAATGTCCAACCTCTTCTCTGTTTAGTATCTTTTCTTGTTGCCTGTTCTTCCAATTCAATTTGTAGTGTATTTTCACCTATTTTCCTTATGCTGAACACCCACAACTGTTCAAAATTAGAACCGATCCCCATGTAAATGAGTTGGTTTAGACTGGGAAGTGGAAACTTTCATTGAAATAGTAACATCTGTTCTAAAAGCACAACATTTTGTGTTTTATTCAGCAGAGATTATCACAAGTACCTGGTTCTAGCTGTGCTCATTTATGGTTGGAACACCATATGGGCATGTATTCGTCCTGGCCCAGTGTATGCTAGCTTAGTGACAAAGTTTATTATGTCCTCGGTCCACATCTCCATGACAAGGTCTGTGCTATTTTTAAAGTCTTACCTCTGCAAAATGGCACTGGGAAATCCCATGTTGCTCCATTTCCAGGACTCATGAAACATGTCAGAACAGCATGGCCTTCTAGGATATAGCCTGCAATGCAACTGTATCGAATTTTATCTCCAATATTGAATCTTGTGCCATGAAGAATGCCTTTAGGTATCTCCCCAGGGTTGCCACAGGTATGGCTGGGTAACACTATTAGGAAGAGAGGGGGCAGGAGAGAGAAAAAGAGAAGGAGTTAGCACAATAAAATGTTCCCAATAAATTTTCATTGACAAGGATTTCTTGTACACGTCTCGTTTTTCTTTGCTTCAGAGCAAATACATTTCAATTAAAATGACAAAAACTCTCATGCCAGATCTAAAGTTGTAATATATAGTTTTCCTGAATTTTATACTTAAAGAAGTATTTTAGTTGTTTCAGCTATTTAATTTACCACCTTTGTACTGCAGCAAGTATACGATTGATGGATTTCTATAAAAATCAATTGGGTTTTGGCCATTTGCTTCAATCTGATATGGCCAGAGTAGAATGCTATTTATCTTAATATGTAACATTTAATAGAGCAGTTTGCAAACAGAATTGCCTAAGAAGATTGACTGGCATATGATGTCAAGTAAGAGATCAGCCTGAAACAAAAATCACCATCAACCATTTAAGTTTCCCCCCATATGAAATGATAGGGATTTGAGAAGGCAGAGGTTTAATTTGGAACTATTTACATGGAAGCTTCAGAGGATTATAGTACTTGACTAACATGTTCAGACCCACAAACTAAGCAGGATTAGGGAATGTGTATATGTGGAAAGAAAAAACAACAACAAAGAAAGCCTACAGTTATTGGCTGGACCACAATATTTTATAGGTTCAATTATAAAATAAGGAGACTTAATTTTTCATCAGACTTTCTATGATGATCTGGAACACAAACATGCCCACATCTAATTATGATTGTTTTATATCGCAACAGAAATGGACTTGATTTTCTTATATATCATGAGTTTCAGTTGGAGAATATTTTTGTTAACAATAACTGGGTTTTCCTTGTTCAGAATCAGATGATCAAGCTTTGTTCTCCTCCCAACCCCAGAAAAGGCCGGTGTCATCTGACATCAATTAAAATCAAAGCACATTAATCAGACTGTATTTCCATGTGCTATGGAAATAAATTATATCAAGTGTCCATGCAAATTTAGCATACTCATTTATTGGTTTACATAAAGCACTTCAGTGATGAATTCAGCTTCCACATGGTTAACACCAACCCAACAGTAGTTTCAGATGATTAGGAAAGATACTTCCCTCAAAAATGTTTAGATATATTAAAGTCCCAGTAGAGTATTTGGGGGAAAAATTTCCTTTCTAAAGAGTGTTTGGCAATCTTAATTTTCTCCTTCTCTGACTCATTTGTTTGCACAATCCCGGTTATCAAATGCACCCCACACATTACTACCCTCTGATCAACCAAACCTATGAAGTCACTTCTCTGTCCTATTACAAGCTTGCAGGTTTGCCCCAAGTTCCCACCAACCCTTCTGCATTATCCTTGGAAGATTGTTTCATTCTAAAAGGATTTTGGGAATTATCAAATATTATAGAAGGAATTAGCAGGCAGAAAATATGAAAGTTAAATTCCAAATCTTTGCATTCTCCAATTCCATAATAGTAATGGGACTAGATTGTCTTGGAAAACCTTTTTTGATTCCTTCTTATGTATTCATTTAAGCATCAGTCGAACAGGAAAATTGCATTTTCTTTGTGAATATTGGAATGAATGAAAAAATGAGATGTTACATCCTTACTTAATTGAAGTTCAATTTTTTTGCATTATTCTATACGAAAGCAAAGGCTGGATGCACATTTCAAGTTTTGCATAATCACAGTAGTCCATAACTGTCAGAAAAATGATATCAATTACTTGCACCACTGTCTATGTAATAATGATTTACCTTTAAATTACAAATGGATTACAAAACAAGATTTTGATATATCTTTCAAATACCACTTTCAGGTTTGCTACCAAAATCCCATGTGAAATTCACATTAACTTCAGAGATTACAACAAGAAAAGAGATGCCGAGCAACATTCTACAACCAGACCATGAAATTGTTTGGGAGAATAAACAAACCAAAACACATTGGCTTGAAATACACAATATAGTAAAACTGGTGGCAGCAGCCTTTGCCTATATTTCAGATCTTATTAGGAAAGCCTAATCTAAAGAGTCAATTTTGAATGCACTCTGCATTAAAAGCATCTGAGGCAAAAATGCCATTATGCCGTATCATAATGCAGCTTTATCACAAGGTTGCTTCTGCAACTACTGTTTGTACAAGTCAGCTCCCAACACCTTTTGCATTCATCATATTGAATGCAGAGCTCATTAATTAAAGAAGCCAGGTCTTTCTATCAAGTATGCCAGTGCTTTTTTTCTAAAAAAAAAAAAAAAAAGTGTCGGAACTCAGAGGTGCTGTAACTGGGAGCGATGCCGGTGTCTTGCTACGGTGTCACCGCCCGTCCTTTGCACCCCTGCCCCTGAGGCTCGGAGCCACATGCCGCGGAGATTCCCCTCCCTGCAGTTGCCACGCCGTGCTGAGCCCCCACCAGGAGCTGCTCCAAACCCCGACCCAGAGCTGTGTTCCTCACGGCAGTGGTCTCCGGCACCAAACAGCCTCTTTCCAACCACATCCAGAAAAATTTGTAACAAACATTAGAATTCTCAAGGCCATGTTTGGTATTTCCCAGCAATCTGTTACTGGAAGGAAAAAGTAATCCCTGCTGTGTTACTGATCCCAGAGAAGCATTTGCATGTAAGCAGGTATCCTTAGGGTGCCATAGTTATGGATGAGAAATATTGGTTGCAAAGTTGGCATTTCTGGATGTAATACAGATATTTTGGACTTATTTTTGTTTCTTTGCATGTTTGATATTTTTTAAAAAGGCATATGCTAGTGACTACACTTATGCACATATGTAACATCTTTTAGGATTCTGCTTGTACAGAATGTGAAAAGTGAAAGATTGTGACTAAACAAAATTTTAATGTAGAGATAATACCACCAGAAATTATTTTAGCCTTTTTAATAAATGTTGTTATTGATGTTAAGCTCACCATGGAAAATATCATATATTGTTATGTATATAGCAGGTTTATTTAAAGTGTTTTAGTTGTAATAAGATGGTTATAGATTCAAAATAGTTTTCAAGAGTGTACAAAAGATACTATTTTTTTTTCTAGCATCAGCTAAATTAGACATATTACATTGAGAAAAATGTTTCTCATTTCTTTCCTGTTACCTTTTGTATTTCATTGCAGAGATGTTAACATAGGAAATAGATTATTTTGTTATCTAATTTTACCTTCCAAAAGACAGAAGCAGATGAAAAATGTGAGGTTCTTTCCTGTTGGCTTTTTTGAATTAGCTCTTTTAGATTCTAAAAGTTTAATTCCTAAAGAAGTAACCTTGTAAATAATTTTAATGTCCTCCTCTAGTGCAGGGTAGGCAACCTTGGCTCTTTTATGACTCAAGGACTTCAACTCCCAGAATTCCTGAGCCAGCATGGCTCAGCTTGGAAACTTCTCTCTTTCCCCTCAGCGTGGCTGGCTCAGGATTTCTGGGAGCTGAAGTCCACGAATCATAAAAAAGAGCCAAGATTGCCTACTCCTAAAGCCAATAGAGGGAGCTTTTTTTTTCTTTTTGCAAAAAAAAAGGTGCTGGAACGCCGTTCTGAGCGTTCTATGAGGAAAAAAAACCTGAAGTATGCCATGAAATAACTTTTTTCTTAACTATTACATGAATTTTTACAGAACTACAAAAGATGAAAAAATGTTATCTTTGGGCAAAACTTGTTTAAACTGTATTTTAACCTGCCCATTCAATCTATATGGAACACTGTTGCTCAAATTTGAAAAATTTAAGAAGCATACTTCTTATAGGGGGAATTTTGGAAGTTGAAGACCACACATCTTTAAATTGCGAAGACTTAAAAACACTGGTATACAGAAAGTATCACTTTAGCATTCACGACTATAATATTTGCCTGAAATTACTGTTGCAAATGGTTACTCTCATTAGTAATAGGAACTGTTATGTCATACCAGCATCATATGTTTCCTACAAGATATTTCCAATAAGCTGTAGACCTATCCCAGTCTGGTTTTCTATTCATTTCCTTTTCACCTTCTTGTTTCCTTGTTGGATTTCCATCAGTCTTCTCCTCACTTCCTGTGCACCATACTTGGTCAAGAGTTACCACCTTCTCAATTCCCTTCCATTAGAGTGGTATCAACTGCATATCTTAGGTTGTTGATATTTCTTCTGGCAATCTTAATTCCAACTTTTGATTCATATAGCCCTGCCTTTCTCATGATGTGCTCTGCATATAAGTTAAGTAGGCAGGGTGACAGTATACAGCCTTGCTGGACTCTTGGGCTCCAAGATCACTGCAGATGGGGACTGTAGCCAAGAAATTAAAAGCCGTTTGCTCCTGGGGAGGAAAGCCATGGCAATCTAGACAGCACACTAAAAAGCAGAGACATCAGCCTGTCAACAAAAGTGCGTATAGTCAAGGCTATGGTCTTCCCAGTTGCAATGTATGGCAGTGAAAGTTGGACCATAAAAATGGCTGAGTGCCAAAGAATTGAGGCCTTTGAACTATGGTGCTGGAGAAGACTCCTGCGAGTCCCTTGGACTGCAAGGCGATCAAACCGGTCAGTCCTAGAGGAGATCAACCCTGACTGCTCTTTAGAAGGCCAGATCCTGAAGCTGAAACTCAAATACTTTGGCCACCTAATGGGAAGGAAGGACTCACTGGAGAAGAGCCTAATGCTGGGAAAGATTGAGGGCAAGAGAAGAAGGGGACGACAGAGAATGAGGTGGCTGGATGGAGTCACTGAAGCAGTAGGCATGAGCTTAAATGGACTCCAGAAGATGGTAGAGGACAGGAAGGCCTGGAGGAACGTTGTCCATAGGGTCAGACACGACTTCGCAGCTAACAACAACAACAATTCCCTTCACTTCTCTTGATACCCCCGGAATGGTGCTCTCAGTGCTTTTCTCCTCATGCATGCAAAAACTATTAGAAACACGATCTTTTAAGTATTGGAATAATAATAATAATAATAATTTTATTTATATATGCAGGTAAAGGAAGAGTGGGAAATTCTTCAAAAGCTCTTTTGATAGAGCAAGCGAGATGGGAGTGTTCACCCATGGATGGAAGACACTGTGGAAGGATCTATCTATGAATCAGGGCAAGTATGAATGTACAGATGAGTTGACATATAAAGTATGTCACAGAAAAGGAAACATTAATATATGGCATAGAGTCTGGTTACGTGAAGGTCCATCTGTCTGCCACAACATCTGCCTGGTTGATTCAATCCTGTAGGGTTGGCATGCTTTGCCTTCCTTTATTTAAGGAAGGTGTCTCAGAAGGAATAGGGACGCGATTGCTCAGTGGGTTAGAATGCTGAGCTTGTCAATCAGAAGGTCAGCAGTTTGGCAGGTCGAATCCCGAGTGCCGCGTAACAGAGTGAGTGCCTGTTACTCGTCCCAGCTTCTGCCAACCTAGCAGTTCGAAAGCACGTAAAAATGCAAGTAGAAAAATAGGTACTACTATGGTGGGAAGGTAACAGCATTCCGTGTGCCTTTGGCGTCTAGTCATGCTGGTCACATGACCATGGAGACATCCTCGGACAAGTGCTGGCTCTTCGGCTTTGAAACGGAGATGAGCACCGGCCCCTAGAGTTGGAAATGACTAGCACGCATGTGCGGGGGAACCTTTACCTTTACGTCAGAAGGATGCCTTCTCTGGAAAAAGATGCCCCCAAGATTTGGTGGTCACCACTCTGCTGTTGTTTAAAAGAGCTGTGAGCTCTTTATGAAGGTCTCTAGTGAAAGAGCACGAGATCCTTCACTTCATCACATTTGCCACCTTTTATCTTTTGTTTTATTTATTTTATTGTATTTTCTTTGTCTGATGTGAGTTGCCCAGAATTGTTGATAGTTGGGTGGCATGCAAGTTTAAATCCTCTTCCTCCTCCTCCTCCTCCTCCTCCTCCTCCTCCATCATCAACACCATCAAACATCAACTTCTGCCTATCCCAGATCTTTGGGAAAGTTTTGAAAGTGGATAAAAATGCCAGATCCAGTCTAACCAACTGGCAGACTGTGAGACCAGCCACAATAATAATAAACTGTCTCTCTCCAACACTCACTATCTCACTTTAAATCATCTCTCTCATACTTTTTCTTTTTTTTTCTTTTTTAGATTCTTTACAAGAGAAAAGGAGAGATAAAATGATGGATATCTTACTCTGATCCCTGATTGATTGTTCCCATATGAACACAGCTGTTGACAGGGGGGAAAAACCCTCTATCTGACAAAGTTTAAGGCTAGACAGCATGAAAGATTTTAAGTTTAATTTAAAAAATGGAATTTTTCACATGATACAATTACCTGTCAAGATCAAACATGATTAGTTTATTTAACTGCTTTTCAGAAAACACTGAAACAATACTTAAGTTGGTATGCAGGACCAGCTGTTCAATCTCAATTTGAAATAAAAATGTATTATGATGTACACATCATACAGCTGTTCAGCACAGGCAAATATTTCATTGCCCAAGCCACACCTGATTCACCGCATAAGTACATTTCAATAGATTTAACTCAATTGAATTCCAGTAGAATTTTAGAGGTATGCAATATAGGTTGAGATTTATTAAATAATAAAAAGAGATTTTTTGGAAGAACTTTGAAGATTTATTGCAGGCACAGACCTCACCTGTCCTCTATTTAAACATGCAATTTCTTTAGGAAAAAATATGATTTATTCATTCTTCTCAATGAAATGAAAGCATTTTATGGCAGTGATTTTCTGCTGTGAAATAAGTTGTTTAATGGTGCTTTCTCTTTATTATCTTTAATGCAGCATATATCTTTAAAATCCTGAATTATAAAGTAATTTTGAATTAATAAAAATGGTTAAGATAGTATTTCAAGCCAAAATAAGAAAGGAATCCTATATAAAAATACTGTATATTTGAAAATTATGAATAGTTCAAGCACAGGCACATTTTAGTCCATAATGTGTTTTACTGGTTCCTCCGTAATTGTAACCTCAAAGATCACAACTAACTGGCCTTGGAAACATGAAGATCCCCAACCTGACAGTTTTTTTCCCTTTTAATAACCCTGTAATCCCTTTATTCAGGGTGGAGTTGGGGTAACTGAATGGAGCTTGAGTATTTACTGGCCAGATGCCCTTCCTGATGCCTATGCAGAGTTTGCAACAGTTACTCATTGTGCCCAGAGAGAGAAATATCTGCTGCCAACTAGGATCGAATTCAAAGCCTTCTGATGTAAGCCACCATGCCACTACCATCCCCAACCTAACAGTAACCTTGAGATTTCAAGATAATAATCTTTTATGGATCTGACCATAGATGTATTCAATCCCCTTTTATTATGGGAATTGCTTAGAAAAATCCAAGTTACTGGGTTTTACCACTTCTTGCAATAACTAGTTAACTATGAATTCCATGAAGTAATTTACGTTGTTCCAAATCTACATCCCAACAACTTCATTTCTCTAAAGAAACTGGATATTACTGAATAATGCTTGTTCTTCTATGTGCTTCATTTAAACTATCATCATATCTTGACTGCAAACATCTGGCACTGGATGGCAGTAAAGAGCTGTCCAGCCTCTAATTTCCTGGATCTCCACAATCTCTTTTTAAAAAACTGGTATCACATTGGCTACCGTCCAGTCCTTTGGCACTGAGCCCAACCTGAGAGACAAGTTACATATTTTTGCTAGAGGTCAATAATCTTACACTTGAGATCTTTAAGAACTCTCCAGTGGATGGCATCAGGTCGGCAAAAATGTCCTGGAATATTTCCTCTAATTTGCTTTACAGTCTTTTTACCAATTCACTCCCTGAGAAGTCACGACAGGCTCGGGAATCTTCCTTACCGGTGAGGGAGAAAACAGAGGGGCAGAGAAGCCCTTCTATTTCTCTGCAATCTCTATTTCTCCTCCTCTATTACATCCCTTTTGCTCCTTTGTTTTTAATGGCCCAAGTATTTTCTCTAATTGGTTTTCTTATTTGAATTTGCTCAGATAAATTCTTTATATTTGAGGGGGTCCTTGGAGCTCTCCGAGCTTGGTTGTTTTCTTGCAGATGTTTCATTTCCCAAACTAGGTTACATCATTAAAAAGGTAAGGGTTCCCTGTCAATTGTGTCTGACTGTCGAGTGCAATGCTCATCTCTCTTTCTTAGCTGAGGGAGCCAGCATTGTCCAGAGACAATTTCCATAGTCATGTGGCCAGCATGGCTCTATGCCAAAGGTACACGGAACATTGTTACCGTCCTACAAAAGTGGTACCTAGATATCTACTTGCATTTGCATGCTTTCAAACTGCTAGTGGGGCAGGAGACCAAAGCAAAGGTGATGTCAAAGCAGAAAGTGTGGATGCTCTAACAGGAGGACAGGAGATCTTAACTTCTTTTTTTACATCTGTTTTCTCTCAGAAGGGAAACGGAGCTAAGAGAGACTGTAACCACAGGTTGTCCTCAACTTACAAGCGTTCATTTAGTGATTGTTCAAAATTACAACAGCACTAAAAGAAAGTGACTTATGATTGTTTTTTCACACTTACAACCATTGCAGCATCCCCACGGTCACATGATCAAGATTCAAACACTTGGCAACTGACTCATATTTATGATAGTTGCATTTCCTGGAGTCATGTGATCACCTTTTGCAACCATCTGGCAAGCAAAGTTAATGGAGAAGCCAGATTCACTTAACAACTCTGTTACTAACATAACACATGCAGTGATTCAGTTAAGAAGTGTGAGAAGAAAGGTCATAAAAATGGGGCAAGATTTGTTTAACTGTCTTGCTTAGCAACAAACATTGTGGGCTCGTTTCTGTTCATTAGTCAAGGGCTACCTGTATTTTAAGCTAATCCAGGTCTCCAGGGCAAGATGATAACATGCCAAGATAGTGAAGGAAATAGTGGAGATGATCACAGAACTGCCTTCAAGAATAATGAGAAATCCTGGCCAAATGCTCGAAGACCGGAGGAGAACAAACACTGTTTCCATCTTCCAAAAGGAGGACAATAACATGAAAAACCACAGATAGGTCAGGTTGACATATGCATTGAGCATGGTCTTCAAACATATTATCATGTAGGTGAGCATTTGGATAAAGATGCCAAAGGAGCCAGGACAAGGTGGCCACAAACAATTCTGTTGTGATTCAGGGTCAGCCTGTGGGTTCGGCAGTTGGGTTGGACGACTCAGAGGAGGAGGGGGGTGTTGAAGAGCTTGCTGAGGGGGTTGGAGAGCTTGCTGATGAGAGCCCTCAGCCAGGCCCCTCCCACCTGGTCACGACACAGACCCAGCTGTGTGAGCCTGACAGCGTGGATGAAGATGACCCACAGCTGGCCCTGTTCAAGGACGCCCGACACAGGAGGCAGTCAATCAGGAGTAAACAGAGGAAGGCAATGGGGCACCTCAGAAGGAGGCAGAGAGAAGCCACACCCTGAACTGTATAAAAGGGGAATGCGTGGGAGGGCTGGTTTGCTGAAGGCAACCGCTTGAATAGCTCCTGTTTCATGGTTCGTGTCTTGTTTGCTTTTGTGTCCATAAATTTGGTAGGCTTAGTTCCAGCCTCTTGCCTTCTTGTAAAAGGGGTTGTCCCTGCCTTTTCTGCAGGGCCGGTAGCAGGCTGGTACAGAACAAATTCATGCCAAACTACTGTAACCTTTTTTTCTTTGAGAAAGCTATTGGCCAAATAGATAGGCCATGGACAGTGTACTTTCGCCTTCACCAAAGTCTTTCATGGAAAAATAGAATGATATTACAGTTAGAGGAATAGAAGCTGAATCACCAGAGGGAAGGACTGCCCTAGAATGACACAAGGATCTATCCTGGATCCAGTGCTTTTCACCAAGGGTAGCAATCATTTGGACCAAGGAATTATGGGCTTGTTTAGTGAGTCTGTAGGACACACAAAGCTGGGAAGGATGTATAAAACTTTAGAATAGCGACAAAGTACTCAAAGAGATCTAGAAAGGTGTCTCAACAGTGGGCCGAAATCAATATGAATGGTAGATTGAAATAGGATAGAATTGATACTGCCACATATAGGAAGGGGTGCTTAATCCTTCTCTAGATTAGTTGAACACAGATCAGTCAAATATATTAATCTTCTATGCCCATAGGGGTACTCTAAACAAGATACCTTGTGTTGGGGGGGACTAAATTGCCTCAGTACACCTACTGATTCCCATTTAGAGCAGGTTGCTATGTATTAACCCTAGAGTAAAAGGCACATTATATTCAGTGGTGGGATTCAGCTGGTTCGCACCACTTCAGCAGAACCGGTAGCTAATTTTTTGTTGCCCAGGCCCAGAATGGACTTCCGGAAGCGGCATCCACACAGAGAACTGATTGTTCACATATTTGAATCCCACCACTGATTATATTATATAGGGCAGTTACATGTTACATATTGATTGGATTGTGCAGCATGCAACCTAAGCAAATATGGCCTAGGCCATTTCAGTGTCCAGGGCATAAAATTCTAAAGCAGAGTATGAAGACTCCAGTAGTAGAGAATAAATGAAATATGACTGAAGGAACAATGGTACTTTACTGAGGTTGTTTGGTTGCTGCTGTGCTGCTATAAAATTCTAATACAGTAGTCCCCAACTTATGATCCCAATTGAGCCCCAAATTTGCCTTGCTAATCAAGGCAGTTGTTAAGTGAGTTTTGGCCCACTTTCTGACCTTGTTGAGTTAATCACTGAAGTTAAGTGAATCACATGGTCATTAGCTTCCGCCACTGACTTTACGCGCCACAAGCCAGCTGGCTAGAATACAAATGGTGATCACATGACCCCAGGACAGTGCAAGTGTCATAAATACACGATGGTTGCCAACTAGCCAAATTTTTGATCACATGACCATGGAGATGCTGTGACGGTTGTAAGTGTGAAAGCCAGTCATAAGTCATTTTTTTGCAATGCCACTGTAACTTCAAATGGTCACTAAATGAATGGTTGTAAGTCAAGTACTACCTGTAGGTAACCACTGCAAGCTAAAATATGCATCTGCATTTTGTCACATCAATAGCCCAAGACGATTTTGCTTTTGTTCAACTGTTCTGACACTGTTCTGCAACTGTCATCAACATATATTTTGTTTGCAGAATTTCAAATCTTTTTTTCCCCAATCACAAAATAAACTGGTGAAAGTCCATGATTAAATAAAAATAAAACAGTAGGACATATTTACAATATCACTCCTATTATTAACCCCAACCTAATCTAGATAGTCTGCTCACTCTAAAAAGACCTTTGATATAGAATGTAGTCTTATTGGTGATAAATTTTGTTCCCTACAAAAAATAGGACAATTTCTCCTGGATGCCGCAGTACTTTTTACTTTTCCAATAAGAATCTTAGTAAACAGTCCATTTCACAGAATGCGGTTTGCAATCAAAGAAGATACAGTATGTAAAATATCTTCAACAGCTGATGCACTACAGATACACAATTCTTCTGCAAATGGAACTCCATGAAACTTCTCATACCTTACCAAACAATCTAGTTGCTCAAAACAAGCTTTAAGAAAAAAAAATATTGAGGTATATAAATACTTTTCTAACTGGAGGCTGATTTGTGCTGAGTCAGCCACTTCAAAGACTTAACAAGTTTAAGGGATGTAATTATCATATATATCAAATCTGAAAACCACCCCATCTCACTCACAGAGCAGCTCTTGGGAGATGTCACTTGAAAGTTAGGCAGCCAAAGTGTGAGGAGGCCTATTATGCTACTGCTCTTTAGCTTGAGCAATCTATCTGGGTCCATATATAAAATGTTCAGCCAGCAGTTGAATACTTTAATTTCTGCATGACTTTGAACAGGTGTTATATTCAACCCTGCCCTTACGGCTGGAGTTGATTTAGACGTGTATCCACCCCCAAGATGCATTTCAGGAAAGTGAACTATATCATTTCAGTCACCAGAAGCCAAGGTCGGGTAAGAAAATACACTAGACTAAACAAGTAGTAATTGCTTCTAATACAAGCACCATACTAACTTAGCACTAATTTATTAGCTTGGTACAAGAAAAAAATGTTGAATGATTCATGATTTTAGGATCTGCACATCAATCTCTACTTCACTTTCAAGAAAAAAAAAGAGAGATTCTGTCCTTTCTTTATTTGTTTTACACTATTATGGACACAAATAATGTTACCAGTGCTTTATTGATGATGTTTTATATTTCTAAATAATTTTAATTTGGAACATAATCAATATTGTTATTTTAGATTCCAGATGGTTTTAATCAAGGTAAATAAAATCTAATTCTTGAAACATTAAATCAATTATAGATTTTTTTAAAAAAAATCTATAAAAACTATTATTTTTGAACACAAATAAAATATTTTGTGAAGCACAGCAGATTCTTTATCAGCTTATCTTTGAACTCCTATCATATTACAACATGCAGTGAAAACCAGCAGGACATGGGGTTATTTCAACCAAACATGACACTTGATTTCACAACTGCTTTGACAAGTATTGATTTTAAGGTTTACCTTCATCTTCAATATAACACATAGAGTTGTAGAGACAGGCTGCAAGTGGCTTGAAAATTCTTCCTTGAATAATTAAACCTCATGCTACAAAACATCACAACATCTGTTGTTCATATTGACATGCCTTTAAACCCCCACATTTTTCTAAATTTAACAATCATTTCTATAAGTGAATTCTTTATTTTGGTTGGAAGTGAATCCTACGTGCTAAGTTTCTTGATGTATTTTCTTAAAGCTCAACGTAAAAAGTACCGTATCCTTAATATCTGGAGGTTATGGGTAAAAGATCAAAGTCGTATGTATACTGTAGACTTTTTTTTTTTGTTCTTTGGTTAATGGATCTTTTGGTTTGCTTAAGGTGTTTTCAGACAGTTGTGTTTGTTGTGTGCTACAGTGATGTCAAACGGCTGTAGTAGTTTGTTGTTTCAGATATGTTTTTGCTGCACGGGATTATTATTTCACATCTTGGGAAGATTTGCAATAATAAAGCATGCATAGAACATAACAGTGCTAAGAGGTTTCTAAATGATATATTCATCCTTTTGTTTTGAGGTTTCTATCACAACTTCACCAGAATTTTAAGTTGATTCCCTAAAGAAATGTAATGCAAACTACACCAAACTTTTGAAAGGCAATGAAACTTTCAGTGCATTAACAAAATCAAAGAAGTACACTCTGCACTCACTTTCTAGAACAAAAGATCCTATAAATAAATTATCTCAGAAGATGGATATGTATTATCATAGAGCATAAAAGTTGGAGAGTTCTTATTAAATATCCAGTTTTCAAAGAGAATTTCAATGTCAGGAAATGATTGTACAATATAATTATATGAAATCACCAATCAAAGTCATCTTTGACAATACCTAAGCCAGTTTTTTCTTTAAAATATTTAGCAAACCTTTGATTTGTATTACATTTCTGTACCTTTATTGCTTTATATTTTCTAGATATAAATATCTAGATTGATTTTATAGACTGAAAAGTGGCTAGAGGAATCCACCTAAGCATTATTCTTTCAACTGTCTATGAAATATTGATGCTAATGTCTCATAAGCCCTGGCAGGAATGCAATGTGCTTTTTATATTAATTTGCATAATGTTACCCTTGTTGCTTTATAATATTATTCTTATTAGTATTACCCTTAGCTGTTACTCCAACCTAATTTAATTATTCTTCCTCTTACATGCTGACACATTCTTTTTAAAGATAAAGTAAATCAGAATGATGGAGGCAAACATACACATTTTTCTAGAATGTTGCACAAAATCATGTGCAAAATCATGTACATTCCTATTTGTTTTAGCCTAAAGCCTTTTTACAGTATTGAACTAGCCATAAATGGATCAGATTACAAAACTGGCAGTTTTATATAAATAATGTGGCATAAAGTAAATGAATATTTTTGAATATTTACTCAGAAAGCACACTCTAAGAATGATTTTTCTGAACTGTATTTTACCAGCACATTACTAAACTTCTCAGGCAACCCTGCTTGAAGAAAGACTTGCAAGAACTAAGAATTATTTTATTAAATATATCACCTAATCAACTGCTTCATTCATTTAAATCTTAGGTGGCTGGATCATTCGTCTTGCAATAAAACAAGCAAAAGACTTGACAAAATATTGATAAAAGATTTCAATATTTACAGAATATAGCAGTAACAGTCTTCAGGAAGATATTTACAGTATTATAATATCTTGAAACAGAGGTTTCTTGTAGATGACATCACATATGTCATGATACAAACTATGTAATTTGTATCAATTGCATTGTGATGTTATAATGTCACTGGAATATGGTTGTTCACATTTGTATATTCCGCATGGGCAGAAAGTAGCAATATTTTCAAATATTTTACATAGTGATCTAGTTCATAAAAGGTGATAAATCATGGTTTATTTAACCATTGTTCAGTGAATAATGTATAACTGATGGGACACTGACACTCTGCTAAGCTTTAAAATTTACTACAGTTGACAAAATACTGTAGTTCAAATACAAAAATGTTTGTTATGTGCAGAAACAGGAAAGGGAAAGGCATCTCTATACAAGTGGAAGATGTTTAACTTTACTCTTTTTTCACTTGGTTAACATGGAACTTAGATGTATCTAAACTGAAGGGAAACTTGGTCTCATACTGATGTTAGAACTGAAAAAGCTTCTGGGATGAGAAGCAAAATGTTTTCAAAGGAAAAACAACAACAACAACAACAAGAAAGTCCAGTTGCATTTGGGACAAACATGACCTGGATCAGGGGTGTCAAACTGCCGGCCGCAGGCTGGATGCGTCATGCCAAAACTATGCCCACCCCATTGCCGGCAATGGAAAAAAAGTTGTGATACATTGCAACACATCACATTACATTGCGAGTTTGACACCCCCGACCTAAATGATGGAGATTCTCAATAGACATACTGATGACACCTATTTGTGTATTTTCTCATGATAGCTTGTTTTCCCAAACAGCATTATGTAATATTCCCTGCATTTTCTGAAGATCTTATTTCCAGAGGTGGAGAACCCAAGGCCTTCTCTCAGTCAGCATAGTCAGCTGTGAAGAATGCTGGGAAATGTAGTTCAGCAATCTCTAGAAGACTACACCACTTCTCCACACTCGTTTTCACTGGCTTGGAGATACAAATGCTTTTGGTGCACTGGGAGAGAGTGCTGGTGAAATGATGGCTCTGCTGTGATTCTCCCACAGCAGATTAATATTGAAAGGCACTACCAGAGGAAGGAGAGAAACATGTCCATTGAAGCCTAGTGATAAGACACCGCACGATTGACAATGGTGTCTAACAGTTAAATCAATCTACTTTTCTGACACTCAGATGGGTTAGACAACAGGCATGAACATTTTTGCAGAAGGACTATGAGCTCAATTCAATTTGCCATTCAGGGCATATTGATTGATTGATTAAATTTATATATCACCCCACTCCCAGTTTGAGGTTTTGGGTGGCATTCTTGTCATGAAAGTTGTTCACGTTAAGTTTGCATATGGCTCCATTTAATAAATGGGGTCTCCCGAGTCTTCTGTAAAACTGTCTAGAACCTGAAGCTCACCCACCTCAGCACTAAGTAAACATCTGTGATCATTGCTGGCCTTCAGGATTTATCTCGCCCAACATCATTAGGTGGACACTTCACTACAGGTAGTCCTTGACTTAAACTATTCATTTAGTGACCATTCAAAGTCACAACAGCACTGGAAAAAGTGACTTATGACTGTTTTTCACACTTACGACCATTGCAGCATCTCCATGATCACGTGATCAAAATTCAGACACTTGGCAGTTAACTCATATTTATGACAGTTGCAGAGTCCCAAGGTCACGGGATCACCTCTTGCGACATTCTGACAACCAAAGTCAACGGGAAAGCCAGATTCACTTAACAACCATGTTACTAACTTAACAATTTCAGTGCTTCACTTAACAACTGTGGTAAGAAAGATTGTAAAATGAGGTAGAACTCACTTAACAACTCTTTCACTTAGCAATATAAACTTTGGCTCAGTTGTAGTCGTAAATCGAGGACCACCTGTATTAATAAGTTGTAGCAAAACTCCTATTGCTTAATAAATAATATATCAAACAGCATTAGCTTTTAAGAATGTAATCATACACAGTATAATGTCAGTAGAGAAAATACCCTCAATGGGATTAACTTCTGCCACCTGTTCGGTGAATTCAGAACAGCATCAACGGTTCCAAACTCTCTCCATCTTTTAATGAGAGGAACATAATTCTATCCCTGCAATAATAGAAACTATTACTTTTACTTCAGAATAAAATGCATCTCAAGAGCTATGAAAAAGGAGCACAAACTTCAGATAAGCCAATAATGATGTGTTTCCTGCACTTAATAGAAGCTATTTTTAAAGCTACAAATTAACTTTACTTAAAGTGAAGTAGAGTGGGAGGATTGTTTTTTCCAAAAAGAACATTATTTAGAAAAGCAATATTCTGTTCTTTAATAAAAGACTGTGGCTCATATTTTCACAAGCTCTTGTTGCTTTTGGTATATTAAAAATTAAAACATCAGGTTGTTTTAATCCTAGTATACAGTAATCTCTTTTCTAAGTAAGCTATTTTCCTTTTGATGCATGACAAAGATTCTTTTATTCTTTAAATTCTACTTAGCTGTTTCTTTAAAATGTTGTTTTATCATTTGTATTACACATCTTATAAATACACTTAAACATTCATTTACTACAAGTTATACATGTCAATATCTGTATACTGTACACAGCCAGATAAATGTATATCAACACACACACATATATAGATGCATGTGCACACTGTTGTTGAAACCTTTTATTGAAGAGTGCCATAAATATATTTCAAGTAAGGAAATTTGTTTTAGGATTAGGAGGTAATATTCCAGGGCCAAAATTCCAAATTCTGTTAAACATTTGGAATCCTACAGTCTATAAAATGGGCATCTCCACATGAATGGCATGGATTACAAGGGCTTTTGAAAATAAAGGAAAAAAATGTCTCAACTAGATGCATGGACTTAATGGAGCATCCAGATTTTATGTCTCTTTCAACAGAAGAGGTATAATAATTGAAAAGTCAATATTACACAGAAACAAGTTAAACATTAGAATTAAACTCATGGGATTGATGAACTGCCTTATACTATTCTATAAATATAGATTACAACAATGAAATAACACATAATCATAAAAGAGAAATGCAATTTCTACTTTGGATCCTTTATGATTTGCCAGAAATTCAGCCCAGTGGAACTACCAGCCCTAGATAAACCATATCTGATCAACTTTAGGAAACGTATGCAGTGATCATAAACTGACTTCATCAGAAGATGTCTTAAAATGTTGTAGTATTATTATTATTTTTATCCAGGAACCCAAGTGTATAGTCCAGACTATAAGACATAACAATTGCTGTGAAACACTCTTTGTAGCCTGAATCCAAAATGCTGCATAACCCTTGTATATGTTGTGGTTATTTCCCAGAGGGTTTTGCAAATAAGTCAAATAATATCCACTACAGGGATATTATGAAGCTGACAAACGAAACAGAAGTACTTTCTATTTATCCCCCTTCCAAATTATTCTGCTAAAAGAAGAAGGAGATTTTCAAGGAGATCATCAGGAATCCCTTGAAGCTCCAATCTTCATTGACAGAGAACCAAAGAAATTATGGAATGAAGTTAAATGATAAGTCAAAATAATCAAATAACTGATGAGTCAAAATAATCAACATATTATCCTATTCTACACTGAAATAACTTGAACAGTAAACTAAGAGCCCTGTCTATTTGCTTTATAAAACAGTCCCTTTTTGTCAATATCTTTTGAATTTCTTTTCCATAGCTGAAGAAATGGAGTTAGAAAACTTATGTTTCCATAGTCACTACCTGCAGAATGAGATCCATCTTTCATTCTTGATGGGTTGGGATGTTTGCATTTTAAAAGGTAAAGTTTCCCCCACACATGCGTGCTAGTCATTTCCAACTCTAGGGGCCAGTGCTCATCTCCGTTTCAAAGCCAAAGAGGCAGCGTTTGTCCGAGGATGTCTCCGTGGTCATGTGGCTGGCATGACTAGACACCAAAGGCACACAGAACGCTGGCTACAATACTTGCAAAATATTACTTTTTCAGCTCTTTCTTGCTTTACAAGTGTTTATCCAACTGTAACTGTCAGTCTCTCTAAGGATGTATGAAATTGGGTTGGTTTGCACTGGCATCAAAACCATTGGCAGGAGAAAAGCAACCGACCTTACATTTTAGCACATTTCTCTCCTTGTGACAGATATTTCAATTTCAACATGTACACAAATAATCAAGGACAATTGATTTTTTTAATGCATATTTTTATAAAGTGGATAACAAATATCTAGCCTCAGGCTAGGAACCATAAATGTCAACATTGAACAAATATAATCCCGAGAATGTTCAAGTGTAAAACCCTGAGAGGTTAAGGCAGAAACTTTTCTGCCTGTGCTTTATCTAATTGCTTCCAAAACATTTGCCTTGTGATATTTCAGGCTTCTGCTATATTCTACTTTAGAAATACATTTGCAAAAGAAGCTGTAATCTTGTCCCATCCTATCTAGAAGTAAACCTGACTGAATTTAATTGGTTTTACTTCTGAGGGAATATTTATAGAACTTTGGGATGAATCAAGACAGAAAATGGCTGAATGTGGATCAGCCACAAAAGTTATCCTTGTTTTTCCACCTTATGCCATCGCTCTGCTAAATGCCTAATTGCCACAGTACTGTCTTATGCCTAAGGATATTTACCTATGCAGTAGGTTGTATTGCTATTATCCTGAAACAAAGGGATAAGATGAACCCAGTGGTTTATTTCAAAACAGTGTTAAGCTAACTGCACTGGCTGCATAATATGCAAAGTCTAAAAAAAAAAAAAAACAAACAAAACACATTTTGATGTAGTATGATGTGTGAATCAGGCTAAAGTCTATTCCATAGACAAACGACTAATGTAAATGTGAAATCTATGCATTATAATTCAATTTCAACACTGCTGCTTTCTTCACCTAAGGCATTCTGTTACAAACGAAATTAAAGTTAGATCTGTTATTTTTACCTAAAAATGGACAATTGCCATTTTAACCATTAGGATTAATTTAGGGTTATTCCAATAATGCTCCTATTTCAGAGAAAATGAGTAAGGCTTCAAAAACTTAGACCATCCTACAAATCTTTTGCTAAGTTAAACTTGACTTTGAGCTCTGAAAACAAAGGTAAAGTCTTTTTTTTGCCAGTAATAGCTATTCCCAGTACTGGGATATATGGGTAATAAAATATTATATTTTAAGCATTAGTGAAGCATTAATCATTTAAGCACTGTTAATATGTCTGCGAGTATGAATGTTTAAAAATTTTGGGGGGAGGGTTCTAGTGATGCATTCAGTCATGAATTAATCTGATTCTGAGAGAATGAGACAGTTAATTTGTGTTTATTATTTGCTTTGAAGGATAAATTTTGTATAACTATTTGCACACTAGGGGGTACAATCCATTCATGTATATTGATGTTTTTGCATTACCAAGCTGTTTCCAAATATGCAAATAACAGTTTAACACATTTGGATATTTTTTTTTAAAAAAGAAAGGAATGCAAAATATAGTCATAAAACTTTGCTAGGAAAAAATATGCAGAAATGTGCAAATATCTGACATAATTAGATTACAAAGGATGTTCTGTATCCTGTAGAACTATTAAATGGGGATGAAACAAAATGGCATTGCATACAGAGAACAGATACACAACTACCTTGTTGATTTTAATCTTAGAAAGAAAAGTAAAATATTGAAAGTTGCAGTGTCCCTACAGTCACATGAACATGATTTAGGTATTTGGCAACCAATGTAGATTTACAACACTCCCAGTATCCCAAAATCACATTCACAGCCAGGTTCTGATGAGCAAAGTCAGTGGGTAAGCTGGTAGGAAGCTGCAAATCATGGTCACCTGACATCTCACTTAATGACAATGGGTAATTCATTTATAACCACAGCCATTTGTGACTTTTCTTGACAATGTTGCCAATGGATTTTCCAGTCTCAGTTTTGATTGGTGAGGACAACCACACATACATATGTGTGTTTGTATGTATGCATGTATGTATGAATGGAATACAGACATATCTATATCTGAATCTATATCTATAACTGCATCTATGTAATCCATTCATATATATATATATATATTATATATATATATATATATATATATATATATATATATATATATATATATATATGTGTGTGTGTGTGTGTGTGTGTGTGTGTGTGTGTGTATGTATATATGTACACATACACACACACACACATATATATATACATATATATATATACACATATACATATATATATACATACACACACACACACACACACACACATATGTTAAATGCTTGTTAACTATTTAGATTACCTTGCTAGGCCCCAAATATGGGACAAATCTTTATTTCCTGTTTCGGCCTAACCGAAGGCCATCCACAGGCAGTAGTCACAACAGTGACAGCCCATATTTGTGTAAATTTTTAGATTGCTAACAAAGAATTAAAGAATTAAATATATGTAAATTATTCAAATTTCTAATAATTTACACAAATAATGAGCTGTCATAAGTTGACTATATCCTGTGGATAGCCTTGGGTTAGGCAAAAACAGGAAAGAAAGAGTTAATTAGCAAGGTGTATTAAAAAAAAAGCCTTGACAAATACTTAACGTATATATATGTGTATATATATATATATATATATACACACACACACACACACACACACATATATATATATTTCCTGTTTTTGCCTAACCCAAGGCTATCCACAGGATATAGTCAACTTATGACAGCTCATTATTTGTGTAAATTATTAGCAATTTGAATAATGTTAAATGTTTGTTAAGTATTTAGATTACCTTGCTAGGCCCCAAACATGGGACAAATCTTTATTTCCTGTTTCAGCCTAACCCAAGGCCATCCGCAGGCAGTGGTCGCAGTAGTGACAGCTCATATTTGTGTAAATTTAACAATCCAAAAAATTTACACACACACACACACACATATATACAATGGATCCCACTTGATAAAAAGTGTCCACAAAAGAGACCTAAAACAAGATGGATCAATAACATCAGCAAGTATTGGAAGCCCAATCGGCAAAAGAAAACTCAGGACTGTATAGATTGGAAACACGAGAAAGAGGATTTCATCCTGCAGTGGATAGACAAAGTCAAGGGAACAACTGGTCCATTAATGGGAGAAAGTGGGAAGAAGATGACAAGCAAAGGGAGAAAGCAGAACTGCTTTTTGCACCTGTCTTTACGCAAAAGGAAAAAACAGTCAAACCTGTAAAATCAGATTAAAAACACAAGTTAAAATAGGCAAGAAAGTGGTAAGTGAGTACCTGTCTACCCTAGATGAGTTCAAATTACCAGGACCAGATGGATTACACCCCAAGGTTCTCAAGGAACTGGCAGACGAGATTTCAGAACCACTGAACTATATCTTTCAAAGATCCTGGAGCACCGGGAAACTACCAGAGGACTGGAAAAGAGCTGATATAGTTCCCACCTTCAAAAAAGGAGGAAAAAATAGATCCAGGAAACTATAGACCTATCAGCCTGATCTCAATATCTCAGAAGATTTTGGAAAAGATAATCAAGCAATAAATCAGTGAACACCTAGAGCAGGGGTGTCAAACTGCCAGCCCGCGGGCCAGATGCATCACGTGGAAGCTGCGCCCACCCCATTGCCAGCAATGGCAAAACTATCCTGATACGTTGTGCAATGTCACATGATGTCACGAGTTTCACATGTCTGACCTAGAGGCAAACAAAGTCTAACCAGAAGACAACATTGGTTTGTCCAAAACAGATCATGTCAAATCTTATTGCATTCTTTGACCAGGTGACAAAATTAGTGGACCAGAGGAATGCTGTGGATATAATTTACTTGGACTTTAGTAGGGCATTTGATAAAATAGACCACAATCTACTGCTTGATAAGATAGAAAAATGTGGGTTAGACAGCATCACCACCAGATGGATTTGTAGCTGGCTGATCACTCAGCATGTACTTCTCAATGGAACTGCATCTAAATGGAAGGAAGTATGTAATGGGATACCCCTAGGCTCTGCTTTAGGCCCAGGACTCTTCAACATCTTCATCAATGATTTGGATGAGGGGATAGATGGGGAACTCATCAGATTTGCAGACAACACCAAGCTGGCAGGAATAGCCAACACTCCAGAAAATAAGCTTAAGATACAGAAGGATCTTGACAGATTTGAACATTGGGTGCTATTTAACAAAATAAAATTTAATGGTGAAAAAAGTAAGGTTCTACATTTAGGCAAGAAAAACCAAATGCACAGGTTTAGTATAGGTGGTACCTGGCTCAATAGTAGTAACTGTGAGAGGGATCTTGAAGTCCTAGTGGACAAACATTTAAATATGAATCAGCAGTGTGCTGCAGCTGCCAAAAAAGTTAACAGAACCCTGGGCTGCATTAACAGAAAGATAGAATCAAGATCACATGAAGTATTAATACTACTTTACAATGCCTTGGTAAGGCCACACTTCGAATACTGCATTCAGGTTTGATCACCACGATGTAAAAAAGATGTTGAGACTCTAGAAAGAGTGCAGAGAAGAGCAACAAAGATGATTAGGGGACTGGAGGCTAAAACATATAAGGAACGGTTGCTGGAATTGGGTATTTGTAGTTCAATGAAAAGAAGAACTAGTGGGGGCATGATATCACTGTTCCAATATCTCAGGGGTTTCCACAAAGAAGAGGGAGTCAAGCTATTCTCCAAAGCACCTGAAGGCAGGACAAGAAGCAACGGATGGAAACTAATCAAAGAGACAAACAACCTAGAAATTTCCTAACAGTCAGAACAATTAATCAGTGGAACAACTTGTCTCCAGAAGTTGTGAATGCTCCGACACTGGAAGTTTTAAAGAAGAAATTGGACAACCATTTGTTTGTAATGGTTTAGGGGTTTGGAGCAGTGGGTTGGACTAGATGACCTCCAAGGTCCCTTCCAACTCTGTTATTCTGTTGAGATATACATATACATACATATACACAGTGTGTGTGTGTGTGTGTCTGTATGTGTGTATATATATATATAGTGTGTGTGTGTGTGTGCCTGCACACGATGAACATTTGTATCATTTTACGTATTTTAAAATATGACAATTGCATTCTGACATGATAAACTATGCAATTTTATTCAGAGCTATTAGAAAGTGTCAGTCTAAATCTTTAAACATTGTAATTTGATGATTTGACAGGAACCGTGAAACTTGAATACTTTCCCACAAATATTGCTGCCGGTAGCAAGTATGAACATGTTGAAAAATGATCTGAAATGGAATTAGTGATCTTATCTTCAATTTCTTTTTTAAAATGCTACATTGTGTATATTCTATATAAAAATAATAACTGCAGCTCATTGTTGGAAATAGTCTCACTGAATCACAATATGTTCCGTATTTAATACTGTATTATTCCAGTAAAATCTCAGACTTCCCCCCCCTCCAAAATCACTTTATTGATTTAATATTGTTACTTAGTGAGATTAGACTGTGCTTTGTGCATTAGCTAGGGATGTTTCATCTGTCAATTCCAATACTCCTCAATTCTACATTTGCCATTTATGTACTCATCCTGATCTACCATTTCAGTTTGCAAGTTAAACAGTGGTCAAAAATGTCTGAGCAAAGGCCCAAGGTAAAATGTTCATCATTACCATGTTAAAAAAAACATACCCAGAATTGGAGATCTTAGCTGATTAAGTGACCCCCCCCCCCACGCTTATTATGGAATGTTAGTCTAAACCACAGGTGCCTTCAATAAACCAGAAACAAGTGATGAAATATCAGGAAATTCCTATGTATATATGTGGTTTTATGCTTTCTTGATTCAGACCGCTTGATTTGGACATGGTCCCAAGCATCCATCTTTACTTCTGTACAGAAAGAAAGTACTGAGCCCCAATTTCCTCTCTTAGCACGATAATTGGCTAGTATTGCACCAAGCAATATTACCCAATGCAGATACCCAACTGGACAAAAATCAGCACCTGGATAGTGCTGAATCCTGTGCCACATCTTGACTTTTGCTATATTTCTGAAAGGTGGCTTCTAAATTAAATTTTAAGATGCATGCACATATAAATAAACAAATGCTATGACTACTGTGATAGGTAGAAATGGCAGAAACTCATTGCCTTTTTACCATAATTTTAATTATAATCAATATTTTTATTAGAGATAGATAGATAGATAGATAGATAGATAGATAGATAGATAGATAGATAGACAGACAGACAGACAGACAGACAGACAGACAGACAGACAGACAGACAGACAGACAGACAGACATTCCCATCTGTAGAATTGCCCACTTCCAAGGTCCAACATTCCTAAATCAAAGCTGTCTTCACAATGATTTCTCTTGCATTGCAGATCAATTGAAAATTAACTGTTGCTCAATGGAGATGAGAGGCTGGAATCAAACGAGTCTGAGCTGCTCCAGCAGCAGCACAAATGGCTTGTGTGCAAGGTTTAGGATTCTTGGACAAGTGAAATGTTATCAAGATCGTGACATGACACCCTAGTTCTTTTGGAATAGCATACCAAATTGTGGGTACTATCACAAGGGCAGACCTCTGCCTCATCATTATGCACGTTTATCGTGGAAAATGAATCCACTATCCACTCTGATAGTTTCTGCTGAGCTTGTGGGGGCAAAAATTATTAGACAAAAATTTCACCCTTTGAGATGGTTGACAGCATCACATACTCAATTCATCTCTCAAAGAAAGGGAGGTGATCTCCTTAGGAAGAATCTTATCTTATGCTCCTGTCACCAGCCAATGGGAGCTCCAGTTTGCAAAATTCCCCTCTGAGAAGCCTCACTGGGGGCTGGCAGCATTAGGATAGCTTTGATGGGTAGCTCCATAATCCAATGGGCCAAGATCACACATAATGTAAACACATGATTAAAGTGTCTGGTATTGGCTGTCTCATATACAGTATATATTATCAATTAATATATATTAAAGCAGGGCTTTTCAACCGGTGGTATAGTATTAAAGTACAGCAATTAAAATATAATCTTATTATACTTTCATGCAAAGAACACCCACACGCACATATGTGTGTGTGTGTGCGCACACACACATATAAAATATAGTTATATTATAATAGTTAATAATTTACTTAGGATTACCATGTCTGGGTTGCAAAAAATTAAGTAGCCTTGGTGGAGCAGTGGGCTAATGCCTGCTTAAGTAACACCAGCTGCCTGCAATTAGTGCAGGTTCGAGTCCCACCAGGCTCAAGGTTGACTCAGCCTTCCATCCTTCCGAGGTAGGTAAAATGAGGACCCAGATTGTTGGGGACAATAAGCTGACTTTGTAAAAATGCTGCTTGAGGGGGGGGGGGCGAAAGCCCTAATAAGCAGGCATATACATAGAATGAAGGCTATTGCTAAGCACATTGATTTGTGCTTCTT
Source organism: Vipera berus (assembly GCF_964194415.1). Lineage (NCBI taxonomy): Eukaryota > Metazoa > Chordata > Lepidosauria > Squamata > Viperidae > Vipera > Vipera berus. The sequence goes on from NC_138202.1 coordinate 227,119,389, forward strand.
AGATTGTAAGCCGCCCTGAGTCTTTGGAGAAGGGCGGGATATAAATGGGATTTAAAAAAAATCAAGATAAAATCAATAAAAAGATACAGAAAACTGTAACCAGCAGTAACTTAGATGTCTGCAGTCCTACACTTCCTCAGATATGTTATTAAACCTTGTGTAAATAATAAATATGACCTTCTCTGATTTATTGAAATAAAAGCACTGTAGGTTTTTTTCCTATAGTTTTCAAAATGCCACACACAAAAAAAACACCTTTAAACCAATTCCTACATAGTACTGTATGTTTAGATTGGAATAGAGATATATTCTAACTTTCCTCCAAAAATCATTTAAACCCTAAAAACAAATTGATTCTTACATCTCAGAATTAATTAATTAATCAAATTTATATAACCACCCGTCTCACAAGAAATGACTCTGGGTGGTGTGCAATAATTAACTTATCCACTAAATCTGCTTCATAGGCTCAGTGATTTTTGTCAAACACCCTAATTGTAATGCAGCTATCATAATTAAGTTATGCTATATAGCAATTCTTTTATAATGTTCTGTGTGTAATCAAATAAGCCAGCTACATTTATAGTTATCAGTACTCCAAGTAGCCTGTGAAGCAGAAGAAAGGCACTTCCCATTCCTCTAGATATTGTCACAGACATGACAGCCAAAACTAATTATCACACTTATCTGGGGGGGAAAAATTAAATCATCTGTGAAATCAATGCCAGTCGTGAAGTCTCATTCACCAGTACTCTACTTTGTCAACAGGGAAATAAATGTAGCTGACAAGCTATCATGAAACCCAAGAGAGTGCTTGTTAGTTATCAACAAAATGATAACTTGTTAGTTATCAACAAAATCCATCAGTGGATTGACTTGCGTTCAGATGTTGTGGGTGCTCCAGAACTGGAGGTCTGTAAGAAGAGATTGGACAACAATTTGTCTGGAAAATTATACGGGCTCCTACTTGGGCTAGGGGTTGGACTAGAAGATCTCCAAGTTCCCTTCCAAACACAGAATTCTACGTTCTGTAACTATTGTTTATAATAGCAATCCCTCCCATGATTTATACACAATTTTCAGTTTTATGTAAAAATTAGACATTGAAATATCCATAAGTACTAATTATATTAAAACAGGTTATATCTGCCATCTACTCCATGAAGAAGAAACCTGGACTTTCAAGCATGCCACTTCAACCGTCCACCTATTACTGATGTTGTGGGTGTGATTTGCATGCAGTCTTTACAAAGCTGAATGTTATCATCTGTCCTTAATCATCAGTTTTTATTGTTTCAATCCATAGCACATTTCTCATATATTTAAACAGCAGTATAGATTTCAGAAAGTCAGTTCCTCCATTTTTGTAAGTCAGTTTCCCCCATTTTTCTAAGTCAGTTCCACCATTTTTGTAAAACAAGTGATTTCCCCCCCCCTTCTGTATACTAACTATGTGCTAAAGCCAATATGGAATTTGGGGTACACTTAGTTACGCTTAATTGAGAAGAAAGTTGTGCTTTGTCTCAATATCATTAAATCAACACTTGCTTTTTTCAAGGCTCTTTTCAAGATCTTTTAAAAAGGCCACTAGACATTAATCTTAACTGTTAAAAAATCAATACTATATCTTTTCCTCTGATATCTTGTGTCAGTTCAAACAATTAACATATAATGGGAAAGATCAGAAACCCGTCTGAGTAGTGAATGTGTTTAATCTGCTATCAAGAACTGTAGAAACATTAATTGAAATCCTGGAGAAAAGTCTCAGAAATTGTTTGAAATGTTGGGCCAACCACTTGAAGGCCATAATACTTAAAAAACAGCAACGTTATTTTCTTCTACAGCATTTAAGTGTGATTTGTACTTTTAAAAAAATACTTGTATTCACATACAGGCAAATGTCTAGCATTTTATCAACTAAAGCTAAGATCTCTTTTCCTGAGTGGCAATGTTAAAAGAATTAGGTGGGGAATTGTGAGTTTCTTAAGGGGATGAACCTTAAGGATTTTTTAAAAAGCGCTTCTTGTCTGGGGAAATTGTTCACATATATTTTAATCATGGCTCAAGGCCTAGTTATAAAATCAAAATACAACTCTTGGAAAGTGGCAACATCAGGGGAACCAAAGACATATTATAGGCTGGCCAAGGGCAATGGAATAATTGATTTGCTCCATTGCTTGATTGACCTGTCTTTCATGTCTTCATAATCTAAAATTTTTTAAACAGATTGTTCGTACCTTCTTGGTATAATTTATTACTTAGGCAATTGCCCAACTGATCAACTTTTGTCTCTTTCTAGAGGGCAGAGCACATTCATTTCCCACCGTTTTGCTTGCTAGTAATGGGAATTGGGCCTCCGTGTTGGCACATTACAGCCTGAAATACATCTAGACTATCGTTCCATATTGGGGTCCAGGGAATTCTCTGTTGCCAGTCTGTGCAATATAAAAATGTTTAACAGAAAGCATTTTCTACATCTGTCTGAAAATGTCAACCAAAGAAGTTGTCTCCCAGAAAAGTAGTTTGCAATCTGCCAACAATGACATGACAGATAAGTGAAAGCTTTATGTTCGCTCAGCAATCACAGCAGCTTCTTATGGCCAAACAGGCAATCAAGTTATAACGGAGCTTGACAAAATGAGGTGTAGAATCTCAAGAGAGTAACATGCTACAGATCGATTATTCATCCATTTATTCAAAGCAGTGCAGGGACAGGGGTGCATTATAGTTCTATTGTAGAGGAGATTTTATCTTCTCCCTTTGGAGATACTATTGCATCAATCCAATCTTTATTTAGGTTCCTTCACTTTCACCAAGCGGTAACTATTATGTATCCTACATAAGAATTCTGGTAGCAATCATGTTATAGTAGGTATCCACCACAATCAAGAGAGGAAATTTTTAATAACTTTCTAAGATCTAACAATACTTTCAGGAAAAGAGATCAGTTACTGATATCTGCCCTCATTCTAATGAGATATATTTAGGACATTACTGTAAAAAACGCACTTTTAAAAAAAGAAACTGTAAGTATCAAGGAACTAACAAGAAGAAATGAACTAATCTACATTACATTCAATTACATCATAGTAATTCCAACACATTGCATTGTATTTTTATCACATATTTTAATTTTAATTGCTTGTTATTTTATGTGACGCATGACTCCTCATTGCTTAAGATTACCACCTCATTGATTTTGACAGATTACATCATTTTGACCTCTTGTATTGCAAGCAGTGGTGGAATTCAGCCAGTTTGCACCACTTCAGCAGAACCGGTAGTTATTTTTTTGTTGCCCAGGCCCAGAACGGACTTCCAAAAGCAGCATCCACAAAGAGAACCGGTTGTTCCCATATTTGAATCCCACCACTGATTTCAAGCCCTTATATGTTCAATGGGGCATGCTCGTAGGTAAGTGTAAATTAGGATTTAAACACTTATCTCCATCTTGGACACGATGTAGGAGAACATCAGGCAGAGCTGTGGGCCTGAGTGAAATGTGTCATCAGCTTAGAGGGTGTCAAACTGGCGGCCCATGGGCCGAATGCATCACGTGCAGGCCAGGCCCACCCCAGCTCTGCAAAGGCAAAAAGCGTTGTGATATGTCATGATACATCACAGGATGTGATTGAGTTTGACACCCATGACTTAAAGTCATTAGGTTGCTACAAATGATCCAAATCCAGCCCCCCCCCTTAAATTCCATTAATCCTCATCTACCACCAATTTTGCATTGAACATTCTCCATAGTTGCCTAAATGTCTATGCAGATTCTCAATCATCCAGGGCTTGGTTGTCCAAAAGGTGCTTTTTTCCAAAAGGACTTTCTTGGGTTTTTTTCTTTTTCTTTGAAAATGTTTTACTTCTCAACCAAGAAGCTTTTTTCCGAATTCAAGAAGCTTCTTGGATCAGAAGGAAAATGTTTTCAAAGAAAACAAATCAAGAAAGTCCAATTGCCTTTTTAAAAAAGCACCTTCGAGTCCACAGTTGTCTACTTCAACTATACCTTGCATCAGCAGTTGCTAAAAGACTGAATTGCTGTCCCATGAGTGCAGAAAAGGATCAAATGGGAAACTTGGTAAGAAACAAGAACAGAGCATATTGAAGGAAAGCAGATGGGGTGGAAGCCCCAATTAGAATAGGTGATCTGGATGCAGATGGCTTCTTTCACGGGCTTGTTCTGTGCATAAAATCAGAAGAGTCCTTACCAAGCAATTGCAACTTTGGATACTCAAGGAAAATAATGGGAGATAAATACAAGACATAAATAATATCCAGGAGAAATAGAATTCTAAAAGAGATTTGATTTATGATGACAAGGGAAGGATCCTCTCCCCATCCCCCACCCCCCAAAATATCCCACTCGTTTCAAAGTGCATTTCAGGAATTCTTCAGATCTTTAACATGTGCATTTGTAGCTGGATAAAGATTACGTCAAGTGTAAAGCAAATAAACTGGACATTTACAAAATGAAGGTTGAGTGTGTATCTTTTCAAATATTATATCTGGCAACTTACTGGGGGGATCTAATTCTTTTTCCATTTCTGGAAAAAATACAAGTGTTTGTCCAGGGAAAGATGATTATATATGTTACTTTAATTTAATTCCACAAAAATCTCAAACCAAATTTGTGGAAATGTTTAGATGGAAAATGTCTGATCTTTAGACAGATTGCAATGGCAGATTCAAACAAGGAAGAATCCTGTTGTAACTATGCAGATTATCCATGTTCCATAACTGTAGAAACATGATTGACAAGCGTCAGAAAAAAAATCATTTTTTTATTATCTTTGAAAGCTCAGTAGGATAAATATCGCCAATGCAAGAACCTATTTTAAACGAGATTTTCTCTGAATACTACCTGAATGTTATGCCCTATATTTGGCACCTGCTAGGCACAATCCAGTTGAATGAAACTGCTACATTGATTACTATGGAAGAAAAAAAGCTTATCAAAAATTTGTGATGCTTTTTTTTGTTAGATAAAAAGATTATGTTCCCCAAATATTGAGAGAGTAAATGAATTCTGTGGCTCTACAGAATATACAATTCATAATGGTCATCGAAAGCCGAAAGATAAGGTTGATGCACATTAATTTGAGACTATGTATTTTATTCCAGAGGCTACTGTACATGAAGCAGTCATAGTTTTATAGATCAAAATATTAAATTTGTTCTGTAGGGGTCCTCCATAAAGAAGATTTGTAATCCATCACATATGAATTAAAAGCAAATTTTAGAGCTACATCAAAGCACTATTGCACATTTATATTTAATGGATTAGCTACAGAAGAATAAACACAACAAAAATCACATATGATAGAACTTTGTCTCCAGTTCATGTTTTCAAATATTCTTTCCCTTCTACTTCAGTGCCTGTACCCCAATCATTTCAATAAAACAAAGTATTGTAACTGAGAAGATGTTTTTTAAGGATTGGGGCAATAAAGATTTGGAAATTCTGCCATGTAGATTGTTAAGAACTTCAGTCAAAAAATACAAGAATAATAAATTTCAACACAATTCAAAACCTACTTACACACACATGCAAAACAGAGATGGAGTCTGTTGAATGCAAGAGAATTTGTAAGAACACACATAAGACCTGATTAGCAACCATTAGGCAAACAGAATTGCAACAGAAAATACATTCTGATTCTACTTATACTGTGTGATAACATACTGTATTATGAAATCCAGTGCTTTTTTTGTAAAAGAAAAAGGTGCCAGAACTCACACATGTCATACAACTTGTCTTGCCTACCCTACAAAGTTCCATCCAAAAAAGGTGCCGGAACTCCGTTCTGAGCGTTCTATGAGAAAAAAAGCCCTGATGAAATCTATCTTCAAGGTAAATGGGAATAAAATGTATCAAATGGGAATTATGGTTAACATATGAACCACAGTACTTCTAAACCCTGTAATTGAATCAATATTTTGGTTCTAACCCCAACTTAATTTCTTACTCTTTTTCAATTCTAGGAAGCAGATATTGGCAACCACTTTTGAAAAACCTTGCCGAGAAATCTGCAGGACCTGTCCAGGCAGTCTTCAAGAATCAGAGGTTGAAGGGGGGAGGGGAGAGGAATCTATTCTAAATCAGTAACTAACAAGTAACAACAGACCATTAACCACCAGCAGCCAGAATCAAAACACTACTCTTGTGGCAGATCCAGATGTCCCAATATCTTCACTGACAATGAGATCACAGATCTAATTGTATTGCCCACAACATTAGAGGGTTTGGTCATTTCCCAATATAGTCCATGACATCATCTCTCAGCAGTGCCCCAGTATATTTTGTACATAGCACCCCACAACCCCTCTCTCTCCATACACACATGCTATTCAATAGGTTTTCATGGTATTCAAAAGTGGTCATTGGATGCTTATTCATATTAGTTTTAATCTCACTGTTGAAATGTCTTTTTTTTCTTTTTTTGGTTTTGAATTATTAAGTTGACTTATCAATTGTGTTGTTATTTGAGTTATGTGTCCTCCTGACTCATTGGAGAGTAGGGCAGCAAAAAAGTATGATAAATAAATACATCTGACCTCAGAAATAGCAAGGCTATTTCAGCACTCCAGTACAATTAAGTTACAATCCTTAACGAAAGGAGTTACAAAACTAATCTCATCCTGAAACTTGTTGAACTCCAGGTGCAGGAGAAATGGTAAAACACAATTTTTAATGGATTAAACAAAGACCATGATTTCTTATCACATTGCTAGAATGTCTATATCTCACCTAATTTCAGCTTTGTCACAAATCGCTATAGATAATTCTCACCATCTCTCACCCCAACTTTTATCATTTCTTCTCACCCTGCTTTCTCAGCTTCCATCAAGAGCTACATATATGTGTATTATTCCTTTTCACAGAGGACTGCACTCCATGCATTGGGTGAAATGTGGTACATAACTGTGCTTGCAATACTAAATTACCATTTCCTGCTTTTTAAAGTACTATAAGCACTCGTTATTTCTACTGCAAGATTAACGCAGACACTCCCCTCAAAAATGTCCAAAGTGTGTTTTCTCATCATCATCATCATCATCATCATCATCATCAAGCAATTTCCTATGGAATGAAACCAATTTTAAAAAGTGGACAAAATCACTGTACAGTACCCTTGGCTGGTTCCATGATAACATCCAGCGGCGTGCGGTTGCAAACAAAGCTCAAAGCTTAAAGAAGCATGCCCAAGCCATAGCCTATGGGCTGCATGCAACCTTGGATGCATTTTCCTGGGATTTAATTGAACTGTGTCTGAAGGGCATACAGACTAGCAGAGAGATGATAGGCAGGCATTCCATCCCAAATTAGGGCAGGAAGATTACATTCCACACACTAGAATTTATCTAAGATTCTTCCCTTCTTGGAAATACTTTGTGAAAAATTGAGATGCAATAAAGGAATGTAACCTTTTTTTTAATTTCGTACTCTTGAAACTTCAACTTGCATAATTGTCACTGAGATGCTGTGAAGACATAAAAACTCCTAGTGGATTTTTTTATTCCTCTGTCTTTGAAAACAATTGCTTTCTGGCTTAAAACTAGCAGAAATTTATCACAAAACCTTTCCTTCCACAAACCTACAGGATTTGGGATTAAAGCATCTGATTAATACCTGTTGAAAATTATTAACCATCCTGTGTTGTCATTTGAATTAATCAAGTATATAAGCTCCTGAGACAAAATAATCTGAAAAGCGATTTCTTTATAGCAGACTACTGAAATCTTCCTTCAGTTGTTTTCTACAAAATCAGATAAATGTATCTGCCTGAAAAAAAGTCACTTCATTAAATGATGTGAAGCTCACTCAAATGTATTTAATATTAAAAAATGAAATTAGACTTAGCTTGCTAGGAACTAGCTAAGAAGACTGCAACCATAGATATAATTCAACCAAATATTATTTTGTTTACCTACAGGTAGAAATTCAAAACTGAGGAAATGCCTTTTGTTCTAAAGATCAAGTTATAAAGAGAATTTTATGAAGACTTTGACTCCAGACAGAACAAAAGAATTACTGCACAAACTGCTATAAAATAGGCAACACGATGATTGCCGGTTTTACAGAGTGATGTGTTATGGATCAATGGATAATGTAATAAACAAATTAAAAACTGTAATATGGTGTTAATTCTACTGGAAAGCATGTTTTAATTGCACACTTTCTTTCCTAACATCTGCTTTGGAATTACACATTCTTACAACAGATGTGCAGCTACATTTGGAGATATGTAATGACTTTATAGTATTAGTCCAGATTGTGAATATATTCTGCATGTTGTAAATCCAGAGGCAAGAGAGCCAACCACAACATTCTTTGCGTTCAAGCTGTAGTATTAATTTTTAGCATATCTTCTAGGCCATCTGTCCAACCTTAAGATGTGTGGACTTCAAATTCCAGAATTCCCCAGCCAGCATAGCTTCAGTTTACCAAGATTGGAATCCCTACTCTAAGCAATGTTGCATTCCTATTGATGAATTACAAAACAACAACAACAACAATGAATGTCAATCATATATCTGACCCATCTCAACTGAAAGCAGACTTCATCCAGATCTTACAATTCTTTTTTTTCCCCAGCTGTGATTCAAAAAGTACAATGAAAGCTCTCGTGAACTAAGTTTCACTGAACTCAACCATACTTTCATTTCATTATGTACAGACTTGTAACTTTCAAATGATGAGGCTGCACATGACTAAATTTGAATTCTTTGATTATCCAGTTCCTTGAACCAGGACTCAGTTGTAAGTTTCTGGCTTTACACAGCTTGACTAGACTCAAATGTATCAGAAATGAGTGGAATTTTTGTTTCCGGTTGATCAATGGGAGGCTGTATGTGTATGAATGTAAATCTCCCCGCCACCACCACCCTTCTCCAAGAAGGAAAGGGAAGAATCATGGAAAATCGAGTCTGAGGGCATGACATGTCTGAGTTTATTTCTCTAGTCAAGGGCTTAAAAATAAGGATCTCATTGAAGTCCTTCATCTGTTCAACCTGGTGCGGCTAGATAAGAATCTTTACTAAAGTTTGGCTGAAGCCATATTCAACCTTTGATTGCCCCATGAGCCCAAGAGGACAATTCTCTTTTATGTTCACAACAGCAGAAAATTGTTGCTTCTTCTTTTACCTCTCCCCACAAGAATTCTTTGCTTTGCACCACATGGTCTGGAAGCAGAGTAGTTGATGGCTGGGAATGTCATTAACATCTCTGTGTAGAGAAGGCCTGCATCTGGATTTCTTTCATTGGTGCAGATAATACACAATGATGTATTTGCTTCTGCTTTTTTTCAGCTGGACCCTGGTGAGCCAGGGAACAACTTTTCAGCCACTGCAAAATGAATACATCCGCCAAAAATGGCCAACTGCATGCATCTTTTATTATACGTATGAGTTAATTTAAATATGCATTAGAATTCAAAATTCATAAACTACAGCATTTAGAGAAACTTATTTTTAATCAGCTGTGCAGTCAGATGGCCATTTTTCATCCATTTGGAGAAACTGAAGGGTCATTTTCAAAATACAGCCTTCCTGTCATTTGATATTGATATTTTGATTAATTTATTAGATATGTCTAATAAAATACAGCTTTGTGCTAAAAAATACCCAGACTTTGTTCAATGTCTTCTTTTCCTTATTTCAAGTAACACAGCTGGTATCTGTGAGAATGAAAAAGAGAAACCCGCTTTCCAACAGACTAGTAAGTTGAGTACACAGGACACGAAGCCAGAATGAAAATTGCTCAACAAATTAATAAAGCTGAAATGTCAGGCTTTCCTCGCAAAGCCTGGTCATGAGAATTAATGCAGTTGACTGTTCATCGTGACTTAGACACTCTGCAAAGTCAACCGATTAAAAGGCTGAAATAGCTCACATAATGGAGTCAAGGAAAGCACCCAATAGCAATAGCACTTAGATTTATATATTGCTTCACATGTTAATAAAGCAGAATAAGCAAAAGGACAATAGTTTTGTTGGGTATAAAACCTGTACATATCCCAATATGTAATTAACTCTAAACACAATTTCAAGTGAATATCTTTACCTCAGCCTAAGTAAGAAATGTAATTCCAATACTCTTTCCCATAGGCATTCCCAGTGAGTTTCTTGTAAAGCCTACCCCAAATAATGAAGGTGTGAAAGATACTTTTCTCAAAAAAGAAATCCTTGTGGTCTTCCCCTGCATTGATATGAAGAAATGAATGGGTTTTAAAAGCAATATTTTGAGTCAAATTTGATTCCTGGTAATTTCATGAACCACCTTTTTTCTCCCTCTCTTTTGGCAACAGTGAGAAAGTAGTTTGCCATTGGCTCTTTGTGGAGAGTTTTCTCAGCTTCTTAAATCTGGGATTCTTTTTTTTTTTTTGGTAATATATTTTATTGATTTTTTAAAAAAAAAAACATAAATCACTTAATAATTGGTGAACAGTGTGTTGTCTGGGTTTACATGTGTAAAACAATCACTAACAATTGGTTTCTTTAGTCCATAATCCACATAATGGTTTTAGTTGATTTCCTCTTTTCCCAAAATATCCTCTTTTACAAACATTGGGTTAATACAATTCTTATTGTTTTGATAGATAACAATTAAATATTTAATTTTTCCCAATATTCCTAAAAATAATAATCACATCAATATAATATTTCTTTTCTATCCAATCATTCTGGCTGCCTTATTATAGATCCTGTTACAGTCCTTATTTTAATTTGTTTCTCCCACCAAGTTCTAGGTATTCTTACTCTCAAGAATTAATTACGTTTAAAAATTAAACTTTATTTTTTTCCATATGAACCATCTCACATTTTTACATTTCTTAAGGAATAGATAAAATTGAAAAAAAGAAAGGAGAGCAAGAGTAAAGAAACATTAAAAAATAACATATTACTTAAAATATATATCCCTCTTAAGATAATACATATTTGTTTCCAAAATTTCTTATTCTTTTTAACCATAATTAAAAATATGTTTAATCTTTAAATATTCCATTTAATACATCTAGTCATCTAGTCCTTTAACTCTTACTCAAAATACTTTTTTATCCATGATAATTTTCTTAAATTCAATCACATTTAAATATCTAAAATATTTCTTTTATCTAAGTCATTTCAACTTTTTTGTATTACTCATATCATTCTCCCATCATCTATTTTCTTGGTTTCCACTTTAGTCTTTTTCCTTTGCCTAGTATATGTACATAGTATATGTATATGTATGTAATCAATGTATTTTGCTGAATCAAAAGGTTTTTCTATATGTTCCTAAATGTTGCTGTAGATATAAAAAGTAAATCAGGTGAAGTGTCTTTGTACGGGGCTTATGCCTTTCCATGTTTGTTGAAAATCTTTTTCTTTTTCTTTCTTTCTGCTTATCATTTCTTTTCTCTCCAATGTTCCTGACATCTCTACAGTCCATTTTATCCAATCTGTTTTCTCGTCCTCAAATTTATTTTGTACTCTTAAGAAATACCGTATATACTTGAGTATAAGCCGAATTTTTCAGCCCACTTTTTGGGCTGAAAAATTCCACTTCGGCTTATACTCCAGTCAACAAAAAAACTTACCGAGGACTTGTGCGCGGCCGAGGCTTTGGTGCTTCCGGGATCACGCGCACCTCTCCCAAGCCACCGCCGTCCGAGACCTGCCGAAGTTTGGGGAGGTTTGGGGAGGTGCGCGCGCACCTCCCCAAACCTCCCCAAACGTCGGCAGGTCTCCGTTCCTCCGCGCCCTGCCTGCCTGCTTCTTTCCGCAGCGGAAAGAAGCAGGCAGGCAGGGCGCGGAGGAATGGAGACCTGCCGACGTTTGGGGAGGTTTGGGTGCCTCCCCAAAGTTCCCCAAACGTCGGCAGGTCTCCGTTCCTCCTGCCGATGTTTGGGGAGGTTTGGGCGCCTCCCCAAACCTCCCCAGGTCTCCGTTCCTCCGCGCAGACCTGCCGACGTTTGGGGAGGTTTGGGCGCCTCCCCAAACCTCCCCAAACGTCGGCAGGTCTCCGTTCCTCCTGCCGACGTTTGGGGAGGTTTGGGCACCTCCCCAAACCTCCCCAGGTCTCCGTTCCTCCGCGCAGACCTGCCGACGTTTGGGGAGGTTTGGGCGCCTCCCCAAACCTCCCCAGGTCTCCGTTCCTCCTGCCGATGTTTGGGGAGGTTTGGGCGCCTCCCCAGGTCTCCGTTCCTCCGCGCAGACCTGCCGACGTTTGGGGAGGTTTGGGCGCCTCCCCAAACCTCCCCAAACGTCGGCAGGTCTCCGTTCCTCCTGCCGACGTTTGGGGAGGTTTGGGCGCCTCCCCAAACCTCCCCAGGTCTCCGTTCCTCCGCGCAGACCTGCCAACGTTTGGGGAGGTTTGGGCGCCTCCCCAAACCTCCCCAAACGTCGGCAGGTCTCCGTTCCTCCTGCCGACGTTTGGGGAGGTTTGGGCACCTCCCCAAACCTCCCCAAACGTCGGCAGGTCTCCGTTCCTCCTGCCGACATTTGGGGAGGTTTGGGCACCTCCCCAAACCTCCCCAGGTCTCCGTTCCTCCGCGCAGACTTGCCGACGTTTGGGGAGGTTTGGGCGCCTCCCCAAACCTCGGCAGGTCTCCGTTCCTCCGCGCAGACCTGCTGACGTTTGGGGAGGTTTGGGCGCCTCCCCAAACCTCCCCAGGTCTCCGTTCCTCCTGCCGACGTTTGGGGAGGTTTGGGCGCCTCCCCAAACCTCCCCAGGTCTCCGTTCCTCCGCGCAGACCTGCCGACGTTTGGGGAGGTTTGGGCGCCTCCCCAAACGTCGGCAGGTCTGCGCGGAGGAACGGAGACCTGGGGAGGTTTGGGGAGGTGCCCAAACCTCCCCAAACGTCGGCAGGAGGAACGGAGACCTGGGGAGGTTTGGGGAGGCGCCCAAACCTCCCCAAACGTCGGCAGGAGGAACGGAGACCTGCCGACGTTTGGGGAGGTTTGGGGAGGCGCCCGAACCTCCCCAAACGTCGGAAGGTCTGCGCGGAGGAACGGAGACCTGCCGACGTTTGGGGAGGTTTGGGGAGGTGCGCGCGCACCTCCCCAAACCTCCCCAAACTTCGGCAGGTCTCCGGACGGCGGCGGCTTGGGAGAGGTGCGCGCGATCCTGGAAGCACCGAAGCCTCGGCCGCGCGCAAGTCCTCGGTAAGCTCCGGGCGGTCACTTGCTTCGCGTCTCCTGAGGGAAGGGGGGGCGACTGGAGCGGGCGTGTTTCCTCGCCTGCTGGGCGCCGTGATTTGCCCGGGGAACGCGCGGGCCCCGAATGGCAGCGTGGAGCGAGGAAGCGGACAGCCAGGGCTTCCCCGAGAGCCGCGGCCACACAGGGTATTCCTGTGTATTCAGGCTTGCAAAATGGCGGATCGAGCCTCTGCTGGCGGCAGAGGCTTGCAGAGCACGGATCCAGCCTCCGCCGGCGGCGGAGGCTTGCAGAACGGCGGATCGGCTTATACTCGAGTCAACAACCTTTCCCAGTTTTTGGGGGTGAAATTGGGGGTCTCGGCTTATACTCGAGTCGGCTTATACTCAAGTATATACGGTAAGTTGTTTTTTTCCAATTCTTGTGAATTTTTTCCCACTAGGATTAAATCATGTTTCCTTGTTTTGTTAAGTTCCACCTTTAAGTCTCTATTCTCAATTCTATAACCATTTATCTGTTTTATCTGCTCCTTCTCTGTTGTTGTTTTCCAGGACATTTTTTGTTGTAGAGTTAACTTGGAAATAGAATGATTTATATTTTCAAAGTTATTTTGGATTTCTTTGTGGTTTAAAGTCATTGTTATTTGAATTAGTTGCAGTATACTATATATCTCCTCCTGTGAAGTATTTATGTTTTCTTGATATGTTCTTTCTACATGTCTCTGATCCATGATGGCCAAGAATTTGAGTTTTTCTCTTCCTTTCTTTTCTCTGCAAATAGCTTTAGAGTCCCAATTAAATAGATATTTGTAATCCAAATAGTTCAAAAAGATTTTTTTCTGAAATTTACAATTCTCTTTTACAGCTTTTGTCACAACTGTTCTCTGTTGTTAAAGCTTTGAAGGTCACAAAGACAGATTAGCTTTTCCCAGGTTTTGCCAAGTTTTATATTAAAATCATAGCTGTCATAGTCTTCATTCACCACTAGATGTCAGTAACTATTTTTCAATTTCCAAAATGAACAATTATCTTAACCATTCAAACAATTTTAGATTTATACAGATTTAAGCTTTAAATTTCAGGTTTTATATTTATTTCACTTCCATATATTTTGATCCTCCATAAAAAGATTAATTCTCCACTTCTGTTAGTATAAGGGTGGGGCAGAAATCCCCCTCCTTCCCTTTTGGAGGTATTTTGCTTCTTGGGGATCTTTTCCAGGAAATTAAATGTAGAATAGAAAAGAGAAGATCAAATTCCTCACCCAATTTCAAGCACGCTGTGCACAGTTGTGCTAGTTAATACTTTTGGACTTCGTTTGCTAGTAGCTTGGGCTGGCTGATGCAATATGGCCAGCCTTTCTCCTGTCGGGTTAGAAGGCTTTCCCCAAGTCAAACGGAATGGCTGCCACCATTCCAGAATTGCTGGAGCACCCTTCTTTCTTCGTCTCCTCTCCGGGGTGACTTAGACCCATTTAGGCTCCCCTGGCAGGGCAAAATTAGCCACAGGGGTGTGGAGAATCCACAAGCCTGTGACCAGTCACTACCGCACAAAACCGGAAGTCCTTAAATCTGGGATTCTTGGTGGTCCTCCATCCAACTTTGTTTAGTTTTGAGAGATCATGCAAAATTAAGAAGATGCTAGACTATGTACTGTTGAAGTACATAATGACCTCAATAAATCAAGTGATCTAATTGTGGGGCAGGATCAATTAAAGAAACATTTTACAAAGCCCACTATTTGTAAAATATTTTAAATATTGGTCTTGAGTTGGGGAAGTTGCTTTGTTACTACTAATATATGAATACCACGTTTTTTGTAACTTGTCACTTTACTAACTTGCTATCACTAGAAAGTTGATTTAAATCAATTGTTGGTCCTTCTTAACAATATAATTTTTTCTGTTAATTTTGTCCTTAATATTCTATCTTAATTCTGCATCAGTTTTTGAAACTTTAGATTTCACCTATGATGCACCAGCTTTATCTCTTTGTGTATATGTTATGTGGCACACACACATAAACACTATTGTGAGATGACTCATTTTGACATACTTCACCTCTCAAATGGTGGAATATGGCCACTTGATTGTTCTAGATTAGGGATCCTGAATATAATGTCAAAAAGATATTAATGTATATATTTTAGCATATCCATATTGCCAAAAAGAAATGATACCCTACTTATTGATTAAAAATAATGCTGCGTGTGCCATGGATACAGCTAAGGTTGATCATTTAGTTTACATCTTATTTTATTTTTTAAAGGCTTGATTGATCAAAGCCATGATTTCTGTGTGTGTGTGTGTGTGTGTGTGTGTGTGTGTATAAAGCCAATCAGGTGATAACCATGATACATGGAATAGTGTGACTCTGACTTGGAGTAAATAGGACACCATATAAATTAATTAATGAAATGAAAATCAAGAAAGCAAAATATAGATAAATTAATAGAATGGAAAGAACCATAGCCTTAAACTAAGAAATTGCTAAAAATACAAATGGGAGGATTTGGACCTGGGCTACAAAATTCCATGCAATCACCAGAGGCGTGGAAATGAAGAGTTAAGAATCACCCTAAACTCTATGCTATCTACTACTCATGCAGTGTTTTGCAGCAAGGATATTGTAACCACAATTCTCAGTTTCTTTGCTCCAAAGTGGTGACATAAAGTTTTTATTAGGAGGATATTAAACAGCAGGACTATTATTATGTTCTCATCTAGCCTTCCCTTTACTCCTCCATCTTGCTCCTTGCCAGATGCATGATTGCTATGTCAAGTCAGGAAAAGTGTTAATGAACTTTTAAAGATCCTCCACGTGTCACTGCTTCTCTGCAAGTCCAGCCCTGCTGCCCCTATGTAGTTTGACCTCTCTCTGTGTGATGCTCAGTACTTAATTTAATCTTATTCTTGCTCAGATGACTGTTGAAATGGGAAAGAGAGAGCAAAACAACCTGTCTGGAATCTCTTTAAAATGTTTGGTGCAGTAAAGTAATATGTTCATATAACCGAATTAGGAGGAAGCATGTTTTTCAGTGGTGGGAAATTCTTTTTTTATGTGCCATTTGATGAAAAACTTGCTAATTTGTTAATGTGAATGCCTAAGAACTATTAGAAGTGAGCCCCTTATTCATCAAACCAAGGACCAGGTGGGGAACAAAGAGAAGGAAAAATGCAGCATACACTAATAATGAAAGAATGCTTTTGCTCAGCACAGCAATCTTAAAGTTCAAGGCATGAGAAACACCACCTTGCTATATATAAATCTGAAATTGTTTCTGGAAATGCATTTTTAATTAAAACTGTCATCTTTTTTTCCCCACCAAGTTGGCAGCAGACACCAGCTTGTGTCCTCATCCTTGTGTCTCTGATAAGCAGCAAATATGCTATCTAAAGCAAAGCAATAGAGATATTTATATCTCAATGGGGGGGAAGCCTTCACACTTTTTGCTTAATACTTTGCACACATGGACAGTCGAGTCCATGGCAATTCCATTTCCAAACTCTGCCTGCTCTTGCTAGGAGATTGTGAAATGTAGGTTGGGGAACCACTGAGCTGTTAAAGGTGCTACCATTTTGAGAAAACAAAGGTGTGATATCCAAAGTTATGCACAATCTATGAAACATGAGATGATACTGCAAACTTCCATTAAATTAAGTTCTCTTTAATTTTGGGTCACCTTTTCTGATGGAAAGTAAATTTAAATTCAATGGCAACCCCCATACATTCAGAAAAGCCTGAACATCTTAGGGCAGCATTTACACCAGCAAGATTCAAGCAGCTGGAGACAATGGTTAAATATAGAACATTTAACCAACTCCCTTATAATGAACACACTTTTATTTGTGGAATTCCAGAGACGGAAGATAGAACCCATATAATATTTGATTGCCAATTGTAAATAAAAAAATTCAACACGCCTCATAAGAAGGGCACCTGTCCCAGAGACCTGGGGCAATAAACATATTTGTTTAGTTTAGTTTAGTTTATTAGACTTATATACCACCCTTCTCCCGTAGGACTCAGGGTGGTTCACAAGGTTTTTTAAAAGAAACAATACTACAATTACAAAAGTTAAAACAATTAAAATGATTATATTAAACCTTGAATATAAAAATCCTAATTAAAAACCAATTAAAACCCCAGTTAATACCCTCAGTCCAGGCCAGAAAGCTCAAAGAGCCAGGTCTTCAGGTCCCGGCAGAATGAACGGAGGTCAGGGGCAGTCCTAAGCTCTACAGGCAGCTGGTTCCAAAGGGCCGGCGCCCCCACAGAGAAGGCCCTCCCCCTGGGGATCGCCCACCGGCACTCCCTGACCGGCGGTACCTGAAAAGACCCTCCCTGTGGGAGCGCACAGGACGAAGGGAGCTTGATGCTGGCAGCAGGTGCTCCCTCAAATATCCCGGACCCAAGCCATTTAGGGCTTTATAGGTCATCACCAGCACCTTGAATCTCACCCGGAGGGCAACTGGGAGCCAATGCAGCTCGCGGAGCAGAGGTGTTATGTGGGAGTATTGGGAAACCCCCATCACAACACGCGCAGCCGCATTCTGCACCAGCTGAAGCCTCCGGGTGATCCTCAAGGGCAGCCCCATGTAGAGAGCATTGCAGTAGTCCAATCGTGAGGTCACGAGCGCATGAGTGAATGTGCGTAGGGTATCTCGGTCCAAATAGGGCCGCAACTGGTACACCAGGTGAACCTGGCCAAAGGCCCCCCCTGGTCACGGCTCCTATATGGTCTTCAAAACTGAGCCGCGAATCCAGGTGGACACCCAAGTTGCATGCCCTATCGATGGGGGGCAACACCTCACCCCCCATCATTAAAGATGGAATAGGCTGGTTAGTCCGAGATGCCGGTATGCACAGCCACTGAGTCTTGGCAGGATTGAGACGAAGCCTGTTTCTTCCCATCCAGACCCGGACCGCCTACAGGCAACGGGACATCACAGCGAGGGCATCACTGGGTTGGTTCGGGGTGGAGAAAAAAAGTTGGGTATCATCAGCATACTGATGATACCCCACCCCAAAACCACGAATGATCTCGCCCAGCGGCTTCATATAGATGTTGAACAGAAGGGGAGAGAGAACCGACCCCTGAGGAACTCCACATTGTAAGAAAACTAAGTTTTTTGTGCTTTTTTAGGTAAACATCCCAGGTCACCCTGGGAGAATACCTGGCTATCTTACTTTGGAATAGCAAGCCAATTACCATCTATAATACAGCCAAATTTTGTCTGGCTGCAGGTAGCTCCAATGACAGATAGTACACATGTCAGAAAAACTCATCCAGCTCTTTCCATTTGTGGTGCACAATCCACTGCTGCTTGTATGTGACACTGTGTTTTATTATATATTTCTTTCAGTTTGCATTTTTCAGTTTGTGTAGAGAATTTTAGGTTGCTGTGGCTTTTGAATGTGCTTAAATTATTTATCTAATAATGCCACCAATTTACATTTGGGCTCTTCTTTTCTGCAAAATTTCAGAAACAAATGTGCACATTACTCCCACTGTATCAGTCATGTCAACTGTACACATTTGTTCCATGTTTCTTCAACATAAACTTTTTATCTAAAAATACCTCACTGCTAAACAGTGTTGGGATTCAGTCAGTTTGCACCACTTTGGCAGAACTGGTAGCTAATTTTTTGTTGCCCAGGCCCAGAATGGACTTCCGGAAGCAGCATCCACACAGAGAACCGGTTGTTCACATATTTGAATCCCACCAGAAAACACATTTGTTAATTACTGCATAACAAGAAGTTTCTAGTGCAGAACATTCATGCGGCTCACTACAGTGACCCCATGGCCCCCAAGCTATAGCAAATTCAAGACCCAATAATAAAACATCAAAAGCAACATAAAAGCCTAAACATAATTGGAAAGTCCAATTTAAATGGAATATCTACACTCGTTTTCTAAAAAAACGGAAAGCCAGGGCAGGTTTGAATGACACAAGAGAACATTCCTCCCTGTGTTTCTGTCAAGCAGATTTCCATAAGTGCTCATGTCTTCAAAATGACCATTTAGGTCTTTCACAATCAGACAAGTTTGATGTGGCACAAGCTTTAGACTTTCCAAAAGGTATATACGCTATATCTGCAGGGGGTTTGGCATTCAAGTGCAAATATCAATAGATAGTGATAGTTGAAGCCACGCATAACAACAACAACAACAACGACGAGGCAACTCCAGCTGCAAGTCTAATCTGCCTATCAAGCCAAACTACAGAGTTGATCAATGTCCCATCCCTTCCTGAAACCCATTTCTGCCAACTGCAGGGCAAACAACCCTTTGTTGGGTCCCATCTGAAGCATCTAAAACAGGGGTCTCCAAACTTGGCAACTGCAAGACTTGCAGACGTCAACTTCCAGAATTCCTCAGGCAACCATGCTGGCAGGGGAATTCTCGGAGTTGAAATCCACAAGTCTTAAAGTTGTTAACTTTGGAGACTCCTAATCTAACACATCACTATGGGTTGATTATGATATTGCCTGTTGAGGGCAAGCCCAGTGTAACCAAGACTGATGGGTTTACCCTTTTAGCACATATACTTAGCCTCTGACTGTTCTACATATTTCTTGATGGATAAGTAAAACCATGTGAAAGGTGAAGTGAAGGCTTTATCTGTTATCTGATAACATAGCAGCATAAGAAGGGCAGAAGGGCAGAAGACAATATATTTGAAAGCTAAAAATATAAAGTACACCACACACACACACACACACACACACACACACACACACACACCAAAAATTAAAAACCAAACCTATAAAAAGAGAAAACATTAAGTAAATATTTAATATGTTTGTGTGTTACATGGCTAACTAAAAGTTAAATAAGGTTTGTTTGATATACAGCTCATCATCTGACAGATTTTAAGAGCTGCTGTGAAAAATGTGGCAACATGATGTAGCAGGATCACTGTGTGTAAGTAGTAGGGAGGTATACAATTCTCTTGTGCAACCTGAATATTTTTACAGTATTGGTGAGATGAGGCTAATACGACTGTCTCTATAGTACAGGCACCAGAGAAACACATGCTCTGTTATTTATGTGTGCCCACAGTAATAGAGACATTGCCTCTTCTATCTTGTATTTTAACCCCTTTGAAGATGCTCCAAGCAGAATAATGAAGCAACAACATGACATTTCTCAACCCATTCTCTTATTCTCCATACATAAGGGGACAGCCCCCCTTTTTAAATCCTTTTCCTAATATGGCCCATTTTTTCCAAGCAGGGGTGTTTTGTGCATCTGCTATTTGTGCTGGATCCATTATTTCTGTCCATATGATACAAGTATAACAGAATTGTAAGGGATCTTGGAGGTCTTCTAGTCCCACCCTCTGCTCGAACAGGAGACACTGTGCCATTCTGTACAAATGGCTGTCCAATCTCTTCTTAAAAATCTCTAGTGATGGAGCACCCACAACTTCTGGAGGCAAGCTGGTCCACTGATTAATGTTTTCACTGTCCGGAAATTTTTCCTTAGTTCTAGTTTTGCATATAAATATAAATAAGCCAATTTCTCCTTTTACCACCCTATTTCACCACTCATGACAGGTCATCAGCAACATGATATCTAAACACTTGTTTAATTCAATATGTGTATTCTTAGGAAACAAATGCAATGCTTAGCCCATAAGAGGAGATTTTCAGTTATACTATTAGAAAAAATACATCAATCAATCAACTGATCGATATATAAGATCAAATGGTTGAAGAAAAAGCTGAAACATTTCAATCCTTTTAAACTCTTTTGAAGAGGGAGAATATATAAGGAGACTTCTTCAAAATGGAGACCAAAAATGTTCACCAAGATGGCTTTGCCCATTGGAAGTTGATCCAGAAGAAGCAAATTATTGTTTCCCACTTCTGTGGAGAGCTAAGGTCGTACATTCCTGGAGGGTTTGTTTTTTTTAAAGGTGGCTAATCTTATACTTGCAGCAACCACATTTAACACCTCCCAACCCTTGGCTGCCATCTAGTGGACATTCGTACTTCTGCAGCTCAAAGCTTGCAACACTCCTGTCTTTTAAATACCAAGTCAACAGCAACAATGGAGAAAGGAGTTATATTTCCTTAATTGTCTGCTTATGGAAATAGGATTTTGAATTTTGTGAATCATTAATGTGAACCAGATGAACTGCTATTATGTTCTACGTGCATACTCATTTATTCTGATTAGAACGTGGGGAATGGTTGGTGACAACATTATGTTTTTTTCTCTTCTATTTTTCAGAGTAAAATGATCTTATCTGCTGCATGAAGTTAAAATCTGACATAAGTAATTTTGGGTCTGAGCTAACCTGCTGTAGCTAGTTCAGATTGCTTCTGTCATAATATATTTAAAGAGCTACTTGCTCAATTTCAGACTTATTTGAAAACTGTCAGTCAGAAGTCCTGTTCTTTTGTTGAAAAGATGAGTGACACTTTGAAAAGCCCTAGAACTACTAAAAAATGTCAGCTCATCATTGGAAGTTGATATGAAATGCCCACTAAGAATATAGATCCATTTCACTTTTACATTACATTTTATTTTTGCAGAAGATCCAGGGGAAAAAAATGAGAAAATGTCATTCCAGGATTGCAGATAATAGTGCATTGTTTTAATATCGATGGGATTTAAATCGTATGTGTCATACACACCCACATTAACATTAGATGGGAATATTTAGTATGATACATTGGAGTAGAATAAAAGTAATCCACCTGACAAAGGTAGATAGCACTCAGGTTTGCATTTTGAAATGGCAAAGAATATTCTTCCATGCATATGTTATCAAATCTAAGGACAATGCAGCTGGTTTAGCGGACTAATTTATAATGCCTTTTTTCTGTTTTGAAAGGAAGATTTTCTTAAATCAGGCTGTCATCTAGTTCCTACTGTCTTCCTAAATACCATCACCTTACCTTCCCAGACAAACCTACCATATTTCCAGAAAGTCATTGGCTAAAAATGAAGAGAAGAACGATCACAATTGAGCCCAAAATTTCTGTTGCTAAGTGAGACGTTTTTAGGTGAGTTTTGCCCCATTTTATGACCTTTCTTGCCACATCTGTTAAATGAATCACTACAGTTGTTAAGTTAGTAACACAGTGGTTAATTGAATCTGGCTTTCCATTGATTTTGCTTGTCAAAAGATCGCAAAAGGTGATCACACTGCAACTGTTATAAGTACATGCTGGTTGCAAAGAGTCCGAATTTTGATCACATGACCATGAGAATATCGCAATGGCTATAAGTGTGAAAAACTGTCATAAGTCCCTTTATTCAGTGCTGTTATAACTTCGAATGGTCACTAAACAAACTGTTGTTAAATGGAGCACTACTTGTACATGAAATTAAGGTCTTTAGTCCACATCCAACAACAACAAAAAAATCTTCCCAGATTTCGCAGAGTGAAATGGCTTTTATCATTAGTGGATTAATAGGGACTATAATGATGTTTAATCATTAAAAGAGCCTTTGTGGAGCAGTGGGCTAATGCCTCCTTAAGTAACACCAGCTGCCTGCAATTATTGCAGGTTCGCATCCCACCAGGCTCAAGGTTGACTCAGCCTTCCATCCTTCCGAGGTAGGTAAAATGAGGACCCAGATTGTTGGGGGCAATTAAGCTGACTTTGTAATAATGCCACTTGGGGGGGGGGGAAAGCCCTAATGAGCAGGCATATACATAGAATGAAGGCTATTGCTAAGCACATTTGATTTGTGCTTAGATTGTAAGCCGCCCTGAGTCTTCGGAGAAGGGCGGGATATAAATGGGATTTAAAAATAATAATAATAATAATAATAATAATCGGATTTCAATTTTTTACAGGTCTTATATTCTAGATCCAATGCATTCTGGGAACGTATGTGGTCTTGACCATCTGAAAAGCACCTTGTAGCACTATAAGAGCTAAGCCTGCTAAGGGATACTTCTGCTATCGTTTTACTTTACATTGCAGTCCCATTTATGGGATTATGAAGAGGACAGGAAGACTCTTTGGTACCATACAGGTAGTCTTCAACTTATGACAGGTCGCTTAGTGATTGACCGAACAGACCCAATGACTCCCAGATGACCCTTTTATTCAGGATGGCTAGATTTGCAATGGTCCATTATCAAGACAAAAATATCTGTCAGAAGCATGATAATAAGAATAAGTGAGAAATATATGCATTAGAGGATGGTAGAAGGCATAAAAATGTATCAAGTATTTTATAGACATTTCTTTCAGCAAGGTAAAAAAAAAAAGAATCTGTATAGATACATTATGGAGAACAAAATGTTCATTTGGTCTTATTCATTTCCCTTTTTACAAAACACAAATACTGAATGTACTTATTTTCAAAGGTTTCTTCCAAGACTAAAAAAAATATTAAAACTGAGCTTTCGTCAGCACCTGCTGACATCGTTAGAGTTTAAGCCAGGATTGAGAAGCACACTCTTATAATCTCTGTGAAGCCAACAGTTTAGCTAATGAGCACATTACGGGTCTGTTTGGCCACTGCCCTCTCACAGTCAATTGCATCAATCCTATTTCTGTCGGGCTGGCTGACGTCTGTTTGAGTTTTGGCACTCTGCTTCTCTCCACTTGCCCCGCCCGCCGGGAGTGTTCATCTTGCTGCGCGTGATCATCACGTTGTCCAAATGACTCTTCTGCATGTGATGCTGCCATCTCGACTGATCACTCCTCCATTGTGCTGGCATCGCTGTCCACGTTGGTTCGGTGCCCTCTCCTGATGTCCATGGGTCCAGTCCGCCTCCTCATCTCCTGCTGCGCTAATGTGTCAGCTAATGAGAGGTTGTGATCCTCTGCTCCCCTGCTCATGCCAGGAGGAAGGGATCGTTGGTTCATCCATTCAGTTCTCCTGCATGATAATTTGTGTTGGCACAGCATTTGGTAGGCTGGCAATAGCTCAATGTGCCAGTTGACAGAATGTTGATTGGACAACCAAGCCTCTTTTAACAAGTGGCCGCCCTTAGTTGTGTCGTGACCAATGACTCTGGCCTCTGTAAAATTGAAGGTATGGTTGTGTTCAATAGTGTGACCCCATACATGAGATCGTTTTTCTCTGCACTTGATGACCAGTTCATGTTCATGGAGCCTTGTCTGGAGGCATTTCATGGTCTCCCCAATGTAGTTACATGAACAATCATTGCAGTTGATTTGGTAGACCACGGATGACATATCGCCCATGGGTAGGGGTTCTTTAGGGCGCATTATTTGTGTGTGCAACGTCTGACTGCATCTGTATGCCACTCTGACGTTATGTGCTGATAGTATTCATACTGCTGTTTCTGAGACGCCATGGATATAAGGGAGTGTGGCCCAGGTGGTAGTCATTGTCCTGTCATCTGCAGTCCATAATGCTCGTTGGTGGCACCGTCAGATGAAGTCAATGGAATATCCATTTTGCCTACTGCAAAACCACACATACCGATAGAATCCTCCACAACGACAGCAATCACCCCACTGCCCACAAAATTAGCTGCATTCACACACTTTTTAATAGAATTAACACACATTGCAGTACAGCAATGGAAAAATCCAAGGAGTATGCATTCCTTTATCCTAGCTTAAACTCTGACGATGTCAGCAGGTGCTGATGAAAGCTCAGTTTGAATAAAATTTTTAGTCTTGGTGATCCGTGTTTCCAGTTTTGTCATGAATACACCTGAGACTCGCATTTTTAGGACAATTATACACACACATGCACGCACACACACGCACATGTATATTGTTCTATCCAGTTCTTCCCATTAAAAAGACACCCATGCCTTAAAAGCATTCTTTAGTCAATGCAGTGAATTGTACAGTTGAATTTGTATTGAATTTGCACATGTGTCATATATCATTCAGTAATTATTACAAAGATACTGCCCCAGGCTCTTATACTTGATGATATTAATGGCCCCACTAAATGGCCATTTTCCAAACTACCACTTCCATTCAATGTCTTAGAGGAGAAAGTCCCTTAATGTATCTCCCAACAGGATTCTGCAGAAGTTATTTTCTTCACAACTCTATTTGGGGTTTGAATCCATATTTTGTTTTTATTTCTTGAATGAAAGTTATGCATCACCTTTTGAATACTGAGTGCAAACACACTGCCATAGTTCACTCAAGGTACAGATAAGACTAAGTAACCCTGACAAAAACAGGAACTTGAAATAAACTATTACAGAAAAATGGACAAGCATGAAATTGGGAGCATGAGAACTGGAGACCTCAGGCATGGGAAACCTATATTCAGAATAACAGAATTGGAAGGGATCTTGAAGATCTTCTAGACCAACCCCCTATTCAAGCAGGAGACTCTATACCATTTCAGACAAATGGGTGTCAGATCTCTTCTTAAAAACATCCAGGTTTGGAACACTCACAACTTCTGAAGGCAAGTTGTTCCACTGATTAATTGCTTTAATTGTCAGGAAAAAAATTCCTTAGTTCTAGGTTTGATCTCTCCTTGATTAGTTTCCATCCATTACTTCTTGTTCTGTCTTCAGGTACTTTGGAGAACAGCTTAAACCCCCTCTGTTCTGTGGCAGCCTCTTACATATTGGAACATTGCTATCATGTCACTCTAGTCCTTCTTTTCATTAAACTAGACATAACCAATTCCTGCAATTGTTCTTCATATGTTTTAGACTCCAGTCCCCTAAATGATCTTTCTTTGATCTTCTCTGCATTCTTTATAGAATTTCAACATCTTTTTTTTATATCATAGCAACCAAAACTGGATGCAGTATTCCAAGCTTTGTCTTACCAAGGCATTATAAAGTAGTATTAACACTTCACGTGATCTTGATTCTATCCCTCTGTTAATGCAGCCTAGCACTGTGTTGGCTTTTTTGCCAGCTGCAGCACACTGCTGGCTCATATTCAAGTGATTGTCCAACAGGACTCCAAGATCCCTCTCACAGTTACTGTGAGCCAGGTACCATCTATTCCAGGGGTAGACAACCTCAGCTCTTTTATGACTCATGGACTTCAACTCCCAGAATTCTTGAGTCAGCCTAGCTGACTCAGGAATTCTGGGAGTTGAAGTCCATGAGCATAAAAGAGCCGAGGCTGCCTACCCCTGACCTATTCTATACCTGTGCATTTGGTTTCACTTGCCTAAATGTAGAAGCGTACTTTGCTCACCCTTGAATATTGTTAGATGGGGCCCAGTGTTCAAGTCTGTCAAGATCCTTCTGGAGAGTTGGCTATTCCCATTCCATGATCAAGTCACATATTCCCCTCACTCCGCTTCCCATCAATAATGTTTGCCAACCATAAAGTTGTCACCTTTAATAATTGGCTAAAGAAAGATACACCAAAGAAAGAAAAAAGCAGGAGCAGAGAGGATTTACATAAAACCTGATGTGGTATTGGGGTGAAGGATCCAAACTAGAGACAGGGAACCCATGAAGCTCACAGGGTGACTTTGGCCCCATCTTTCTCTCCCTCAGTCCAGGTTGATTGTTGTAAAGCCGGGGTGTCAAACTCAATTTCATTGAGGGCCGCATCAGCATTGCGGTTGCCCTCAGGGGGCCGGGTGGGTATGGCCTGGGTGGGCGTGGCCTACTGGGTGGGCATGGCTAGAGTGCATACGGCCTACTGGATGGGCGTGGCCAGCTCTACATCGTTCGCATCAAGGGTGCCTATGGGGGCCTGGGCAGGAGTGGGACAGATCTGAGGGTCTCTGGCAGAAGGAGGGTCTCTGGGCCAGGGCCAAGGCAGTGGGGGCTGTTCCCTCCTTGTTTCCAGGATGGCTTTGCGGGCCACATGAAACCACTTCACGGGCCGGGCCTTGTGTTTGACATGTCTGTTGTAAAGGAAAATAGGAGGAAAGTTCTGGGACTATCATAAATTCCTGAATGAGAAGAGAGTTAAAAATCAGATTCTGTAAATAAATCTACCCCAAATAACTTCTTTTTTTTTGCACAATGGCTATTTCTTGCTGTAACGTTTCCAATATCTTTTTTTTGCACCGGAGAACTACAGCAAAATCAGTTTCCTGCTTATCTCAAATGGAAGGTTTCATATTGTCAGCGATGTGATAGTTTTAATAAATGATGCATTTGCACTGGTATAAATCATCTGCACCCAATTGTCTCTCCTGGCAGCCCATTCCAATTGTTGTGGATGGTGACAGCTAGTGGCATTTTTAGTTGTTGACCCCTTTCTGTGTATCCAGGACTAGAGTTGGGTTGTTCTGCCCTACCACGCACTCCTTTATTTCTCAGTTGCCGAAGGCTTTCCAATCTTCTAAGACAAGGCAACTTTATCCTCCTTGAGTCATGACATTGCCGGGGCTTGTAGGAGGTCAAGGAGCAGAGGCTGTCTAATGCAACTTAGCGGAGAGAGCTTACACGAAGCAAAGCCAGGCAAAAGGAGAAACCACATTGTGGCAGAAATGCAGTAAGTATCTGTGTCTGGGCTACACCTCTTGGATGGGAAGAAAAGGAAAGGAAAGGAAACTAATCTTCGCCTGTAATGGAAAAGCACACTGCATTAATGCTGGGTAGTTCAAGGTCAGAGTTCTGTACAGGCTTTCTGACAATATGCTTAAATAAATTTCAGAGCTTTCTCACACCCCCTGATTACCTCTGACAGGACATTAAAGTGAGATCAGCGAGTCACTCCCTGTTGTTAACGCATTTCTAATAACACTCTGATGTCATGGTGTATTTATTAAAACTGTTTCTGCAAGGTTTCCAATCTGCTTGGAGCACAGCAACACTTTCATAGGAGAATGGTCCACATGTGACACGGTAAAGTGTGAATTCACGGCCTGGTGAAATGATGCTATTTCATTAGCTGAGATCACGCTGTTTGATAACTGTTTTTCAAGGCCTTTCTTTTTCTTTCTCATATACTGTATGCTTGCACATATAAACCTGAAATACCTCGATATACACACACTCAGGTACTTATTTTACATATATACTGATTTTTTTTCTTATATGTTTTATCCAAACATTGAATATGTTTTACTGAAAAGTGGTTGCTACTACAAATTGCTGTTTCCACCATAAGCTTCACTGAGATGTTCCTCCATAGGAAGAGATAGAGATAGATGAATGAATGGATGGATGGATCAATCGATAGATAAATAGATGATAGATAGATAGATAGATAGATAGATAGATAGATAGATAGATAATAATTATATTAATACCATTCTAACTGTAGGTTAGTGTTGGATTTTATAAAGCCCTAATATAGCTTTGAAAATGTTATTAAAAATAACATTCTTGTTTTTAAGTTTTAGTTAGGTTTTATTAAATATACTCTTACATCACCAAATCTGCTAGCAGCTTTAATGCTATAGGTCAGGGGTGTCAAACTGCCGGCCTGCGGACCGGATGCGTCATGCCGAAACCGCACCCACCCCATTGCCGGCAATGGCAAAAAAGTCACGATACGTCGCGATATGTCACGTGACGTTGCGAGTTTGACACTCCTGCTATAGGTTATTGTATTGGTTCATTGTAAAGGACTCCCAGAATGCAATGGAATCTAATATCCATCAATTCGATTTATTAAATAATATTTGAGATTATTAGCACACAATAAAATCAAACAATAGGAGCTGGCACTTTATGGGGGATTTAAAATAAACAATGTTTGAGTTTCTGACTACAACTGTTATTTTACCAGTAATACTGAAGATAAAGGTGAAGTTTTCTTCTGTCTTGCCGTGTCCGGCTCTAGGGTGTGGTGCTCATTTCTTGGCTGAAGGAGCCAGCGTTGTCCGAAGACATTTCCTGTGGTCATGTGGCCAGCATGACTATACACCAAAGGCACAGAGAACATTGTTACCTTCCCGCTGAAGTGCTACTTATTTATCAACTCCCATTTGCATGCTTTCAAACTGCTAGTGGGCAGGAGCTGGGACAAGAACGGGAACTCACCCATCCTGTGGTGCTCAGGTCACAAACCTGGGCTGTCAGATTTCCAGCTGACACGCTCAGTGTCTTTAACCGCTGAGCAATCACACCTCCTATCAGTAGTAGTGGTAGTAGTAGTGATTATCTTTAGTAAGGTTGTACTACTCCCTCACACCCCAAGTCTGATACTACAGTGCTTGATGGTAACAGTAGTGGTGAAGTCCCTCAGTAGGATAAGCAAAGAATGATGCCATGAGAGCATGTTGGGAATATATACTATCCAGGCAGAGTCACCAAGACATGAAGATGATCCTAGCTATCTATTTAAACAAACCAGCACCTATAATTAGAAAAATATAGAAAAAAAATAATCATTTTATAATGCATAGGAGACAGAGCTGGTAAGCCATGCCTGTATTTTACCCAGAAAACCCCAGAGACGGACAAGAGAAAGTGATTGACAATTCTGTGCTGATGATTGAGCCCTCAGGTTGGATGGCACTCAACATGCTACCAAGGACAAGCTGTTGATCTTGCAGAATGTTAATGGTGTTTATGACATAGCTAGATTAAAGCCTTCAGGATATTTAGTTACTGATGCGGCTATGCAAGGAAAGAAAATCTGTAGCTGCAAAGACTGAAATGGTAATATGGAATGTAAGAAGTATGAAAAGTTCAACACAATAAAAATAAATAAAATGATCTGGCTACCCATCAGCACCCTAGGCAACAACAAATTGAAAAAGAGTGGAATTTGACACTTTCAGTCAGAAAATCTTACTATATAGCTTCTCATGAAAAACCAAAAAGGAGCAGCATTTCTTTCAAAGTCTGGTAGGGTACAGCAAAGACAGTACTGGGGTGCAATGCAGTCAGTGATTGAATTATATCAATCAGACTACTTGGTCAACCCTTTAAAATGAGATTTATTCACATTTATGTTCCAACTGTTGATACAGAAGAAAAGGAAATTTATGAGCGCTATGGTTAAATTACATCTGAAATTAGGAGAACATGCGAGCAAAATGTTGGAGACTGGAATGTCAAAATTGAAAATAATGAGAAAAGTGTAGTTGGACTCTATGATCTAGCACTCAGCAATGACGGTCTTGTAAAAAGATTTCAGGTGTCATGACATGTCTAAACCTGCAAAGATCAGACTTGTTCAGGCAATGATTTTCCACATGACACCCTGTCAAGGCAAATGTTGACTTTGAAAAAGCAGAAGAAAAAGAGTCATGATGTTTTTGAACTTTGATATTGGGGAAGATTCCTAAGAATACTACGACTAGTCTAGAAAACACACATATGGATCGTAGAATAAATCAGTCCACATTTTCACTCAAGGCACAAATGACTAGGCTCAGATTATTTTATTTTCAAAACATTATTTTTATTTTTATTTTTTTATTTTAATTCCATTTATATCCCGCCCTTTTCCGAAGACTCAGGGCGGCTTACAAGCTTAGCAGTAGCCTTCATTCTATGTATATGCCTGCTTATTAGGGCTTTCACACACACCCCAAGCGACATTATTACAAAGTCAGCTTATTGCCCCCAACAATCTGGGTCCTCATTTTACCTACCTCGGAAGGATGGAAGGCTGAGTCAACCTTGAGCCTGGTGGGATGCAAACCTACACTAATTGCAGGCAGCTGGTGTTACTTGAGGAGGCATTAGCCCACTGCTCCACCAAGGCTCTATGCAAGGCATCACTCCCTTAAGAAATCTATAGTGTGTGTGTGTGTGTGTGTGAGAGAGAGAGAGAGAGAGAGAGAGAGAGAGAGAGAGAGAGAGAGAGAGAGAGAGAGAGAGAGAGAGAGAGAATAAAATTACAGGGAAAAAAGAGTCCTGGTACAATAGTTTATCTCATCAAGAATACTTTCAAATACTGTGATTTGGTCACTACATACCCATTTTAAATAATAAAAAAGATAGTTGGTATTTTTGAATCAAGGTATATGTTTAACTCTGTACAATGATAGTTTGTCAGAGAAAAAAAACGTGAGGCATAGCAAAGCTATCAGTGACATGTACTTCTCCTGACATATAAATTGTCACAATAAATATATTTTAAAACTGCCAAGCTGAAAAGTAATTTAGACAAATATTTAAATCAGTTTATCAACTGGAGTTTCAAGCACTGGGGCTGCAAATTAAATGGAACTTGGATTGTTTACAGTTACATTATTTTCAGTTACCTATTGGAGTTTCTATTGTTTTCTAATCTGCTGTTGCCATTATACCAGACATATTGCAGTTCCAAATCTCAGAGGTGTATATGACATATCAAGTAAACTCATAAATATTAGCAGGAGCATCCGCTTGAGTCTGTTGTTAGGGAGGAATGATAGCAACAATGTTTTTTTTCCCCTATGGAGACCAAATTCAAGTACATTGGGGCATTCATCACTAGTCCCTTGCTACATTATTTTTCTAGCTTTGTGTTGTGTAACCTTTTTTTCCTCTTAGAAACCATGAACAACATGGAAAATGTATATATATGAATGTTTACCTTGAATGAAGAAAAGTTGGAAGTTACCCATTAATCTATGCGCAATTTAGATAATGTAAGTCTGACACTGACCTCAATTTAACTACATCCATTTCCAAGTTTTCCAAATCATTGTTTTCCTACTCCTACTATCCTAATGCTTTAGAAGCTTATTTCATAACATTTGAAGTGATAAGTTGTTACACAAAATGTACTGCCCCGTGGCCCTCTCTTCCACATTCCTTGAAGGCCAACAGTAAGAGCATATTTCTATAAATCATCATGTCTATTTATTTTGTTTATTGCGCCCATAATTTGTCAGACTAAGATCACATTTTCCCTGTAGATAAAAGAACCAATAATGTCTTTATTCAAACGGGACTTTTAATCCCTAGTAGAGCATCTGGTATTAAACTAGAAATAGGAGAAATTCCAGAATTGTTTACTTAAGCTTGGATGCTAGAACATGTCTTGATTTTTTTTTTTACAGATCACCTCAACTTCAAGAATGAGGTTCTGGACTATCAGCCCTTTGAGTTAAGCAATATCAAAGACAGACAGAATAGGATTTCAGACTTGCTACTCTATTATTGTAAGACTATTAACCAAATCTTGAGAACCTATCCAAAGCCTTCACTGTCCCATTGAGGTCAAGGTGGAGCTCTTCTGAGTCTCTTTCTCATACTTTTTTCTTGGACTGTGCAACAATTTGCTTTTTCTGTCTTCTCTTTCTCAAGGCCAGATTCATCCACATTTTTAAATTCCAAATGTACTGATATTAAATAGTCAGCAAGTAAGGGGTTCTCTTTTTCCTGTAGCCTAAATGGTTTCAGGGAAGGATGAAAACAGTAGTAAAATTCCATAACTAGAAAAAAAAGAAGTCCTATCATTCCATTTCAGAGATTTGGGAATATAACGAGCTTCCATTTATGTTTTTACCTTATTGTTTACATCATTCTTACTGTGGATATAACCCTTCTTTGCCCACTATAGAAAATGTGTATTCATTGTTATGTTTAGTAATCATAATCAACAAAAAATGGGCCTTTGTGACAAGGCTTTGATTACACAAATTTACTATTGACATCAAATGAGTGAAAAAATAATATTGTCTGTGTGAAACTTTTACTTATGACCATTTTCTCTTTCCTTCAAAATAGGAAAATAGTTCAGATTTTTTTCAAACTCACTGGTCAGCCTAAAGACATTTTATCACGATAGGGATCAAAACGCTCTTCCAATTATTGGAGCTGAAAACTTCCTTCTCCTTTGGTCTCCCACCCACTAATATATCTTGGTGCTCAGGTCAGGAATGGATACAGAAACAGTTGGAGATTCCCTTGATTCTTAACCATGAAATTTAATCTTTGGAAATGCAATTATTAGAAGTCAAGGCCTTCCCAGACTCTAATACTCTGATATACTCTGGAAGCAATTCAAGAACAATTGATGAAAGAACTTGGTTGACTTGGAATCTAATTGCTTAGTTTTTCCAAGCTAGTACTAGGAGTAACCCCCCCCCCACACACACTTTTTTATCTCCTCTCTTGCCAAATTTAAGTGTTTTATCCAACATACAAGTCTGTAGCAATTGTGATTACATTTATCTTATCAAAAATAACTTTCTAAAAACCAGATTAGGAGGACAATTTTATCTCTGTCCCCAGTTAAAGGACACAATAATTAGGAATGAATTGACACCTGATACTTTTTTAAAAGGAACTGTGTAAATGAGGTTGGATTTTTTTTAAGGAAAAGAACAGTATTTCCAAAATATATTGAAATACACAGCAGTCCCTACATTTACTATAACCAATCAGGGTTTACTGCAGTGCAACAATGGCTGAATAAGCCTTGCTAAAAGTTATATGATGGCTGAATGAATATATTAAATCTTCAGTGAGAAACAATATGGCAAGCAGTGCAAATGGATAACCTTGGCCTTTCCACAGCCATCTATTTCCAGCAAAATATTTGGATTAAAAGTTATTAGAGAGGACAATGATATTCAAGGCCAACTGTCAGGAAATGAAATGATAAAAGGAATCTCGCTATTCATCATGTATCTCTGAACCAAAGATCTTACAAAGTTCTCATGAAATCACTGCAAATCATGTTTGAAACTATCAGGAGTTTTCATGGAAATATATAGAAAATATCAAAGAATAATGCTGGTTCCTAGTGTCACAAATACATCAGCTTTACTCTTGTGATTGGAAAGGGTTTGATTGCTGAATAGGCATAAAATATCCCCAGTGGATTTCCGCCTATTGATTGTGCATCAGGAAAAATCCACATCATAAAAATCCTTAACAAGAAAATTACTGAAATGGGAATTAAACAATACAAACCACAAAAAGAAGATTGAATGGTAATTATACTACAGTTTCAATGGTTACAAACAAACAACAATATTTCTTTTTCTTCTTAGGAAACACTACAAGCTTTCAACTTTAATCCTCTCAAGGGAGACAATATAGACCAACAGCTTATTTTCATCATAATAGAATGTAAAATAGAATCCAACCTATGTGAAATTTAAGTTTTATGATTTCTTTGTTGTAAATGCCATACAGGGTAGCCAGGAAGGAATTTTGATAGGAAGGGACGTCTTCAGAAAGCCCTTTCTTGCAGGATCTCAGTACCTAGTTAGGAAAGAAGTCCTTCAGAAAGGAAGGCTCTAAGCAGAGGTGTCCAACATAGACAACTTTTAAGACCTGTGGACTCCAATTCCCAGAATTCCCTAGCCAGCATGGTTGGTTGGGGAATTCTGAGAGTTGAAGTCCTCAGATCTTAAAGTTGTCAATGTTTTGTTATTTATATCCCACCATTATTCTTTTTACAAGTAACTCAAGTTGGTGAACACCCATAATACTCCTCCTCCCTCCTATTTTTCCCACAACCACCATCATGTGAAGTGCATTGGGCTGAGGTAAAGTGACTAACCTCAAAGTCACACAGTCGGCTTTCATGGTTAAGGTGGGACTAGAACTCACCACCTCCTGGTTTCTAGCCATTAGACCATACAGCATTTCCAATTGCCCTAGTAAATAACTGGAAACTGGATCTTTCAAGAAAGGCATCCTATGCTTCTGAAACTTTGTACTGGGTGGTATTCTACTCCATTTTGATCTTTGACACTTTTTAAGGATAGCCCCACATAGGATGCATTGCAGTAGTTAAAATGGAGTATAGTCAAGGTGGATTGCTGTTGTCACATCCATCTGATTCAAGAACATTTCTGCTCTGTGTGACAAATGCTTCAGAAAGATTTTTTATAGACAGGACTTCTCTGTGGTGACCCACAGATTCCCTCCCTCCCCACCTAAAATTAATGACACAATATTGCATCTTTTTAGGCCTTCCTAGTTTGAATATTGGGTATTTCATCTGATTTATTGTTTTCCTCTCTTGTTTCTTATTAAAGGTATTTTATACTGCTTTAATGTATTTTTATCATTGTATGTGTTTAAGATGCAATTGTATTGGAATATTTATAGGAATATATTAATTAAACAGTAATTAATTAAACTGGATTATTTATTTATTTTTACTATTTATAAACGTCATCAGAGCCACTTGAAATCGGGGTGGTGCCCAAATTGAAATAAATAAAAGTTACATCTTCCCCAGCAGTCATAATTCTGCAAGGTACTTTTTCTCATCACCACCATCTACATTCCAATGAGAAGTATGTATGCATGAAGACGCCCCACTTAACGACTCTCCTCTTTTAGGGGAGCACAACCCCCAAATTGGCTAAGCCTCCATCTCTGTTTCCTGTGGACCAGCAATATCTTCCTTGTTTGGAGTTATTTTTAAAATCAAAGATTGAGTTTAGCCAGCAACTAGCCTTTTGAGAGAATGTTGAATTTGTTTCTGCTCAAATCCTGCAGACTTTCAAACTCAGATTCACCGCTTGGAGTTGCGGCAAAGAAAGGAAGAAAGAGATCTCATGGGCTTCTATGGAGAACATGACAATATATGGTACACACACTTACAGCTCTGCTGCAAATGTTAATTAAAATAATCAAGCACGTTAAGGTGCTAAGAAGCTATCACAGCAGTAAGGTTAAGCAGTTTCAAAAGAATTGCTTCATTTCTAACAAATAGGGCTGTGCAGAGCCTCAAATAAGGCCCTGGGGAGACCATGCAGAAATTGTCTATGGCAGCTTCAAAACCTGCTGCACGAGCCTTGCAAATAATGTCACTTCCCCAGTGCATTTCCTATGGGTTCTTACACACTGCACAGCATAAACGGCTGCAAATTACCTAGGGTAGTACAGGTTGAAGCACACAATTGTTATGCTTAAATTGAAACAGTGTGTGGTATATATCAATATAAATATAATGGTTTATCTCTGAAAGATTGTGCAAAATAAAGAGTGAGATGTATTTTAAAAATGGGGCTTACAATGTATTCTGTGGAACTGTGCTTTCTGTAGTGATGTCTATTTGCAGGTGGATGGTTACTTTCTAAAGCACATGTTATTTCCAGTTTTCCTTTTTCAGTGAACAGGAAGAAAAGCAAAGGGAAAAAATGATTGAAAAGTTGAAACAGAAAATTCCATAGGGTATTTTTTGAATTCTGAGCAATGACTCTGAAAAAGTGAAAAAAATATTTCCATTCAGCAGAGGAGGACAACAACCTCAGACTGCAAATGCCAAAGGAGAGGAGATGGCAGAAGAAAGAAAGAAAGAAAGAAAGAAAGAAAGAAAGAAAGAAAGAAAGAAAGAAAGAAAGAGGAGAAGGAGAAGGAGAAGAAGAAGAAGAAGAAGAAGAAGAAGAAGAAGAAGAAGAAGAAGAAGAAGAAGAAGAAGAAGAAGAAGGAGGAGGAGGAGGAGGAGGAGGAGGAGGAGGAGGAGGAGGAGGAGGAGGAGGAGGAGGAGGAGGAGAAGAAGAAGAAGAAGAAGAAGAAGAAGAAGAAGAAGAAGAAGAAGAAGAAGAAGAAGAAGAAGAAGAAGAAGAAGAAGAAGAAGAAGAAGAAGTTGCATGCTGATCTTGTATCCACATAATAAATATAAATAGGCTCAACAAAACTAGCACCCCAAAGGAGGGGCTGAGTATCAGCTGAATATCTCCAAGCTGTTCAAAAACAGCTTAAAGTTCCCTCAAAAGCTATCTCCAAAATTGGTAAACAAGACAGGGAAGTCTTGAATTGTGGTGGCCTTACACCCTGCACCTTGTAGCTATAGGAGATGCAACTCTTTATACATCCTATTGACCTTAGGAGTAGAGTGAATAAGTAAAGGACATCCTCTTTGCTCCCTTCTTTGATTGGCTTTGCTTTGTTTAGAAAATGATACTTTTAGTCTTGCTGTTTAGTCTGCACCCTTCAGGAAATTTAAATTAATTCCTTCTCTATTCTCCCACCAAGAGAATAAAGAAAACTACAATATAAAACCTCAAAAGATACTTTCTTTTATACGCTTTACTTGGGTTTTTTTTTGTCTGTCTCTGGATATTTTTAATAGACTTGGTTCTACTCAGTCAAAAAGCTCTGCTAAATTTGGCAGGATCATAGTGGAGCTGTAAAAATCCAACCAATAGATGGCAATAAAAAGATGCAAATAAATTATGGCAGATGTAAAATTTGGATCCTAGTGAATGAACTGGAGGACTCCAACCAGGGCTGCCTCAAAGGTTTTCCCCCAATTGGACTTGCTAACATCTGTTTTGCGGGAGAATGGGAAATTTCCTTCTCTGTATTCTTGTGGATGCCATTCCCCGAGCAGAGCAGAGTTAACTGGATTCAGTCAGGATCCTGTGGTCCCCAAAGCACAATAAAGATGATAAACATTTTCATTCTTCCCTTACATGTACAAAACTAGTGCTCCACACAAAAATCATAGATCTGTACTTATTTGAAATAGTAAATGAGTTACAGCAGAATTGTAAACTTATCTTTATGTTATATTATTTCTTTTCACTTTTAATCCAACATTTCTAGTAAACTACAAATGCTCAAAGATTCTGAAGCTATTAGATCCCCAATTTACTTGTCTACGGAGTCATCAAACTGACCTGGTTAGTCTGCAAGAAGCTATAGCTGTCAACTTTAGATAAGGTGTTTTTTTTCCCCCCAGTTCAATGGAAAGGTCATTTTGTATATAGATTTTCTCTGAGAAATAAGCCTCAACAGTGATAGTCTCACAACTCTGGGCATATAATTGAAATCTGTAGATAGAATTGATAGGAATAGAAATATTTGTAGCAACGTTACTAGTTCTTTAAATTGAAGAGAATTCAAAGCAAACAAAACAGGGTTCACCAAAGGATATACTGAAATATTCTGCAAAGGAATGTGAGAATAACCTTGGGAGATAGGAGGAAGAGATGCAGCCTAGAGAAAAATCTGAGGCCAAAGGAGGGATGGAGATGGAGAAAGCATTTCAGAAGGGACGTTTTCTGGAAAGCAAACGCAGGGGAAGGGGAAAGGCTTTCTGACTTGCAGGGTGTTGTTATTGTGACCTTAGAATGAAAGCTTACAGTTAACACTCATGATTTTGATTTTCTCTCTGGACTACTTTGAACGACTTACACACATTTTCTTTCCTGAGTGTTCTTTTCTGAGACATGATATACTGTATTTTACATAAGAAATGTCTTTCTGTCTGTCTGTCTGTCTGTCTGTCTATCTATCATTTATCAATCTATTATCTATCATCTATTACTGAACAGTGCTATTTGGAATGAAAGGGGTGACAAAAAATCATGTTTAGATATTCCAGAATGTTTCTTGATAGTAGCACTGTGCTGTTGTATCCTATGAAGATGAAAAAATATGGTGTAGTAGGTTTAATCTTAAATAGTCCTCAGCAGGTGGCAATATATAGATAACCTCAGCTGAACCTGAGGAAACTCAGTTAGAAGTCATTACTTAAAATTGGTAAAACCAGAATGAGACTTTTGGCCTAATATTATGTGCTTTGCATGAACTGAGTTTTTTTTTCTAGGCATACCACTTCAACATTTAAATAGGTGTTAAGTGCAGTTTAATTGGAAAAGGATAGAATAGTTGCTAGTCAAGAATTTTTTGCCTACTAAAAACACAGAATGGACCAGAGATAGACCTTAGAATATCTAAGATAAGGATAGGATAGGATAGGATAGGATAGGATAGGATAGGATAGGATAGGATAGGATAGGATAGGATAGGATAGGATAGGATAGGACAGGATAGATCAGGATAGGATTTGTCCCTGAGTGAGAAATCTGGGTTGATTTGTTTGATGATCCATCAATTTGTTTTCTTGCATATTCATGCCATTCTCAGGAGTCAACACCAAAGTTAAAGGCATCAATATTATTCTTAGCCTGTTTATTCAAATCCAACTTTCACTTTTGCAGATTGTCACAGGGAATACCATGGCTTGCATGAGTCTGATCTTTTTTATAATTATACAGTATTATACTAATTACATATAATATTAGATAGTATTTTGTATAATAAAATGTTTTGTAATTAAACACTGTTTTCATTGTGACTCAGAATGTATTATGGCACTTATGAGTTCTTTTTGTGTGTATTTGTGAGCATTGTTTTGTTCTTATTTGTTGATTTTCTAATGTGCTTAGAAAATCCCCTAATAGAGATCACATTATAAATATTTTTGTTGTTTTGTTGTTAGTTCATTTGGATGGTGCCCATCTTCGTTGAATAATGTGCATGTAAGAATATTAACCAATATTAAGGATATAAGTTTAAACCTGAATTGAACTCATTTTTAAAAAATATTTTTTTAACATTTTTTCTCTCGGAAGTTCTACCTCACTGAAACCTAGCAGAGGCAGTGATTGCATAACTGCAACATTTGCATCTTTGGCTCCAGTTTCCCCAAATCTAAGTTTGGAGCTAATAGGAAAATTGCACAAAACCATTCTACACTTTCAAGACTATATAGCTCACTGTCTATGTTTATTTTTATGTTAACACTTCTCAGGAGACAATGATTTCCTTTATATGTTGAAGGTAAATTAGAAAACATATGAGTTAAGTGTAGTTGTTCTGTAGAGACAACTGTTGCTGGTAGCTTTACATTTTCTGGACGGAGAAATATCATAACTAAAATATAAGGGTCAGGTGCAGAGGTAGAAATGATTACAAAACTAGTGTCTGTATGAACTGAGAATATAGCTTCCTCATTCACAGGTTTTTATTTTCAGGGGTAACTTCAATCCAAGGTCAAGGAAAATGACTTCTACTATCCAACAGGATTTCCCTTGCTCCTTTTTATTTCACCCACTGTCCATCTTTGTTTTATCCCAGACAGCCTTGTAAGCCTTAAGCAGATTCAAAGGACATTCAGGACACAGGAGCTCATACTTCGTAGTCCATTGACTGAAATTTTCCACTGGTTAATAGATTTATAATTTGATATTGGCCCTAATAAATAACATATACCCTACAAGACCAATAATGTGACAGGGGAAAAAATGAATAATAATGTAAGAACAAAAGGTAAAATGAGTTTGTCCTCTCAAATGCTTCTAGAAACCAATTAGAATAGATTTTCCCTAGCATCTAAAAGAAAGTTATGAGGAATTATTTGAATGGGGATGTCTCTCTTCAGTCAATGCGTCTTTTGCCCATGATGATCCATCTTCCTTATGCTATTATCCAATATAGCCATGTCAGTGTGGAAATCCAAATTTAAACAGATGTAACATGATGACATCCAAAAATGTTGACAATTCCAAGAGAAATAACAGCGACTTGCTTTGCGGGTTGTCTCCAGATAATATTTTTTACTTCCAAACTGCATCAGGAGTCAAACTATTATTATTGTGGAAGAAAACAATATGTTCTAACTGAAAAATTAAACCAAAAGCATTAGTTAAAGCTTTTGCTACTTTATTAATTCATTGAGACTATTAATTGTTTCAGGATAAATTTGAGTCCTATAAATTTACAGGGATTGTCTAAAAATGAATGATCATGTTTAACAAGTTGTGGATATGGAAGAGGAGAAAGAATTAAACAAGAGTCATATTTTGGAAGATATATATGAAAAAGCCCCTCCAGACAAAAATAATGAGTCTTGGAAGAAATCACAGTAATGAGTACAGAATGGAATTCAGATTTACTATGCAGGAAGATGTATATACTTTCCCCATAATGAAATCTCCTGAAATATATATGTGAACTGTGACCTTTAAAACAAATTATTGCTGTGGTGGTTCAGTTTTATTTATGGAAAGGCCATTATAGAATGGGAAGCCATAATATATATCAGTTTGCAAACAGTGTGTAAATTGAATGTTGTTAAATGATGCTATAATTACATATTTTCAAAAAAGAGTATGAAAGTTTATATGAGCTTATGTCACATATTTTGTATATTTCCTAACTTTAAAAGACACAGTAGACTCGATTGAGCATTATAAATAATGATTAAAATGAAAAGTGATTTTTTTTATACTATTCCTATTCTCACTGTTATGGATTATTTACTTCCTTTTTGGTTTTGATGAAGAAGGCAATGAAAACAGTGGTAGCTGGTAACCTTTCCTTGTTGAATCATTTGCTTTGATGCAGAAAAATAGAGTGGAGGGAAATATACAGAAAACAACAGTCTAAACAGAGTAACTTCAAAAATTGGCTGTATTGTTCAAACGTCTTATTTCCTGCTTGCCTTAGAAAAACAATCAACCAAACTTTGCTACTAGCTTGATATTTTACAAGCTGGATTTACAAGTTTACAAGAAGTAACAAGCTGGGCCGCCAAGCAGCAAAGGTTGGGGATCGCTGGTCTGAAATCATGCATGACACCGATAACAAGGAAAAGAAATTTATTCAACCTCTCTCATAATGCAGAACTTGAGTATATCCATTAAAACTAAATACAGAAAGATTTAGGAACAATACAAAAAGAACTACTTTTTCACCCAGTGCCCAATTCAGCTGTAAAATCCACTGCCACTGTTGTGTTAATGGCAGCCAGTTTGGAT
Source organism: Vipera berus (assembly GCF_964194415.1). Classification (NCBI taxonomy): domain Eukaryota; kingdom Metazoa; phylum Chordata; class Lepidosauria; order Squamata; family Viperidae; genus Vipera; species Vipera berus. The sequence goes on from NC_138202.1 coordinate 227,160,846, forward strand.
AGTATTTAAGACAAGACAGATTTATGAATGATCAGGCTAGCAATGGCGGCTACTACTAATGGCACTTTACTACCTCCTGAATCACTGGAAATATGCCTTATATACTCTTTGCTAAGCCAATAGGACTATACTTATGTCCCACTCCATTCTAAATCACAGCTGCTACTGAAATCACAATGTCAGCTGGTTGACAGCCTGATGAACTTCACACCAAGGTGGAGATTCACAGACATAGATATTTCACAAGCTTGTCCATGAATGTTTTGGTCCTCCCATGACACACACTTCTGTGAAATACCCAGCAATTTATGCAGAGTCAAAGTATGAGTCTCTGTGGAGAAATGGTTGCCTCTCTCTGCTTTAATGGGTAAAGCTTTCAAGCAGCACTGAAACTAGCAGGATTTCGTGGTAATTACAACCACAAATGAACTTGAAATTTGCTAAGCAAGACCATTGTTCAGTGAGTTTTGCCCCAATTAGGACTTTTCTTGCCACAGTTGTTAAGTGAATCACTGCAGTTGTTGTTAAGTGTATCTGGCTTCCCCCATTGACTTTGCTCATCAGAGGATCGCAATGATGCTGGGACACTGCAACTGTCATAAATACAAGCCAGTTGCCAAGCGTATGAATTCTGATCACATGACCATAGAAATGCTGCAATGGTTACAAGTGTGAAAAATGGTCATAAGTTACTTTTTTCAATGCTGTTGTAACTTTGAGTGGTCACTAAACGAATGGTTGTAAGTCGAGGGCTACCTATACAGAGGTTCAGGAGTTGTTTATTCAATATTTGCAATGTAGCAACATTTTTATTATTATTACAGAAAGCGCTTAAGACATAAATAGAATATCCTTTTAAAATACCTAATGATGACATTATATTTTCTAAAATGCATAGATGCAGTAAATGATCAAAATGTTGTTTGGATTAAGCATATGAACTTCTTCAAACATACCTGGCATGTGTTACGTTCAATTTAGTGTGGCTTATATCTAAACATGAAGAGGACCCTGCTGTAACCAAGCCATGCACAGACATCCTTAGCATTAATTTAATTTAATTTAATTTAATAATATTTCTATACCGCCCTTCTCCCGAAGGACTCAGGGCGGTGAACAGGGCAAGAATAAAAATACAGAATTACAAAAGTTAAAAAATGATTAAATAAATAAATTAGAATGTAAGCAGGTCCTATTACTGTGCAGTTCAATAGAACAAGGGCTTTCGATTCTTTTTTCCAACTTGCGGATAGTTTAAAAAAGCTAAACTGTAGAAAATTGATTATGTTCAACTGCACTTTCCCCCTTCTTAGTCTTTTATGGATTTCCATCAAGATCCATCAAGAACCCTGGGCTTCAACAGACTACAGATCGGAAAACTTGCCATACAAGATTTCGACCTAGATAAATGTATACGGTTATTCTTGCAATGCAGCAGACTTTCATTTTCACTTATAGTGAAAATTATAGCTATTATTTTGGTATTCATTGCTTATTATAGATATATAACTATACATATATCAAATATGCATGAAAACAATTTGTTACTAGAACAATGCAAAGATTTTGACCAGACGAAAAAAAATGATTACAGAGAATTGATTTTTAATTACTTCTAATTGAGCAATGCTTAACTAAACTCACTAAAGAGAAATCACAGTGCCAGACAATTAAATAAAATGATTTAAATGTAATTAACACCTTGGAAAGGTTACATAATTTCCAAAAAGGGTTTTACTACTTCATTCTTTCATACTTACATTTCAACAGTTTGGAGAAATATTTGATATCTCTATAACTCACTAATTTATTGTCTCCCTACAAGAAATGGGGCAGTGTGATGACTCAGCTGGGCTTCTCAGCTAGAAAAGCCAACAGCCTGCGTTTGAGACCCAAGCAACACATGACAGGGTGAGCTACTGTTTTCACTTAGCTCCTGCCCACCTAGCAGTTTGAAAGCATGCAAATGCAAGTAGATAAATAGGTACCACTTCAGTGGCTAGGAAACAGCGCAACATGACATCATGCTGGCCACATGACCTCGGAAACATCTTCAGACAGAGCTGGCTCAATGGCCCTTGAAACGGAGATGAGCACCACCCCTTGTAGTCAGCAATGACTAGCAGAATAAAATCCACAGGGACTTGTCTATGGAGATTCTCAGTCATCCAAGTCATGGTTGTCCCAAAGGTGCTTTTCCCAAAGGCAACTTGACTTTGCTTTTCCTTACAAAGGAAAACCAAAGTCCAGTTGCCTTTGGAAAAAGCACCTTTGGGATTTTCAGGGACTCCCTTTTCTTTCTACAAGAAATGCCGAGATACCTACAAGATTTCATGCAGTTCCTTAAGTAGGTTCTGAACATGCCAGGAGTGAGACAGAGCAACATAAATTTGGTAGAATTATAGTTTTAAATGCAAGAAAGTAAATGTTTTTTTTTTCTATCCTAATCAAATGAAATTATTATTTTAAAAAATTTGATCATGGCATTGGATTTGGCCCTCAGATGTGGCTCTTTGTGTTTTATTCCAAGCAGGAAGCTATTGATCTGCTTCATCATTTTGTTCAGTTCCTCAAATGTTCTCATGCATTTATTGCAATTGATTCATTTTTTTATATTAAAATGTCTGTATCAAGAGATGGAGAAAAGTGTTTCGATACTTATATATTACTTTTTATTCCATTTCTAGGAACTAAAACACAGTGGAGTTTTATTTCTGTGATTTTGACAACAAAAGTAGGGAAACAGAAAATTAAGAAGTTGATCCTTTGATCAAATAATCCTCATAAAAAGTTTTTTTTTTCAATTGGTTACTTAGATTTTGTTTTTGAAAAGTTATGTATTCATTCTAGGATAATTATACATATTTATTCTAGGATATCGACATTCTGTCCCGTATACTTCAGACAACGACACCACAGTTGAAAATTTCCCCTACTTAGTAGCCATCTATCTCACCTTACTTGGTGATATGCCTGTACATAGCTTCTCAAGATGTTCTTTGGAGCTAGGAAGATTAATATGAAGAGATAGATAACATCTCTGTAATTTTTGAGTGGTGTGGAAGTCAATGCTTGCACTCTGAATTGGCTCTAGACTCTGAAATGAACTAGAGGCTAATTAAAATTACAAGGTACTGATACAATCAAGTTCTGTTGATAAAACACTTCAAGAGATTTTGCAGTAAAATCATACCAAGACACAAAATAAAAGGACATACAATTTCACCACATGAAACCAATACATACATGAATACCTATCAGTTGCAAAACCTATCATTTGTTCACACTTTTTGGGCAATGACAACAAACTTGTTGACTTGCTCTATGATAAAACTATTCTCATTATTAAAATCTTTCCACTCAAAAGTACTAAAAAGATATATATTAAATTAAATTAAATTAAACATAAAATAATAAAATATAAAATAATTAAATAATTAAATTAAATTAAATTAAATTAAATTAAATTAAATTAAATTAAATTAAATTATTAAATTAAATTAAATTATTAAATTAAATTAAAAATAATAAAACAAAACAAAACAAACAATACTTAAATTGAAACCTTTTTTTTCTGCTAGGAATTTTTCCAAAACAATTTTCTGCTGACAGCTGAAAGGACACATTTAGCCGAAGAATATCAGATTGGGGAACCAAACTAGGTGAATATGTCACAGTGGCAAAATTAATAGTATATATTCCTAAAAGAAGTTCAGAATATTATTTTTAGAGTCTTACAATAATTTGCAATTACATCTCAAGATGGTGTAAGTTTAGTTTTATACATTCCATTGCAGGGTAAATGGGGACTCAAAGACCCCAATTCTTAGATTAATATACAATCAGCTACAAAGGAAATAAAAGCAAAAATATCCATTGCCACTGGCAACCTTTTATGCCTTTTTGGTGCAGATAAAATGTGCAGACCATTTTCAAAGTGATTTGTCCTAGAACATCTTGCAATAAAGCAAATGAAAAGTTATTGGAGCATGGATAAGCAACCAGTATCCTTTGTTTACCACTGTGTGTTGAGTTCAACAGTGTCTCCAAAGAATTAATCTTAAGGATTCAAAGTCCTTTCTCAACAAGTTAAATAAATAAAATAACAGTATTTCTAATTATGTGTATTATTTTTTACTTTCTTGGCCTTAGGTCCATAATCTGGCCAATATTTAGAAATCTCCCAATTTTATTTTGTACTGAGAGTTAGCTGTTATTTGTGCATGGGTGACACCTTGGTTAACTTAGTGCATGGATAGACAACTCATAGCCTGTAAAGCCATGTTTGTCTTCAAGTACCACAAATAACCAAATAACCCTGTACTGAGATGCAGCCGCTTATATACCCTCCTGAAAAAATGGTTTAACATCAATCACCCTACTGAGCACCTGATTGCAGCCAGCTTATGACAGTAATAATCAATAAAGATCACATAATATAATCACATAATCACATCAAGTTCCCTTTGTCCAGTGTGCTCGCAGAGGGAGGGTCTTCTCAGGGTGCCGCCGGTAAAAGATTGCCAGCGGATAACACCCAGGGAGAGGGCCTTTTCTGTGGGTGCGCCTGCCCTGTGGAACCAGCTGCCCGTGGAGCTCAGGACTGCCCCTGACCTACGCTCATTCCGCCGGGACCTGAAGACATGGCTCTTTGAGCTCTCTGACCCAGGCTGAGAATTTTAACTGGGGTTTTATTTTCAGGGATAATTTAATCTTTTAATTCTCTTTTAACTTTGTATTTTATATTGATGTGATTGGTTTATGGGAGGGCTCCTCTTCAGCCTGGTGTACTCTGGGTGCTAAAGTTCTGTCCAAGTGAGGTTTAGCAGGCCAAGAGCTCAGGGGGGCATCTTTGTGTGTGTGTGTGTGTGTGTGTGAGAGAGAGAGAGAGAGAGAGATCTGATCTAATCTCTCTGTGTGTGCCTGTGAGAGACAGAGAGATCCGATCCAACCTCTGTGTGTGTATGTGTGTATGTGTGTGTGTGTGTGTGTGTGTGAGAGAGAGAGAGAGAGAGAGAGAGAGAGAGAGAGAGAGAGAGAGAGAGAGAGAGATCTGATCCAACCTCTGTGCCTGTGTGTGAGAGTGAGAGATCCAATCCAAACTTTTGCAGAGCAAAGAATCCACAGCATCAAGATGCCATGCCTGGCAATTGAAACTCACCCAACTGCTGCCTTAAAGCCATGCAAGAAAACAGTCCCGGAGAAGAACAAGTGATGAGAAAGAAAGCCTGCCCCTCATGGGTGGAAATAGGTAAATGAGGAGGTTGTAGTCAAAGGAAGGGAGTGGGGTTAGGCTTGCATGCTGGGAAGGCGAGGAGAGAACTGAATCGCTGAGGCTTTGAGGCAGAATTGGAAAGAAGTGTGGGGTGCTTGGGCCGTGCTGAAGGAAAAGGGGAGCAATCCCTGAATTAAACCTTTTCTAGTCAAGGGACAGTGTAAAAGCTGAAACTACATTCACTGGTCATCTCGGACTAAATGGCTTTGGTGCGGTAACAGCATCTTCTACCTCATTTGTACCATGCAAAACTCCATAGTTCCGTGCTTGGCCACGCCTTCCAACCTGGTCCTCCAGTGGGCCTGCTACCTGCCACCTCACCCATGATGGCCTCACCTCCTCCCCCCTTGCCTCTGCCTCCATCAGCAAAATAATACACCTCTGAAAATAAGCCCTAATGCATCTTTTCCACAAAAAATAAATATAAAACCCGGGCTTATTTTGGGGAAAACATGGGTGGTGCTGGTGGTGGATAACTCATCCATGGATCAAATCACTCTCAGATTTAGTGCCTCTGAGGGAGGAGGACCCAGTTTTGGGATGTCTTGCAAAAGATAGGCAGGATCTGCGCTTTATTGAATCTCAGAGGGGATCTATTCCAAAGGATGGAAGAATAAACAAGAAGACATCTTTCTTGAACTTGCCAGATGACATTGTCCAAATTAACTGAAGAATGCCAAGCCTCTTAAACCTTACTGGATAGACAGATGTAATTGGAAATAGATGGTCCTGCAATTACAGGATGCAGATTTATAGGTAAGAACCAGCACCTTCCATTCATTTGGACACACACTGATAACCAGTGCAGTTCATAAAGTAGACTTATGCATATGTGAAGCATAGGAAATCAGGAGTCAAGGCAGTTCAGATGAATACAGGTATATTGTATGAACTGAATACTAATGATCAAAGCAAATTGACGATAGAGTAAGAGTCAATGGAATTCAAGAAGGGCTGGATTTAGATATTTTGTGGGTACAAAGGAACTCGAGACTGATGATGCGCTTGACCCATCCTTTGGGCTCAGCCTGGGCATCTCCTACATCAGCATACCTAGAGAAGCTGAAAGAGGGCAAACATAAGGTACTTTAAATAGATTATTTGCCAAGATTCTGCATAATTAACTTGTGTTATTCTTTCCCAAGTTTTGATACACTGTTTTCACATTGCGGCCAGGTTGAGATATTTAGTCACAACAATAAATACATGGATTTTGCTTGAAAGTGGAAAATCTATAAGATGCACCCACCATGGTTAAATATGTACATACAATGACATAATTTTGCAGAGGGGGTATTTAATTTTTATTTACACAACGATATGCATATATACACACATGTGTATATATCTTTATAACAAACATCTGATGTGGGAATAATAAGAAATAATGGGCTTGACTACTTTTATCATATAAAGAATGCAGTAAAAGTGAGGCTCCAGTGGTCATAGATTGCCTTCCAGTAGTGCGAATGTAATATACTGTAGATGCATGCTTCAGTTGCTGATTTCAGAAGGTTTGAACCACAGTTCTGTACTTTGTTCTCCTTTTCCTTGTTAAATTGATGTATTGAAATTGAATTTAAAAATAATTTGCTTCAATCAAAATCCCACAGGAAATGACTAAAATGAAAGATAAACAACAAAGACAAGAATAATTGCTGAGCAAAGGAAATGTTGGGATATTCACAGGTTTCTAGGGACATAAAAGAGAGAGAAGAAAAAAACAAACAAAACAGGCCTGTAAATGTGCTTTAAAATACTCGGATTTGCAAGAGAAAAATGGTAACTAGAAAATACTTGGGAGATTTCCTAAAATAAAATGTCTCCAGGTTTCTCTCCAGCTAACTATTTAACAGGCCTGATTGTAATAACGGTAAAATTGGTCTTCCATTATTGCTATTTATTTTATACAATAAAAGGGATATGTTTTGGGTATGTACAAGGGAAATTATTTTTGCTGATATTAATAACTATTATCTTCAACAACAGAAATCCTAAAGAAGGCATTTACTAAGCAACCGCTTGCATACAAATGATTAACAAACAATTTCAAATTGCATTATAACAAAATAACACTGAAATTGATGTAATGAGGTTAGCACTGGGCCACATTAACCAAAGCTATTTAAATGGTGCTGCACTGGTGCGGTTATCAGATTGCCTGATGGCAAGCCTAAAAATAATTGGGGGTAATAAAAGCAGTCACTTACTCTCATCTCAGCATTTACAATCTCCAGTTTAAACAGGGAGTACCTACATCCATAATCTCTTTTGATGCAATTTATCCTCTTCACTCTCTTCAAATGGCACGGATTGCAATTAATAATGAAAAACAAACCTACCTAGATTTAAGTGACGCTGAAATTACTGAAGCTTCCATAACTATAAACGATGCTTTTGAAAAGGCTGGAGTTCATTTGAGCATGAATGGAGAACTGCAGGTCTGCAGGTCAGCAAGCAGGAAAACAGTTAACTCATTAAGCTTGCCACATTTGGAAAGAGATAGAGCTAAGCCTAAACAGAACATTTCCCAAAGCTTTCATAAAGCACACTGGAAAATAAAGGAGAGGAACAAAACCAGGCTGCTGTCATTGGGTTGTCTTGTAGATGCTATAGACTGACCTTTGACCTAGACATTAACTTGTTCTTACTACCATTGTTGTTACTTAAGAGGAAAAGCCAAAAGCTAATAAAATGATGAATTTGCTCCTAAGGTCACATAATAGAGTTAACTGGCAGGAACTCCAGCTGTTTGTTCAATTTTAGAAAGACAAAACTGGCTTGCCAGTAACTACCAGAAGACGTGGTAGGTACTAAATTAAAGGACTTTTAAAAGGAACTGTGGAGATAATTAGTTATTAGATTTGTTCAAGTTGCCCAGAGTGTTTTAGTTCAGTGGCTAATCATCACCATCACCATCACCATCATCAATCAATCAATCAATCAATCAATCAATCAATCAATCAATCAATCAATCAACAAATTGAAGAAGGAGAGGGAAATAGAAAATTTCAGCAGGATCATTAGTCTTATTGCATATTTGTGGAGGCCTGATTGTTGCGAAAGCAAGAAAGGGTTTTGTCTTATGAAATGGCAAACCATAATTTGGAAACTATTAATACATAGTATATGCTTCACTTTCAAAAAAAACTTAATGCGTTTTTTCAGTGTAACCATTTGCCTTGTTTTTAGAATAGGTTTTGGGTACTTTTATATAGTGTTTTTACATTTTGTTTTGTTTTGTTTTCTATTTGTTCTTTCTGGTAGCTGCTTTGAATGCTTGGGCAGAAACGCCAAATCCCTGAAAGTAAGACCCAATCTTATTTATTCATTTATTTTTGGACCAAAAGACCCATTAGCCTTGGTGGAGCAGTGGGCTGATGCCTCCTTAAGTAACACCAGCTGCCTGCAATTAGTGTAGGTTCGCATCCCACCAGGCTCAAGGTTGACTCAGCCTTCCATCCTTCCGAGGTAGGTAAAATGAGGACCCAGATTGTTGGGGGCAATAAGCTGACTTTGTAATAATGACGCTTGGGGGTGGGGGCAAAAGCCCTAATAAGCAGGCATACACATAGAATGAAGGCTACTGCTAAGCTTGTAAGCCGCCCTGAGTCTTCGGAGAAGGGCGGGATATAAATGGAATTAAAATAAATAAAAATTAGGGATTATTTCCGGGGATGCCTTATTTTCTGGCCGCCTGCCCACTCCATCCCACCATCTACTTGCCTACGGCCGCAATGGCTTACAGGGCTTCCCAGGGCAGATGCTGGTGGGACGCGGCCTTCAGGTGAGGAGGAGAGTGGCACGGACAGGCGGGGGAAGCCAAAGGACTGGGCGGCACAAGCCTCCCCTGCTGCCTCCCTCTGCCAGCCACACTTTTTCCTTTTGCAAGCAGACAAAGCTTCCAGTCTCCCTCTGGGCGAAAAGTGTTTGGGCACCTATGGGGCGCTTGGAAATGGAGCGCTTTGTTTCCAAACGTCCCATAGGTGCCCAAGCACTTTTCCCCTTAACGGAGAACTGACAGAGATTGGAAGCTTTGTCTGTTTGCAAATGGGGTGCTTGTAAATGGGGCCCTGTAGCAGCAGCAGCAACAGCAGCGATAGCAACAGCAGAAGCTGCCTGGGATGGCCTCACCGGCACCAGCGGTGTGCTATTTAACCCTAAGCGCCCAGACCAGAGCATCGGTGGGCTTACAGGAGACAGGTGCTGCCTCGCACTTGCAGCTCCGAGGGGGAAGTGGTGGAGGGAGGTGGAGCGCTCTGCTCACCGCCTGCCCTGCCCTGCTGCAGCTGCCAAAGCTCCACCTTTGCCCACTGCCAGTAACTTTGCATCTCCTGACAAGCTGAACTACCTTAAGTTCCTCTGTCTGTCTGTCTGTCTGTCTGTCTGTCTATCAGTTATGTAGGTATCTAGCTATCCAGCTATGCAGTTATCTAGCCATCTATCATATTTTAAATTTATATGCTGCCCATCTTACTGTAACAATGACTCTGGACAGCTTACGGCATGATAAAAAGGTAATAAAAACAATGAGAAATTAAGAGAAATTAAATAAAGACTAAATGCTAGTGGAAAGTGTTGAATATCAATCCATTTGCAAAACACCAGGCTGGGGAAAAGACCGCACAAAGAGGAAGATGATATAAACATACATCTTCAAGTCAGCCATTGTATAACTGTCAAACATTCTTTTCATTTCTGGTCTAAGATACAGTTGGTCCAAATCTGGTCTTCAGAAGAATGAGAATCACAAAACAATGAATTATAAGTAAAACAGAATATGCTCTCAGTTGCCTCCTCATGATCAATATAAATACTTCTTTGTTTACTGAGACATTGTAAACTTAAATTAATATTTATATTACCGGTAATCAAAAAATTGATTCACCTCCTAATCATACATCATATATTATGCCACGAAGGAAAAGCAATAAATAGCCACACAGTAATGTCCTCAAAATAATATAAGCTATTTATCTCCTCCTGCAAAAAATAGAGAGAATATTATGCGCTGCATTCCTTGCTACATAATTAAGTATCTAATTCAAACTCCTGGACAATAGACAAATTCATTTTTGCTATGTCTATGTGAAAGATAAATGAGTCCACATTAATCATTAAAACAGACTGTATAGTTCACTCTACTTGCTGCTGTTTGATGTTCATCATAAATCAGTAAGATTAATCTTATTCCCATACATTTAATGCCAGTGAATTTAATTAATATAATATCAGAGTGTCGGATGGCCACTGTGGTATTATTCTTCAAACAAAAAAGCCATATACTATAAAGATAATGAAATTAATTTGCATCATATTCTGTTGGAAATTAAGCAAGATACACAATTTTGTAGGCTGTAACAATAAAAAAATTGCCTAAACGAAATACTGCGCATTTCTGTGAGGTAAATTTAAAAGACGATTTGAATCTAGGGTAGGATAATTGTGCTCTGCTATTATTATTATTATTATTATTATTATTATTATTATTATTATTATTATTATTATTATTATTATTATTATTATTATTATTATTATTATTATTATTTTCATTTTAACTTCTCTTCTACACCAGGCTACATTGCTTTTTTAAAAAAAATATCTGCATGAACTGGTAATTGCATGCACATTTTTCCTAATACGGTGAATTAAGGGCAGGGTAGGGGATAGGGTAGGAATAGGACTAATAAAAGAATAACAGAATAACAGAATTGGAAGGGATCTTGAAGGTCTTCTAGTCCAACACCCTGCTGAAGCAGGAGACCCTTAGTCAAACAGAGTTCCTTATGTGACTTTGTGTGAATCATAGGCTCTCAGGAAATCTACCTGATAAGATTATTGTATGAAGAATAAAATGAAGGGCAACCTTCCATTGGCCATTTTAAGCCCCCGGTGTTCCTTGTTTGCATTTTCTCTTCGTGTTACTTTTTTTCCCCCTGTACTCATTTTAAAATGTTTGGATATGTGTTAGCACAGTTCAGAAATCTATTGGTTTAAGAATCTAAGTTTATTCTGGTATACAAACTAATTCAGCCTCTCTAAACTAGGGATTTGTAAGGGATTGATTTTTTTTAAGTGTTTTGAACCACACACTGCTAGTACTCACAGGTTTCTCACTTTTTATATACCACAGTTCAACTGCTGGCTATTGTAACTGTTGTAATATGTTGTTAGAACTGATTAGAAATGAAATTTAATAAATCTTTTGTGATTTCTATGCAGGGATTTCCTAAAACGTGAAAATTATCTCAAGCATTCTTCCAGGTTGAAATTTGAGAAAAGCTAACCTAAACAAATGTCTCTCCCATTCCTTAATCCTAAAATGCTTCTTGGTGAAATACAAATTTAATCATATGGTACCTGATATCATACATATCTGATGTTTTCTTAATAAATTTGGTAAGTTTTGTAGCTATTTATGGTTTCCAGGCATAGGTCCTAAGTGTGCTCATGGCATCTCTGAATAACAAAGTCTTCAGTAATCCCAAAATAAACAAATAAAATAATATATTGCATATATTAATAATATTAATAATATATTGCATATATAATGTATTAAGTAGAATTACATATACAGTAAAAAGAAAATTCTATTTCAAAACATGGATTTACATGAGCAACTTAAAAAGTAATTATGTCTTTTTCTCAAAATGCATATTTAAGGCCACCATCTTTTACTAACATACAACGAGATGACTGTTTCACTGAAGTCTATCTGGCCTATCTGAGCAAACATTTACAGTACACAGTTGTGTTAACAATGCATGTTAACACAATACTGTTAACATGCTTTTTTTTAACAGAGCAAGTGTGTGACCATATTTCAATTTGTTTGAACTGCTAAAACTAAGTTACAACATTTGGCAATGAACCAAATCCAACAGACCTAAGGAGATTTGACTCATCTTTTCTTGCCTTTATAGCATTATATACTAGTCTTCCCAGTTGCTCCAGATTCACCAGGTAACAGTATGAGAAATGGGCCAGAAGATGGTAGAACAATGGGAAGCACTTAAAATCACATCTTCACTTCTGGGCTAACAGCCACTGTTGAATAAAAAAGCCATCTGCTACAGAGATGGCCCAACTGGAATACAGAACATTGCCTTCCAATAAGGATTGCTGAAGGTAGCAAAGAAACCATACTATGAGGTTAGAACACGAGTGGACAATATATTTCAGGTCCTAGTTCTGGATCTGATATCAGATGACAAGACAAAAAGATGGAAGGGCAAGAGGCAAAGGAAACTGCATAGTGACAAAGAGGTATCTTTTTCTTTGATCCCCCCCCCCCTTTCCTCTGGGTACCTTATTTATGCTTTTGTCTTCCGATCGTATTTTGTCCTTTTTTATTGTTATTCAAATAACTTATCCACAGTCAAGAATGAATTACAAAACACATTTTGATGTGTTTTCCCAATCAGTTTACTCCATTTCATTTGAATGTCAGATCAATAACTTGACTGAAAGTTATAGTTTAAAATAAAATCAGAATGAATTGAACGATTGTGTATATTTCTCCTTTACTTCTCAGTTCTTTTAATTTTTAAACTGCATTCTTTTACTTTTTTTAGGGAGGATTGATCTAAAAAAAACAAAAAAAAAACAAATTCAACATTGATTCCAAATCTTTCTGTCAACCTAGCAGCTGTGCTCTTTGTGTAAAACTTCTTTGGTGCTATGGATAGCAGAAAACTTGGTCTTTAGAATGCAGGAAATGAGTACATTTACTCTAGCAGAGGGAAGTACTGAAGTAATATGGTAGCGGTTTCCCAATATTTGAGGGGCTGCCACAAAGAAGAAGGGATCATCCTATTCTCCAAAGCACCTGAAAGCAGACAAGAGGCAATGGATGGAAAATAATCAAGGAGGGAACCAACCTAGAACTGAGGAGAAATTTTCTGACAGTGACAACAATTAAACAGGGGAATGAACGGCTTGCCTCCAGAAGCTGTGGGTGCTCCATCAGTTTTTTTAAAAAGAGTTTGGACAAACATTTGCCTGAAATGGTAAAGGGTTTCCTGCTTGAGCAGGAGTTGGACCAGAACACGGCTTTTCAACCTTTTCACCCACTGAACCACTTTTAGGATATGGCAATATCCGAGTACCACCAATTACCTAGCAAGGTGTCAAAAACTTGATGACCAAAAAAAGGGAAAAAAAGTGATAAAGTACAGGTAGTCCTCAAATTACAACAGTTTGCTTAGTGACTGTTCAAAGTTACAACGGCACTGAAAAAAATGACTTATGACCATTTTTCACACTTATGACCATTTCTCACTCGCTATTCCTCCGAAAACAGGCCGCTTGCTCTGTCTCCCTTCACTGCTTCGGTAAGAAAAGCATCTTCTCTCCTTGGTCTGCCCCTTTTATACCTTCTCTTCTCTCCGCCCTCCTCCTCCTTTTCTCTTCCAGGTGCACCGGAAGCTCCCATTAGCATGTTCCCACATGGCAGATCCTGGGGATTCTGCCAACCTCTGCAGCTCCAGCTGATCTCCTCCAGATCTATGCGGCTCTGCTTTAACTGGTTCCTTTCCCCACTAGAATTAGCTAGGGCTTGCCTACCACCAGCCAGGTGCTAAAGTACCACTGGTGGTATGTGTACCACGGATTGAAAAGCCCTGACTTAAGGCACAAAAATAATTAAGAAATAATAGAATTGCCATTTGTTCTGAACAGAAAGCTCCTATGGTTTTTCTATTGTCCGCTGTAGTAGAGAGAGACAGTTTTGTATAGTGGTGAAGGCATCAGACTAGAAATTATGAGTTCCAGTTTTGCTTTAGGTATGAAGCCCACTGAGTGACTTTTGGAGCAGGTTATAGAATAGAATAAAGCTGGAAGGGACCTTGGAAGTCTTCTAGTCCAGCCCCCTGCTCAAGCAGGAGAACCTATACCATCTCAGACAAGTGACTGTCTAGCCTCTTCTTAAAAATCTCCAGTGATGGAGCACCCACGATTTCTGGAGGCAAGCTGTCCAACTGGTTGATTGTCCTCACTGTCAGGAAGTTTCTCCTTTATTCCAAATTGTTTCTCTCTTTGATCAGTTTCCAACCATTCCAAAGCACGGTTAAGGTACTGGTGTCAACTAATCTACATTATCCTTTCAATCACATATTTAAAACATGTTTGTTTTCCCTACCCTAATAATAATAATGCAATTCAATAAACATTATACAATCCAATCAGCATTAATACGGGAGCACGTGGCTCAATTTCTTTCTGGACTAATCGTACTACGCACCACTGATTCAGCTGGAGGCTTCTTTATCTGTTCTAAGAATCCACAGTTTGCTACAGTTTGCAGAGTTGACTTGCAGGAATTTATCCAGGGATTTTCAGCAAATTGTAAGGTAACAGGTTAATGTGTCACTACTTATAAAGCTGATTCAATGGACACAGTATTTAAAGAAGGAATCACTAGAGGTTGGAACCTTATTGGAGGAAATGCAAAAGATAGATTATACTGTGTTTCCCCGAAAATAAGACCCAACCAAAAAATAAGCCCTAGCATGATTTTAGGGCGCTCCTAATATAAGCCCTATCCCCAAAATAAGCCCCAGAAGCGAGGCGAGGCAAGTAGTTGGGCGGGGGTGCCTGCCCTGGGGGAAGGTGGCACGTGACCAGTTCATGTCACTTGCGTTGGAGTACCTGTGGGGGCCTGGGTGGGACTACGGGGGTTCCAGGGGTCTCTGATGGAGGGGACGGGCACCAAAGCCTGATTCAGTGGAGGAGCCTTGCCAAATCTCTTGGGCCTGGTCTTTTAGCTCCCGGGGCACCGGGACCCCATGGCATGGGGCTGCTGCCCTGAAAGACCATCGCTCTTTGCCCACAGCTGCTGTGACTAGGATGGGGCAGGTAGCCACGTGGTCTCCCAGCACATCCAGCAAGCCAGATCATGTGCCTCCTCCCCATCTCTGCCTCCACCTGCTGCTTGGAGTGCTGGACTGGCAATTGCTGCACCACTTTGGAATCAGGACTCCCCACCCTTCTGGTTCGATGGGGCTGTCACAGGTGGGGTGGCAGCACCGGCAATAGGTGGAAGCAGAGGCACGGGGGGGAGAGGAGTTGCCACCACTCATCTCTCCTGCAATTCAACAGTGAAGCATCGCTCCCTGCTTTAAGCTCCACCTTTCACTGATGTTTTGGGGGCATCCTGTTGCATTGACAATGACTGTTCCTACAGCTTGGTTTCAGTGACCATGCATTCTCCTTTTTTGCAGGTTTGTTGGAAACTCTGCTCCTTCCTTCCTTCCACCTCAGTACAATTGCTGGTCCCCACTTTCTCACTACCCTGCATTGCCCCATGTCTCCCTTCTCTGTTCTGGAAATAGCAGCCCCATTTCCTGCCAATTCTCTTCCTGGTGTTGTGTTCCTCATTAGTATGGAAGAATGCTAAGCTCTGGGAAAACTATGCTAGCTGGAGCTGGGCAAGGAAGGCCAGGCTCCCCTTCCCCGGCAGATCTGCAAAGCTGTTGAGGTTTTGCATGGACGAGCGGATCCGCTTACTGCAGGGCTGGCCCTTTCTAAGGGTCTGGATTCACACATACAGTATGCTCAGCTTCTTCCAAAAAACAATAGCTATCCTCAGCAGATAAGGAGGAAAATGTGTCTGCTCTGGATTTTAAGGCAGAAAAGCGAAAGGAGAAGGAGTGATCAGGTTCCTCTCTTTATGTGTTGGACTCTGATGGGTGGGGTAAGTTAGGCACAGCTTCCTTTAAGTGTAATCTGTCTTATCTTTTGTTCCCTTCCTTGACTTTCGTTCCGCCATTGCTTTTCCTTGCCACCAGAGCACCCATCGCATCTTCTTTGGCTCTGATGTTCCCAAGGCCTCTGTGCCTCGACTCTGGCACTGTGCCACGATCCGATGCATTTGTTCTCTTTCTTGACTGTTCTTATTTCCTGCATGCCTCCATTCTGGCACTGCCACCACTGGGCACTGACTCTCTGATCTTGCCACTCTTTGTCACTTAAGTGTAGACTGTTGTGACTCAGGGCCAGCCTGTGGGTCCGGCAGCCGGCTCAGATGTCTCGGATGACTCAGATGAGGGGGAGGAGGAGTGTGTGGAAGACGAACCGGCTGATGATGGCTTGGAGGCTTCGCAGAGCCCCCAGCCGGGGCCCTCTTCTCAGCTGCGTGAGCCCGATAGTGCGGAGGATGATGACCCACAGCTGGCCCTGTTCAAGGACGCCCGACGCAGGAGGCAGTCGAGCAGGACCAAACAGAGAAAGGCTGTGGGACTCCTCGGGAGGAGGCACAGGGAGGCCACGCCCTGATCTCTAAATAAAAGGAGTGTTTGGGGAAGGGCTGGTTGCTGAAAGCAACCCTTCCGTTTGAGGATTCAAGTTCCAGTGTTTTTGTTTCTTGTTCTGTTATTTGAGTAATAAATCTTGGCAGACGCTTTCCAGCCTTAGACGCTCTCCAGTCTCTACTGTTTGAACAGGGGTTTGCCTTATTGCAAGGCCGGTAGCAGGCTGGTTCAGAACATAGCCTGCCTTTTGTTCACTTCCTTGACTTTGGTGCCACCATTGCTTTCCGTTGCCACCAGCATACCCGCTGTATCTTCTCTTGTTCTGATCTTCAGACAGCCTGCATGCCTCAATTCTGGCACTATCACCCTCTGATGCTTTCATTCACTTCCTTGACTTTGGTGCTGCCATTGCTTTTCCTTGCTGCTAGCTTACCTGCCATATCTTCTCTAGCTCTGATGTTCTCATTGCCTTCCTTGCCCAGCTCCAGCTTGTGCAATTTCCCAGAGCTTAGCGTCCTTCCACACAAAGGAAGGACACAACACCTGGAGGTGTTTCACTGAGGTTCAGGCTTTTTCCTTTTAAAGTGATGAGGGATGGAAATTGAATATGGTTTGGAGCCAACTAAAAGCTGCAACAGGCAGTGGGAAATACGGTGGGAGGTTGTGATTTGCCACCACTCTAAATATTGCAGTTTTGGTGGAAAATAGCAGGATGGGCCTTTTGAAATGTCTTCCCACACCCCAGGTACAGAGTTTTGCAGTCTACTGCAAAGGGCCCTTTGGTGTGCCTGCCAGGTGGTACTCATGGGCCCCACTTTCCAGGTATTTAGGGACAAGGTAGGAATGCATCTCTTTTGCCGAGCTTTTGATTTCTGAATGATTCTCTTGTGTAATTTTAAGAGCAATTTTAATTGCATTGTTATTTATATATTACATGTTAATGTTTTTTTTGATGCACTTAGATGGTGGAAGAAACAAAAGCTGGATAGACATAAAGCAACCTAGAAATGTACAAATGTAAAATTAGAAATAACTATAAACATAGATTATACTTTAAACCTTAGTGTACTAAACAATAGGAATAAATATAACCTAAACTTTGAAAATCACTGTAAGGTTAATTGCTGCCCACGGTTATACCATAAAAAACAGAAATGTAACCATAGCTGTGCCTGCAGCACCAGTACTTTTGTTTTTTTTTAAATCATCAAGGTGCTTACTTTAATAAAAATACCAATTGAAAATTGGAGCAACGTTATGCCATTGAAATTAGTTCAAATTAAGCTTTGGGAATAAGTTTCAGATTGAAGCTTGGTCAAAGAGATGTACAATTACCCTATTATTAAATCCTCTGAGGGTTAGGCAAAGAGCTGCTCTCCAGGGTCCTGTTGCCCAGTCCGAGAACTGTGCAGAAAAGATCCTCCCCTATGAGCCTGATGCTTTAGTTTTTGGCCAGATGAGAGATTTAGAAAGACCTCCAGAGGCCATCTTAGCAACAACATAAAGAAAGGAGAGATTGGAAAGGTAGTTGAGTAGCTTTGTGGCAAGCTAGTGGCTGAGGAAACACAGAATTGTTCAAATATTTTGGGTCCTATTCAGTTCACACTGTTTTTCTGAGCATAGGGTCAACTTCAGTAGCTATTTTCAATTTGTCTTTAGCCCTCTTTCGGGACGGGAAGCAGTCTGTAACCACCTGTTTTTCCTACTTTCTAGAATTAGGCTGCTTGATGGATGCACGTAGAGCCCTTCTGCGAACACCTTTCATCAGCCTGCCTTTTGGAAAAGAGAAATACCAAGATGACCACGTTTTCCTTTGTGTGGTGGGACAGTGAGAGCTTGGAGTTTAGAGGTAAGGAGCAGGTGATTTGAATCACATTTCTTAATGGGTACTACTGGACTGGTGATGTTAATAACAGTCCCTCAAACCCATAGCAAGCTTGTCTTTTCCCACCAGGATACTGCGTCAGTTGGTGTTCCTATGAGAGAGGTAGAGCCAAGGAGGCTAGTGCAGTTTCCCAAGCTGTACCTTCTTGAGAAATCCTGGGAACAACTCTTGTTTTTACTTATTTAGGCTGTTTTGTACAATTTGCAGGGTAAATGTATTCAGCTGGAGTCATCCTGCTCAGAAGACATTACACTGGCATGTTTCTGGGATGAAGGAAAGGGTCATTGCAGATGGAGTGACCTGTGTGCTGCAGTTGCTGCTATGAAGGAACCCTGAGAAAGAGCTTCGACATGCCCGATGAAGAATTTGTTTCTTTCCATTATTGTCTGGGTGCCCAGAATGATTGAGATGGAAGAGAGCAGAGAACAGAGCAGAGGTTGGAGTCATGGCGGGAGGCTGCAATCTGGCCGCTGCTGGGAAAGTGGTTCAGCAGGCGATTGGGTTTCTCTCTTTATGTGTTGGACTCTGTTGGGGGAGGTGAGTTTCTTTGAATGGAAAGCTGGCACAGCTTCCCTTAAATGTAATCTATCTTATCTTTTGTTCCTTTCCTTGACTTTGGTGCTGCCATTGTTTTCCCTTGCTACCAGTGTACCCACCGTATCTTCTCTTGTTCTGATCTTCACAGGGCCGGTGTGCCTTGATTCTGGCACTTTTCCCACTGGGTATTGACTCTCTGATCTTGCCACTCTTTGTCTTTTTAGTGTAAGGTCCATCTGATGCTTTCGTTCCCTTCCTTGACTTTGGTGCTTCCATTGTTTTCCCTTGCCACCAGCGTACCCACCATATTTTCTCTTCTGATATTCTCAGGGCTTGCATAACTAGATTTTGGCACTTCTCCCACTGGGTATTGGCTCTCTGATCTTGCCACTCTTTGTCTTTTTAGCGTAGAGTCCATCTGATGCTTTTGTTCCCTTCCTTGACTTTGGTGCCACCATTGCTTTTACTTGCCGCCAGTGTACCCACCATATCTTCTCTTGTTCTGATCTTCCCAGGGTCTAGAAAGCCTCCATTCTGGAACTGCCACCACTGGGCATTGGCTCTCTGATCTTGTCACTCTCTGTCTCTTACGTGTAGTCTGCCTTTTGTTCCATTCCTTGACTTTAGTGCCGCCATTGCTTTAACTTGCCACCAGCTTACATGCCATATCTTATTTTGTTCTGATGTTCTCATTACCTGCATGCTTCCATTATGGCACTGCCACCACTCGTCATTGACTCTCTGATCTTGGAACTCTTTGTCTCTTAAATGTAGTCTGCCTTTTGTTGTTCCCTTTTTTGACTTTGGTGCTGCCACTGTTTTCCCTTGCTGCCAGCGTACCTGCCGTATCTTCTCTAACACGGATGTTCTCATTGCCTACATGCCTCAATTCCAGCACTGCCATTACTGGGCATTGACTCTATAAATGTGCCACTCTGTCTTTTTACTGTACACCTGATGCTTTTTTCCCCTTCTTTGATTTTGGTACCACCATTGCCTTTCCTTGCTGCCAGCATACCCCCCGCATCTTCTCTTGTTCTGATCTTCAGATGGCCTGCATGCCTTGATTCTGACACTGTCACCATGGAATACTGACTCTCTGATCTTGCCAGTCTTTGTCCCTCAAGTGTAGCCTGTGCAGCCTCGGCCCATTCCAAAAGGGCTGGACCCATGCATACACTCAGCTTCTTACAAAAAGCATAGCTCTCCTCAACTAATCAGGAGGAGATTATGTCTGCTCTGTATTTCAAGGCAGAAAAGCAAAGTATTAACTCTACAATGAAAGTGGTTGCAGCCATCTTGCTTGTTCTTGGTTGCCACAAGAATGGGAGGAGAAGCGGGGAACTTATACCAGCTTAAACAGTTCTTTGTCCTGTGAGAACCAAGGTCACCTGCTGGTTAGAATGGGGGGGGGCGGTGTTGAGCAGTGCTGGACTCCAGGTGATCCGCGCTTCTTGGTGGCTCCACAGAAGCACGGATCAGCTGTAGCTGCATGCACTGATCCTGGGCTCCTGCCCAGCTCCCTTGCTCATGCTTTAGCAATAAATATGCTGCTTGCTAATTTAGCAGAAGAGCCAGGATCAGCGGCAGGCTACAGCTGATCCACGCTTCTGCGGAGCCACCCAGAAGTGCGGATCAGCTGTAGCTGCTCTCCTGGGCTCCTGCCCAGCTCACTCACTAACTCAACCTTTGCCTGAAAATACATGCTTGATAAAACACACTGCTCACTTGCTCACCCTTCCCCCCAAAACACGCCACTCGCTCACCCTTCCTCCAAAAAGAGGCCACTCGCTTGCTATTCCTCTGTCTTTCTTCACTGCTTCAGTAAGAAAAGAGTCTTCTCTCCTCAGTCTGCCCCTTTTATACCTTCTCTTCTCTCTGCTCTCCTCCTCCTCTTCTCTTCCAGTTGCACTGGAAGCTCCAATTAGCATGTCACCATGTGACAGATCCTGGGGATTCTGCCAAGTTCTGCAGCTCCAGCTGATCTCCTCCAGGTCTCTGCAGCTCCACTTTAACTGATTCTCTCCTGCACTACAATTAACTAGGGCTCGTGTACCACCAGCCAGGTGCTAAAGTACCACTGGTGGTACGCGTACCATGGGTTGAAAAGCCTGGGACTAGAAGACCTCCAAGGTCCCTTTCAACTCTGTTATTCAGCATTAAAAAATGGAAACAGGGACATATAACTAAAACAGAATACAAGCAAAAAAATAATTAGACTTTATATGGAAAGTAATGCAATAGAGGACAGTTTGAAAAGTGTGGAAGGAGTGATATGGTATGGATTAGATGCAAGAGAGGAAAACGGTTTTCTGGTAGAAGATTTGGCCTCTAGCTACATAACTGTAAAAATTTGATAGCAGTTTAGTGCCAAAACAAAGTGGGGGGAGGGGGCGCAGCAGAAGCAAGCTAGTATGAAGCCTATGGAATAAAACATATGGCAGGCAGGAATGATAAGAGATCCCCTTTCCAATTCAAACCAAAATATCTAAGATTATAGCAAGTGGATTAGGAGGAGCATCTGTGAAACACTAATCCTACTGATGAAATTTGAAGACGTTTCTAAGTGCTATTTTCACCCCTTTGGAAAAAAACCCTTGACCCAAAGACATAGGCTGCCAACACCTGGATCTGAAGGAACCTCACTTTGAAATATTTTTAATGGAAACTTGGCTAAATAAGGTTATAAATAAATGGATAGGTGTTCTAATTAATTATAGGACAGATTTATATATGTTCATCACAACTTGTTCACAAAATAAGGTTCTAGAAAATATTTTCTATCATCAGCATCCAAGCTGGCCTCAGCTTTTTGCTTGAATAAACT
Source organism: Vipera berus (assembly GCF_964194415.1). Taxonomy (NCBI): domain Eukaryota; kingdom Metazoa; phylum Chordata; class Lepidosauria; order Squamata; family Viperidae; genus Vipera; species Vipera berus. The sequence continues at coordinate 227,182,619 of NC_138202.1, forward strand.
CAGAGGGCCTGGAAAACTAAATTAATCTTCCAAAATACTACTAAAAACTTCATTTTTGCCTGTTCAGAATTGACCTAAATATTAAATGCAAAGAAAATATAATTTGATTATCAGAACCCATATTTAAATTATTATACATCTTCCCATTCCAAAATATATTTGGACACTATCTGGCTTACAGTGATGATCTCTTAATACACAGATTTCTCTTTTAATTTATAAGGAAAGTTTCTATTAATTTGACAGCTCAAACAGATACAAATATTTTTTACCACTATATAATTTTAATTATAAAAGTAATTTAGGAGTAAAAATATTTTAATCAAAGTAAGAAGGAATAAAATTGAACTTTGAAAGTTGTTTTTTTCTAAATAATATAAATATTAAGTCATTGCCAGCTTTCAACACCACATTTTAAATGTCATAATAGCAAAGACTTTTAGGTAATAAAAATTAATTTGCAATTGTTCATAGTACAGTGATTAATAAAGTATGCCTTTATTTTTTCCCCTTTTAACTATTATACAGCTGATTAGATCTGAAAAACAGGTGTAGAATTATTTAAAAGTCATTACTGCACTTTCCAATCAAGTTCTTATTAATATATATTTCTATGATAAATTAAACTAAATTATTGCCTTGAAAAACACAACCAGTGCTCTGTTGCTATGGGTGATATCACATATTAAAATAGAATTAGATTTTACAAGTTATGAAAAGGTTTTGAAAGGTATGATACACCGATATAGTTTTGCATCATTTAATAAGTTTATTTTTAAGCAACTTGTGCACTATCCTATTTGATTGTAAATACACAGAAATGTAATCTGTTATTTCAATAACCAAAGGACTTACTCCCGCAGGTTAATCTTTGGATGGAGTCAAGATAGTTAAGGCTGCAGGTCAAGCAAAACATGGAAACAAAATCTGTGTAGAGGGGGCCATCTGTTGATATGTAGTCTTTATCACCTGCTGCTTCTTTTCTTCTTTATCTTCCATTTCATACCCCTATTCTCTTAGTCCTTCACTCCGTCTTTCTTCTCCTATCCCTTCTCTTAGTCCTTTTCCTGTCTGTTGAAATCCTTCTCTTGGTCCTCCTATTCCTGTCTGTTGACATGCTCCCCATTGGCAATTAATCATTTCTCTCTGCTTTAGAAATGACTAAAAAGTGGAACACTGTGATTGCTAGCCCCAATGTAGGCAGGAATCCAATTGGATTCCCAACATTGGAGGGGGAGTGTCTCCAATTCCTAAGCAATCTTGCTTAGCTTTCTGATACTCAGTTGAAGTCATTAACTGATTTGTCAAAATTCTTAAGCAGTAGATGTTTACACATACTGAACTGCACGATACCCTGAATATCAACAAATACACAAGAAATAAACTAAGAGTAATCATAATGATTGCATCAGAACCTTTTCTTGTTCCACATCCCCCACTCCAAATTTCGCAACTGTCAGGAGAAATCTGATGTGTGGTGCTGAAACGATGAAGTGGTAGAAGAGTGAAACTTGTGGTGCTACAAAGTGCTACAAAGCAAGGAAAGGAGAGAAGGGTGTTTTTTTTTGTTTTTTTGTTTGTTTTGTAATTATTTTTCTTTCAACTACATGGTGTTTATCTCCCAGTTATGAAATGGGACTGAAATGCATGTCAAAGAGCATACCTAGTTCTGCAGACCTGAAAGAGCTCTTTGAAATGAGGCTGTAAAGAACTTGGACTATTCCCCAAGTCTTCTACATTTAACTCAAGCTTTCAGAGGATCATCAACATTTTAAGCTGGAAAACATAATTTTCTTCCCAAATCAACTGAAATCCACGTATGTCTGAGGCTTTCCATAGGTTCTCCCCTCTTGAAGAGAAAAATTGCTCCTATAAGGCTAAAAGTCAACTGAAGTTCAGAATATGTATCAACTATTTTACTGTTTCAGATTACCATCTTTTTATTTCATGGACAAAGCCAATTTCGTACTGTGATCTTTTGCCTATTTTGCTCATTGCAACTCCCTGCCTTAATGAAGTATGAAGTTTAAAACTATTGGCCCTACCGTGAATCAACTGGTGGAGCCATATTCTGAATATAAAGCTACTTTATCAGCTTAGGCAGAGAAACTGATGAACAGCAAAGATGGGTGCAACACCAGGGAAATCCTTCATATTGTTTTATAATCACAATCTGTTGTTCTAATGTTTTAATATTTTCATTTTTTAGTTACTTATGTTATAAGAAAATAATTAAGCCACCCAGAGTCACCTTACAGGGAGTTAGGCAGCCTAAAAAATTAATAAGTAAATAAAAATAAATGAATGCATATATTCTGATAACTCAGCACAAAATAGAAATACTCCAAAGCTGATACTCAAAATGTAAACATAGGGAGAGGGGAAGACAGGTAGAGAGATCCTCATGTGTAACTAGAACTGAGCAACCGAGCATTTAAAAGAGTAGAACTGGGAGTAATCAACCAGCTCTGCCCTCTGGAGTGTTTTCTTCAATAATAATAAAAATGTTTATTGGCAATAAACCAGAGGGCAAGATATTACAACTGGATAGGAAAGAAATTAGAAAGTATCAAATTACTGTTTTCATTCGGCACATTGGCCCCATTCAGCCATATTTCCTTCCTTTCTTAACTGGACTGATGGAAGTTGACAATCAAACCACGCTATTTCTCCGAATGGTATATTCATTTTTAAAGCAGCATTAGTTCCTAAACTAACAGGACCATTAATTGTTAACCAATCCACCAACTGGATTAGAAATCATTTTCTTCATTCTCCATCCCAAATGCATCATTCAGAGTGATCCATGAGCATTTCTACACTGGCAGAATTACATCACATCATGTATTTGGTTTGGGCATAACAGAAAGTGTGAATCCAGCCACTATGGTATATTCAACAAATTGTACTATCCTTCACACCCATCATGCTAACCTTTCATTGGTTCAGCAGCAGCTTAACAACTATGAGTGACCTCACTTGTTCCTCAGATTTGCCTGACTAGCATGTAACTACTTGTCATAAAAGTTTATGAAGCGCTTAGATACCCTTTGGAAATGTATTAAAATATTGCACCTTTTTTATTCTCAGCAATTTACAGATGTACTTGAATGGGCACAGTAAGAATAGTGATCTACCTGATAGAAGAAAGAAGAGAAAATTAGTAACTTGAAATAAAGATAACATTTATATTATAGGTAAAATGGTCTGTAAATTGAGAATAAATGTATAATTACTGGCCCTTGATTTATGATCTGTACTTTTACTGAACTAAAAGAGTCTGGATACTTAAAACATTTGGATGCTTACAAAAATACTTGATTTTTCTATTTTTTTAAGAGCATGTATAGAGAAGTATCCTGAGTGCCGCGTAGCAGAGTGAACGCCTGTTACTCATCCCAGCTTCTGCCAACCTAGCAGTTCGAAAGCATGTAAAAATGCAAGTAGAAAAATAGGGACCACTACGGTGGGAAGGTAACAGTGTTCCGTGTGCCTTTGGCGTCTAGTCATGCAGGCCACATGACCATGGAGACGTCCTCGGACAAGCGCTGGCTCTTGGGCTTTGAAACGGAGTTGAACACTGGCCCCTAGAGTTGGAAACGACTAGCACGCATGTGCGGGGGAACCTTTACCTTTACCTTTATAGAGAAGTAACTCACAATTTGCTTATTGACCCTCTGAGTTACTTTATACAGTATTCAACTCAACTTAATTCTCCAAATGAAACCCATAATATCTCATTTTTACAGCATAATGTTGTAATTTTTAGAATATGTGGTATCTGCAATAGAAAAGTAAACAAGGTAAAGTTACAATATAGGAGAGGAAGCTATTATAGAAGGATGTCCATCTTGATACCAGCCATTAAAAAAAGACAAATAAAAACAATTAATAGTTTTGATAGTCGGTATCAAGTTCCTAAATATCTAATAACAAATATCCAAAGATAGAAAGTGAAGATATAAATATTGGCTTATATTTTTTTCTCTTTCTGAATTATTACATAAATGAATCTAAGACAAACAAAATGCCTATATGTTGAAGAATGTAGGTTACAAATCTTTTTTTAAAAAAACCCTGAAATTATAAACTCAGAATTTTGCTATTTTAGTGCTTACATTCTTTTAGTAGTATGGTACATACTGTATATTTCAATGGATTTGGTTTGCAGAAAATACAAATTATGTCACATTCCTTCTGTAGCTACAAATCCATCCATCTAGGCAAAAACACACAAAAAATATAAACAATATATTCTTCTAGTTAAATTATAAAAGGTTATGTTCTGTACAGAAAAAAAAAATGATCAAAATTGTAAGCTGGGAAAGCTACAAACCTGAAGGAAACACCTTTTTTTACTTCCATACTTTGAAGTGGTATAATTGGCAATGTGGAAAAATACATACCTGCGTAGCCCATGAAAAGTTAAAAAAGAAAAGCCACAGAGCTTTTGACTCCTGCCTTTTTTTAACTTTCTCTCAATCTTCTAAAGATTAATCAATATGATTTTTTTCTCTGGACCGCTTTCCCCTAGAGTATATTTATATGAAGTTAGCTTTCAAGAGTTGATCAGTGATTTCCATTTTGCAGAAAGGTCATAATGGATTTTCTATTGATAGCTGCAAAGCCATTAAATTCTTTCCCAGAGGAACACATATAGATTTCTTGAGCCTTTAGGTTATGACTGTCTTTAAAGGCTGAGATTCAGAAAAGAATGGTAAATACTATAGTTAAAGGAATATCCATTATGGTTTCTGGGCCACCTATCTGATAAGCAAATAATTTCTTAAAAATCTAACTGACAGATGGGCCTACTGCTTTGCCTCATTTTTATCAGTCAAAATAGTAGAGAAAAAATAATTCAATTTATGGGATTTCTTTAGATTATATATTGACAATCCAAAATGTTTTGACTGTATTCTTGAGGCCATGCAAGATTAATATTGCAGTAAATACATTTTTAGTGATCTACTATTGTTCGCCCTCCTGGCTCTCAGATTCATTTGTCCTTGACCATAAGTCTGAGAGAGACCTGAAGTCACAGGTTATGTTTGGTAATAAGATTATGAGAAATGTTCTTGATTGTTCTGGAGATTTACTCTGCCCTGAATGTATTTGCCCTGATTTCTGCTTTAACTAGGACTACTACAACTCTGGATTTAGAGCAAGAGTCCTGGGTTGCTCTTTTCATTTGGCAGAACCATTTTCAAACCCCTGGACTGGTTTCTTTTAGATCCTTTGTTCTTCTTTTCTAATATCAGAGAGCTCTCCCAGTCTAATCAAGAACTATGCTTGCCACTTATATATCATTAGAAAAGAGGAAAGGCATTCCTATTTTTTTAAAAGAAAGACCTTTGAGAAAAGTCATGCCTCTCATTTGCATTAACCAACTGATCTATACATGTGCTCATGATGCAAGCATAGAAGTAAGCACTATAATTTAAATTGAAATACAATTAACATAATAATGATCACTGTCATGGTGCAATTTCTTTGCCTGCTCAAATGGTAAACTAGGTAGGAATGGCTGATGGGAAGTTTTAAAGCTTATCCTTATTGTATTTTATTTTTTTAAAGATAGGCTGCTATTTAATACAGGTGGTTCTCCGGAAAGTTGGAATGAAAGGATTATACATTGCATTCAGTGAATTTATAGTATTAGTTGAGATCCACTAGTCTACAGTCATCCACATATAACATTAGGTATTATTGGAACCCCAGGACAAATAGCAAAAGCATTTAGACTTATATACCACTCCATTGTGCTTTAACAGCACTCTGTGAGCAGTTTACAATGTCTGCATATTGCCCCCGACAATCTGGGGTCAGCATTTTACCGATCTCAAAGGATGGAAGGCTGAGTCAACCTTGAGCCCCATCAGAATCAAAGTCCAGATTCTGGGCAGAGTTTGCCTGCAATACTGCACTTTAACCATTGCACCACCAGATCATGGATGGTAAAAGGATGATATATAGTCCCCTTACCTATCACTTCCTTTTTCCCCTGCCTGTTTCATGGGGGCCACTATGTTTCTCTCTTGGCAAAAAAACATTACTTTAAAGCCCATCAAACAATGTTGCCTCAATACAGTAGTAATGAACTTTAAAGAAATAAATATTGAGTTGAAGATGTACAAATAGAAATTACTTGCTTACATAATTCATGCTACTTATTTTCTGATACATGTATGTTTATTGGAACTTATCTGGCCTTAGATCTTGTACATTGAAAAGTTATTAGTTCTGGCTAAAAAATTAAAGCTAACTGAACTGTATAATCTAATAAAAGGAATAGACTCAACATTATTCTTTATTCCTTTTTTTAATTAGTTCCAGCAAGCATATAAGTAAACTATCTGTCCTCCCCAAATTTCTCATTGACACACCTATTTTGAAAACAAATTGCATGTCATTTTGTGAGAAGATCATTAAGATAATGATGTGGCTCTAGATAAGGGAGATATGAGAGAGAAGAGAAAGAGAGAGGGAGAGAGAGATATATATATAAAAACCCGTTTACCATACTGTAGTTTCTATTCGGGGTATTGTTAGGGTGAGTGGATGAAACTGAAAGTTTACTGGCTGGATGCCCTTCCTGACACCAACACTGAATTTGCAGCATATGTTTTTTTTTTCTTTGCACCATAGGAGAGAAACATCTGCTGCTATCTAGGATTGAATTCTCAATCTTCCAAAAGGGAGGTGAATGGCTTCACCATGCCACGCTGGATGGATGAATGGATGGACAGACGGACAGACAGACAGATGTGGTACGCAGGCAGGCAGGCAGAAAGATAGATAGATTCTATGGGAAGAAATGTTCAGGCTGTTAACTGCTTTCTGCTTCTCCTTAACATTGGCACGTTGATTAAATATTCAGGGAGTTTTCCTGTAAACATAAGAAGCTGTGATGCTTACATTTTGAAAAAAGTTACCAATTATGAGTGCCTTACAAGGATAGTAAACAAATCAAAAACCATATTTTAATGATTAACAGTATTCATATAATGTTTGCAAAATCTTAGAAGCCAGGAATCAACACAAAGGACTCCTAAGCAGTCTTAATGTTTCAGGGAAGATTTATTTCTTCATCTGTGAAAATGAAAATCAGAAGGATAATTATTCTGAGAATGATATAAGAGAATCGTGTGGCTGGAAAATTGTTAGAACTTCAGCTATCTAATACCTTTTCATAGACACTTGCCCTTTGTATGGTTCAGTGGCTACAGCATTGCTCAATTAAAGGAAAAAATGAAAAACCACATGAAAAAGCCATCAGGATGATTTTCCATTGCTGCTCATTTTGGAGAAAAATATAATCTTTTTTTTATATTAAAAGGGCAAATATGCATACTGAAGTTTTCTAAGAGAATTTTAAAAATGTGCTAAAAACAACTTGATACCGATATATGAACCTAGGATGCCATATATCTTTATCTTCCACCTGAGAAACAAGCCATACAAGTTTTTTGTTGCAAAAAAATAATACTGTACAAGAAGCTAATAAAAGGTTTGTTAGATTTTTGTGAGGTGAATGAAAATTGAAAGAGCAGTTGTTAGCCAAGCCGGAAGAATGTACAAATGAATGAATGAGCCTTTATTATTAAAGTACAACATGTGTACAGTGAGTTTGGCTGAGCCTCCCTTCATAACCCCCCCCCACAACTCACAGTGACAACAAACCCACCATCCTGTTATACCATGTGAGCTAATTGCACAACACACAGGCCTCGCAAGTCAATCATACATAATTTCCCATTCAGGAGCCTGACAGCCCATGGATAGAAGCCGTTCTTCAACCTGTTGGTATGACTGGCTATACTTCTGTATCTCCTACCTGATGGTAGGAGAGTAAAGAGGTACTGGCCAGGGTGTAAGTCGTCCCTGAGAATTTTCCTCACTCTTCCAAGGTAGTGAGCCCTGGCGATAATAATAGTATTGCCATGAGATAAAAATTGGCTGCTTTTCTGTATTTGTCTTTAGGCAGTTAAATAACAGTGATGCATAATCACAATGACTTTCAGTGTAAAATAAATTTAATTTGGAGTAATCACAATGTCCTCATCCTGACTCATCAAGAGATAAGTGATTTCATTTTTCTTAAAAAAAAAATAATCTAGGTTTTCCTACTCAGGTTAAATTTGAGCTCTACCTGGCTCTAGAAACATAAAGAATGCAAATAAAAAAAAAAGTTTTGTAGAAACTTGGCATATGGTGCTATTTTAGGGTTCTTAAGACTGGCAGGAGAAAAAGTCAGATAAATCATCTGAAGTGAGAAACAAACAGTCTTGAGCTTGGCCTTGGTAGGTAAGAACAGTGGTGGGATTCAAACATGTGAACAAGCAGTTCTCGGTGTGGATTCTGCTTCCAGAAGTCCGTTCTGGTCCAGGGCAACAAAAATATTAGCTACCAGTTCTGCAGAACTGGTGCGAACCAGCTGAGTCCCACCACTGGGTAACAAGCAGCGAAGAAACACAAAGCAGCAGACTCGTTCCTCTCCTCTACCACTTTCCACGAAGCAAAATCAAACATCTACCAAATGCCAGTCTACTCAGCCTCTTAAGGATTCTTAAAAGTCACCTAATAACCACTGCAGAGCAATTGATAAAGAAGACTAGTCATACACTTTCAAGGTAATATACAAAAGACCTTGAATACCAAATACACAAGTCTTATTTCAGAGGTTTATTCTCCCATTCCGGCAAATTGACTAAACAAAGCTATTCTCTGTAATATGGAATGGACTCCCTTTCTCATGGATTGAAAAGAAATCTCCCAACATGATCTCTGTAATATCTTGACTTTTTTTCCCCCCAGATGGCAAATGTGCATGTTAAGGCAAAATAATTAACGCTTTGCTATTCTGCAAAAATTCAAACAAACTTCTACAGTGGCTCTAGTTATCAATGAAGAAGTCCATAAAAATAAACTCTGATGTTCAAATGTTCATTGATCTCAACAATCTTATACCTGCCTACTCAGAAACAAGTCCAGCTGAATCCAGTGGATCTTAAGCTTAGCAAATGAGTCTTAATTGGCTGATTTCAATTAGAGAATTGAAATAGAAGATAGGAGATAGTAATCAATATAGTTTTCAGCCTCTTATTAGGTAGCATGGTAATATGAAGAATGCAGTATGTGACAAAATGTGTCACAACTAAACTTACTGTCAGTGAGAGAGAGAGTTCCCACTTGTTGGCTATATTCCTATATGGTGTTCCAATTATCCCAAGTTCATTTACTTGGAACATGAGTAGTATTGCAATGGTATTTAATTAATCATGTAATCACAGAAAAACTATAGAGGGGATTATACTGTACAAACACATTTGAAACAAAAAAGATGTGCTTCTAAAGGTTGGACCCACAGAACAGTTAAAGAAAAGGTTAATCACAAGATGACCCTGCTGAAAGAAGGTAGAAGGAAATTGTAATTTATTTAGTCTTTTTTCCTACAGAAATCTTTGTACTTTGAACATTTGTGAGGTTGACAGAACTTTGGGAATATTGGGGGGGGGGGGCGGAGAGCCAACTTCCACTTCTCCAATCAGAGAAAAGTTGGGGTGAATTGAAGACCTCTCTGCTGTGTCCAAACCCAAGAGCAACCTATAAAGTTCTTCCAGATGTTATCAAACTGCAACTACTAGCAATGTTAGAGAATAAATATTTAATTATTTCTTGCATTGTTTTCACAAGAGGGAAAAAAAGTAGAGGGCACATCTTTTACACACACATGACCCTAGAAAGTACATTACCTTAGAAAATTAGCATGTAAGATAAGAACATCTATTTTTATTGATATCTATATCCGTATCTATTCTATCACCCCTACATACAACTGTTACATTATTTTAGTAAACTTCAGAGCAATCATGTAAACACTCATATCTATATCACCAGAATATTTGTAGAATTAGCTGGTTGTTAAAATAAAAAAGAAGGTATTTGTAATGAAAAATGTTTTAAAACAGCCAAAATGCAATTCTTGGAGAAATGTTCTTTATTCTGGCTCCATTTGGTATCTTTAAAGGTGCACAAAATAACAACACCAACAAAAAGCAATACTTTGTGTGGAAGGACTTAGGGAGAAGACCTATTCTATCATAGCCAAGGAAGCCAAATGTAATTCTCTTTTAGTTTAACAGCTTTTTGCTGAATTGGCACAAAAAGTGCAAAGCCAGCAAAATAACAATACTAGCTATTTCACTGAGTGAACAGGAAGCTCAATTCCTTGGATGCAGACTTAGATTTCAGTGTTAGAAGATTATGCACAGCAACCAAACAACCAAACCAAACAACAACGGAGTAATCCTGTATTGAAAGCATAATACAATAAGGAATTACAGACTAGATAGATCCTTTCTTTTTCAACTAGTTATTTGCAAAGCTTCTGAATACGAACTGATACTTACGAATTTCAAAATACAACTGAATTGAATTTATACAACAGAAAGTGCTAGCACTTGTTAATTTCAATCTAGCCATCATAATTCTTGGGGACACAAAAGAATGTGTTACATGATTAAATCCTCAATTAATTGAAAAATCTCTCTCTGTAATAGGACTGGCCATGAAGGCTTAATCATAGTAACCTATTTCCTGATTCCAAGTAAAATGGCTAGGAACCACTTCCAGGCAACTGGTGAGATTAGAATTCAAACAAGTATTTCAAATAACTCCTGTACATGCCTGTCCATAAATCCCATTGGTATGGCAAATGCTTGCTGCTGAAAGAAAATAAAATGGGGATTCTTAAAAGTATTCTCTGGATAACAACTAATCAGTAAACCTCTATCCATTCACTGGAAAAAAAACAGAAGCTGCCATGAGATCTACTCTCCCCCTTGCAGGTTTGTCCCTCAAACAGTTGTGTGTTGTACACATGATATGGCTAAACTGTAACTGATTGAATTTGGAGATGTTATTCTTCTCATTGTATCTTGACCTATCCAATACTCTTATAAAATACCCTAGGGCATAAGGATGGAGCTTTTGTAAGATTGGCTTCTTATTCTACTGTGTCCAAAATTACATCTAATTTGTGCATTAGATTTAATAAATACTTACTTTACTTGCATACTCTATTTATGATGACAGATCATCAATAGAAACAGCCAAGTAAAATCAAACAGAGTTAAAAGAAAAGGAGAGAGAAAAGCTTGCCAGATGATATTTGATGCAAACTGTTGCCTTGATTTCATTGATATCTGTAATAAATTTAGCTGCTGGGTAGGTGGTTTTGCAATCTGAGGCCAAGAGTAAAAGATGGGTGTAAAACTCATCCATTCACTCATGAAACAGCTTATGAGAAGTCATAGTGTCCTTTTGAAGAACCTTACCAAAGTTACTATAGAGAAGTCACAAGGATAAGTCCTTTCCTCAAACCAGAAGAAGTAGGGAGGTAGAAATATCATCCCTTGCAGATTATGATGATATTTCTCCGTAGATTCTCTGGAGTCTATACCTACTCTACTTATAGAGCTTTTTTTTTAATTGAAAAGTTTTAACATACAGTTTATCTTTAACAATCCCCCCTCCCCCTCCCCTCTCCCTCCCTCCCTACCCCTCCCCCCTCCCCCCCCCGACTTCCCAGAGCTAAATACAAGGTATAGGAAAAAAAACAATCATAAACAAGCATGTGCTAACAACCATAAACTCTAAAATCCATCACTCTCTAGCTTATACAGGATAATACAAATTAATAATATTAAATATATATAGAAAAGGAAAAAAAAGGAAATAAAGAAAGAGAAAGCAAAGGAAGACTTATTCAAATGCAACATGAAACTTCTTAACCCTATATTTGTTCTGGATGTACTCAACCCATTTTCGCCATTCCATAATATAACATTCTTGCGAGTGATCTTTCAGATAAGCCGAGATCTTTGCCATCTCTGCCAGGTCGGAAACCTTTAAAGTCCATTCTTCTATAGTCGGCAGTTCCTCTTTCTTCCAATACTGACCTATTAAGAGTCTTGCTGCCGTAATTAAATTCAACATCAACTTAGTGTCCACAACCGTAGCATCCGTAATTATTCCCAGCAAGAAGAGTTGCGGACAGAACTTTATCCTTTGCTTGAAAATCTTCTGCATATTCCACCAAATTTTTATCCAAAAGGCCTTAACCTTTTTACAAGTCCACCATACATGAAAATATGTTGCATCTTCATCACCACACCTCCAACATTTTGGTTGATAGTTCGGATACATACTTGCAAGCTTTTTAGGATCTAAATGCCATCTATAAAACATTTTATAAAAGTTCTCTCTTAGATTTTGAGCTTGTGTAAATTTTACATTCCTCACCCAAATCTTTTCCCACGTGTCTATTGTAATAACTTCTTGAATATTTTGGGCCCATTTTATCATACAGTCCTTAACAAGCTCTGTTTCTGAATCAATCTCTATCAATGCAAGATATATCCGTTTAATATGTGCTGGACCCTGATTTCTGATTTGCTTTATCAGATTTTCATCAGTCATTATAAAACCATTTTTCTGATCTTCTTTCCACCTGGCCCGTAGCTGAGTATATTGAAACCAATTCTGAACAATCTTCTCATCTCGCAAGACACTATATGGTTTCAAACACCAGATATTTCTTTCCAAGTTTAGAATCTCCTTATACGTAGTCACATCATGTTTGAAACCAGCATGTATATTTTCTATTGCGTGTTTTGGAATTGCCCACAATGGTATCTTGCAGTCTAGTTTATGTCTGTACTTCTTCCAAACTCTCAGCAATGCCTGTCTTAAAAGCTTCATCCATACATCCCTTTATTTCAGATGCTGGCTGACCTAATACTGCTTCCAGGGCTTCAGAAATCAGCTGCTTTAAATCTTCTTTAATATTTTCTTTTAAGCCTCTGATTCTAACAGCATACTGCATCTGATGAAACTGGACAAGGCTTAACTCTCTGTCCATTTTGTCTCTTAAGTCTTCATTCTCCAATACCTTTATTTCTAATACAGCATTTTTTTGAGTCAAATCTTCCACCTTTTCTTCCAAACTTTGCACACATTCAGCCACACTTTCCACTGTAGACAAAATGTCTACCCTCATCGCACTAAATTTCTCTTCCATCCTCTCTTCTATTCTCTCCTCCATTTTTGCCAGTTTATCACCCAATGTTACTAAAATTACCTGGGCATGTTTTTCAAGGGCATCTTCTAAATCCTTCGATGTCAATGCAGCAGGAGGAAGCAAGGCTTGCAACGGTGTCTGTTGCACCGGAGAAGTTCCAGCACTCCGAAGGGTTTTTGAGGGAGGTTTAGCCGCCATCTTTTACTTTCACTTGTGACGCAGTTTCACTTTAAGTTTAAAAAGTCCATTAAGCTCGAGAGTAAAAATAAAGATCCTCTTCTCCTTTTTCTCTTGTACCGCTCTGCCTGCTCCTTTTATTCCAGTGTCTTTCCTTCTGGCAGGGGTGGTCGTAAACGCCTGGCTCTGCTCCAAGAAATCCGGAGCAGAGACGCTGACCAGCTGGGAGCAACCCAGGCTACGGGGGAGTTCGATCCTTCAGCCGCCCAAGTTTTGAACTCAGGCGGCCCCGGAGAACTCGACCCCTACCTGGGGCCTCACCCCCTCCTCTTCTCCCGAGGAGGGGGCTTCAAATTCACCCGAACAGCTGATCGGCGCTGTTTCGGGTGAAATCTACACAGCTGAGCCGCGGGCAGCCCGAAAAGGCTGTCTCCGGCGCTCCGCCGCCACCGGAAGTCTCTACTTATAGAGCTTTGACAGGGAGAACTGAGTTTGCATGACATTTAATGTCATTCATTTTTTTTGGAACCAGTTGTTCAATCTGGACACATTGTCTAGTTAGTATGGATTTAAAGGCATCCCAGAGCTACATAATTTCTCCTCCACTGCCTTTGTCTATAACAAAGGTAATGGTCAATTAAAACCAGAAATACCAAACCTTTAAGAAAAAAAATATGATCTTTGACTGGTATACCCAGGAAACCTCCATGTCCTATGTTTAATTTTGGGCATCCCAGATTTGAGTACTGTATTGGGGTGCACCAAGGGGCACACAATAAAGATATTGAATTGTATTTAGGCTGCTTTTCTTCATATACAGACCAAGCCCAAGTCACATAAAGTAGTTGGGTTAACTTCAAAAACATTAGCATTGGGGACAACATTTTGAAAGTCTATATAGATTTTGATGATACTATATAGACATTTGCTTTATATATTCATAATGAGCTTTCCAGAAAGACTTGCTATGAAAGACTGCTTTGATATATTTAAAGACCTGTCCACTCCTGTTTTGCTCAATTATCCAGGTTTGTTGTTTGGGTTTCTTGGCAAAAGCTAAGCTTTTAGATTTCTGGAAATTCACGTCCAGCCTACCTTTGGTACAGTCATGGATGATAACTATCTCTTCCCATTAAGTTCAGTAGGGGTATAAAAATAAACTGCATCATCATCTACTGTAGTGAATAAAGAGGATGGTCTAGAAGGTCAAAAAATAAGTCAATATTGTGTGACTCTTAAAAGGCCATGCATTGTGTTTTCAGAATACAGCATCAAGCTGCTGCTGCTTCTTTTAAATGAATAGATCATTTTAAGTCATTTTCAAACATAAAATAAAAATGATCACTTTACCATATCCCAAAACAACTTTACGTAAGAAAATACCAAAAAGAATAAGTAAACTGTAATTACAACTATATATTGAGTTTATTTGACTTTACTAGTCTTTTTAAAAAGTCAATATTGAGTACATCTGTCCAAGAATGTTTTCCACAAATTCCAAAGAATCACATTTTCTAATTCTATATATATTCAAAAAATGCTAAATCACTTAGCTCTGAAATATAATCATTGATATTTGGCAATTATATTATTACAGTTATCACTTATAAATACTGTAATAATTATAGTATTTATAGTTATCAGTCCTATTGATTATTCTTTTGGTTGTTACCAGACCACAAAAATAACTCTATCTTTCTTCTGAGTATGTTAAATTTCAAGTAGTTGGTATATAATTCAGGACCTTGAAAAACCACATTTTTCTCAACAATTCCCTCATTATTTGAGTCATAGGATATATATTCAGCATTCTTCAAAATTTGAGTCTTTTAGTCAAAAAAAGAACTGGTGTTTCCAATTATTGATTTCTAGTTTCTTGTACACTTGTTATAGATATGTTAAGCTGTTCCTTTAACTTCTGACAGAAAAAAAGGAGGCCTGAATTCTGAGACAGAGCATCAGACGTGAAATTTGCCAGAGAAACTAAATCAGTCCAGTTTGTGATTATAGGGTATGGGAAAGACCATTTGCCCCTGCATGTATACATGCATAACACACACACACACACACACACACACACACACACACACACACACATGTACATATACACATACAGTTTTTATATATATATTAATATTAATATACAATAGAGCCACCGAACTCTGGGATAGAAAAAAAAAACTTTTAATAAATACAACTTAGCTTTCGTCAATCCTCTGTTGACATTGTCAGAGTTGGTAGTAGGTGGTTAGAGAAAACTGCTCATATAGCTAGATGGCTGTTGGTCATTGTTTTGTGCTCCAGTTCTTGTAGAATGGCCTGTGCAATGATCCCCAAGATGGGGGATCCCATAGGTGTGCCTTTAGTTTGTTCGTATATAGTGCCCTGATATGTGAAGTATGTTTTAAGGCACAAATTCAGCAGTTGGATGAGATCTTCCATGTTAGGTGCCTTGTGATGTCATGGTTTTTCATGTTGTAATAAGTCACTTATCATGGAGACTGCCAGGTTTTGTGGGATGGAGGTGAATAGAGATGTCACATCAAAAGATATCATAATTTTATCATCTTCCACCCTTAGTGGTTGCAATCTTTCCAGGAAATCCTCTGAGGACTTTATTTGGTTGCATTGTCCTCAACTATGTGCGGCAAAACGAGTGAACCTCTTACCACCTCTGCACCACAGGAATAGAAATTCTAAAAATTCAGGGCATTTACTCATGGAAAGGCAAGAGGGCATAGTGAGTAGACTAAGGGGGATATTAACACACCCATTTGCAGGATCGAATGAAGTACTTCAGACCAACACAATCAAGATGGGATGCACGACAAGAGGATCTCTGCTGGACATGACTGCATGGCAATCTGATGAGAACACCGGATGAAACACCGGGGGGGGGAAGAAAGGGGGGAGGAGGGAAGAGCCAGCAACAACACTGAGTAGTCGGAGGAATATAGCTGGCGAGCGGGACGGGCGGGGGAAGGGGTATGTCAAGATTGAGGCAAGCACCGGCCAGTTTGACACAATTAGAAATATGGCAGCCATCTCTGAGGGGGGTGGGGGTGGAGGGCGGATGGAATGCCCACGCGCTTCATGGCTTGACAGTTAAACAGCCATCTAACTATAGAAGCAGTTTTCTCTAACCACCGATTACCAACTCTGATGATGTCAACAGAGGATTGACAAAAGCTAAGTTGTATTTATTCAAAGTTTTTTTCTATCCCGGAGTTCAGTGGCTCTATTGTATATTAATGAATATACCTGGGATTCAGTTTTTATATATATATTTTCTGTATGTGTATCAATAAACTCTCTCATCTTTCTCTCTCTCTCTCTTTCTCTAGTATCCATAGGACATGTACAATTACACACAAACATATTCTCTCTCTTTTTCTGTCTCTCTTTCTCTAGTATGCCTAGGAAATCTCCAAATGTACATTTACATACAATCATATTGTACCAATTGGCATTTCTAAGATCTGGACTGGATATTTTTCTGAAAATGTGTGCGAAGCTTCCAGAGGCATCAATAGAATCTTCAGATATGCCAAGTGTTTCTGTTCCTCTGTTTTGTCTTGCTTGTAAGGCCAACTCTATAACTTCACTCAATCAATCAACGTTCTATACCCATGGAGCATGATGCAAAGGGTCTTGAAGAACCATAGAGTATCGTCTCCACACCTCACTGCAGCAAATTGTGTGTGCCTTGGACTCCTCTAACATGTATGGTTGTGTAAGTATGACACATTTCCCATATGTCATGTATTAAATGTGATTAAATAATTAATGTTGTATATATTGCATTTTGTTTCTTTTGAGTAATAAATACAATCACTGTATTAGTCATTCTAACTAACCCAGGTCAATGGGATCCTGGAAGAAAGAGTTTGAATCCTGTTTCTCCACATTGTTTTCCTATTCTGATTGAAAGTACACAGACACTGACACTAATTGTTTTTCATGTTATCCAATACACAACTCAGGTTTCCCTTGAACATTGTTAAGCAAGTCCTCCCATAAGGCTATACATCTTTAATTGCAAAGTTTATTACGCCCTTGAATTCCAGATAAGTAAGGCAGAACTCATACCTATAATTCCCACTAGATGGTGCAAAGGGAATTTAACAATAATCTAAATTCTTTTTTATATTTGAAAACATATTTTAGAGTTGTTGGTGCCAGTTCTGACCTCTGCTATTTGAGTATGCTTTTAATTTCACTTTGGGGGGAAAGTACTACAGTTTCCAAACCAGACATATAAAGGTCATCCACTGTAGTTTTCCTGTAGTGTTTGAAGTCTCTGAAGTGTTTCTTCCCAATAGCTATTTGAGGCATTAAGCTGCTTCATTACACAACCTTAGGAAGAATTATTGCTTTCAGATGGTAAATTAGAATATAGTTCTTAATTTCAATCAATGTTTCTTTACGATTAAATGAAGGAAATGCAAGGTGCCTGGTAGCATTTGCAGCAACATTTAAAACACTCAGTACATTATCCATTTTCACTGCAACTACATACCATTAAGCAGAATGCTGCAATCCGACATTACTGAGTGTCGCTAATGAGTTATGAGCACAAACAGAATTTTTCAGGAAATCAGATTGAGTACTGTAATCCGATTTTAAAGCTTGCTTGATATGGCTCAGATCCAAAGAACTATGAATAGAAGAAAATGCTATTGGCATGTTCTATGAGCTTTGCCTAACAGCTACTGAAAAACATTTTGCAGGGGAATTTCCTGTGGATCATGAAAAGCAGTGCCAAGTAAGAAGCAGTAAAATAAAGGCTGATTTGTATAAATATAAAGCTGACATTAAAGGAAAAAAAAACTCCAGAGAATATACTTGTGTAAACACAACAACTGACCGAACTTGAAAATCAAGATTTGAATTCACTTTTCCCATGCAAAACTCTTCTGCTAAATCAAAACAGTTTTCATGTATATTGAAGAGACTTCCCATTATTTCAGATATTTTGTTACCCTACAGCCTCCAAACAACAGTAAAACTGCACAAAAGACTTCTATGTGAGTTTGGAGTGACCACAGAATATATCCCATAGAAGAGAACATCTCCTCAGCAGCAACCAACACACTCATGAGCAGAGATTAACACCAAGATTAAGAGTAGACCAAGTGCAGTATCAAGAAGTAAACGATAGCTCAATCAAGGAAGGACTCAAACAAATAAGCTAATACTCAACCACAGTCTAATCAAGAAACCACCAAGAACACTCCCACCAACACTGACAGGGCAAGCCACTAGTATATAAAAAGAGAGCAAACCCCACTCCCTGCTTGCACTGGTGACATTACCTAGTTTGATAATGAAATGTCTGCAAGAAAACAACCAAGCTCAGAGAGCACCAAGGATACCAGAATTCTATATCTAGCACAGACCGAAGGTCAGTTGGAAAAATGTTATAGTTACTTGCTTAATTGGAATGCAAACTCCTTTGCAATGTACTCTGTGATTTGAAAAGGAGGAGCAGAAATTCAGTCATTTTCCCCCGGCCTATTATGTTGCCTGCTTCAAAAGTAGGGTGTAATCACCTAATAATAGCTGTTACTCTTTTGTGTATCTGTAGAAGCCTGGAAGGTTGAGCTGCCTGCTTTCTCAACTTTTTATCAAAGAGCTTTCTGGAAAGAAATTCAGTTCCCTAATAGTTCATTCCATTACTTGAACACTGTTGGAAACACATCCAGATATCTGCACAAAAGTCAGAGAAGCTTACCGAGTATAGATATGCTTTCACATAATGCCGTTTAAGTAATTAAAGTTGAGGGAAGGGTAGAGAAAGAAGGAATAAAACTAGTGAGCGATTATGAAAAATCCAATCCAAACATACCCTGGTTACTAAATATTTATTAGGCCTTATCAAAAGCATTCAAAATTATACAAAGCCTGATTTAAATAAAAAAAGCATATTACCGCACAATTTATACATTCATTACTTGATATGCTATTAAAATGAATGCACTTCTGGTAATTCTATCTCCAGCACAGCTCACTCAATGATAAGTAAAAAATGCACGTTCTAACTCTAAAACAAGTTGTAAATCAGGCTGCATTTCAAAACTTTAACTACAGCTAGTCCTTGACTTACAACCTTTCATTTAGTGACCACTGAAAATTACAACAAAAAAGTGACTTATGGACTTATGACCATTTTTCACACTTAAAACTGTTGCAGCGTGCCCATAGTCACATGATCAAAATTTGGATGCTTGGCAACTGGTTCATTTTTATGCTGGCTGCAGAGTCCCAGGGTCATGTGATTACCTTCTGGAACCTTCTGACAAGCAAGGTCAATGGGGAAGCCAGATTCATTTAAGAACTGTATTACTATTTTTACAACTGCAGAGATCCATTAACAACTGTGGCAAGAAAGGTCATAAAATGGGGCAAAACAAACAACTGTCTTGTTTAGCAACAGAAATTTGGGCTCAACTATGGTTGTAAAGCAAGAATTACCTGTAATTCCCCACTGAATATTGGTAGTCGTCTCACAGGCCATCAAAAAAGTTTTATGGCTAACACAAGTTGCCATTACATTCATACATAGACACACATATACTGCAACTATTCACAGATTAGCAAAGTTTTTTCCTCCCCTATAGTGAAAAATCTTGATTTTCCCGCTACCAAGTTCAGCAGGAAATAAACCGATCTCTGCCAGTTAAGTAACAGCTGCAAGAAATTATTATTTCTTTTTCTCATTGCTACTTCTGGCCAGCTACTCATATTAATAGTTGGCCTGCAGAAAAGGGGTCAAGATTCCCCACAGCTTTGTGGAGTTGTACTTGTAGCGGCGGTCTGCAAGAAGCTCCTAGGTCACAAGCTGGCAACCTAGAGCTTAAAAGGTACTTGTGAAGTTTCGATTCTTAGCTGTTACAAGCATAAATTGCTACATATGATAAGAAAATACCAAAACCTAAACACTGAACCAAAGGCAAACTCTTTATTAGAAGCATTTTCCATCATCTCCGATTATCACATGCTCATTATAGCACTAGCAATAGCACTTAGACATATATACTGATTCATAGTGCTTTTACAGCTCTTTCTAGGTGGTTTACAAAGTCTGCATATTGTCCCCAAAAATCTGGGTCCTCATTTTATCGACCTCGGAAGGATGGAAGGCTGAGTCATCCTTGAGCTGGTGACAATCGAACTCCTGGCAGTTGACAGAGTTAGCCTGCAATACTGTATTCTAACCACTGTGCCATATAAAGTAATCCAGACTAAGAAACATGTCAAAGTAATTATGATTTAGTAGCTGACCGGCAGAACTGATATATAGAGAATGAGTCAGCAGAGTATTTGGGGGTAGTATCCCTTTAAGAGACTGTGTCTGAGGAGAATAGCAGTTGGAACTTGCTTGCTCACTTTGTTTGAATATAACTGACTATCTTGTATTCTGTATGCTCCCTGAATATTGTTGTTTCATACTGTATATTAAACCACAGTTCTTTTAACAAGCCACTGTCAGATGTTTATGCTCCTATGCTATCACAAGAAGAAAATAAGAAAAACGCAGCAATAATTTATATTATAAACAACAAAACAGACATTATGTGGACATAAAGCTGCTTTTAGTAAAACAGCTATTGTAACAAAATTTTGAAAATCTGAAAATGCTTCCTTTCCTTCCTCTTTTATCTTCAGGAGAAATGGGGGGGGGGAGGGAGCAGTGGTGGGATTCAAATATGTGAACAACCGGTTCTTTGTGTGGATGCTGCTTCCACAAATCTGCTCTGGCCCTGGGCAACAAAAAATTAGCTACTGGTTCTGCCAAACTGGTGCGAACCAGCTGAATCCCACCACTGGGAGGGAGAGATCTGAAGCATTTTCATGGGTCATTTTCTTGTCCTGGGCTCAAGTTTTGTTTATCTGAATAACAACAACAACAACAACAACAACAACAACAACAACAACAACAACAACAACAACAACAACAACAACAACAATAATAATAATAATAATAATAATAATAATAATAATAATAATAATAATAATAATAATAATAATAATAATAACTTGGAAGGGACTTTGGAGGTCATCTAGTCCAATCCCCTGCTCAGGCAGGAAACCGTATACCATTTCAGACAAATGGCTGTCTAGTCTCTTCTTAAAAACTTCCAGTGTTGGAGCATTCACTGCTTCTGGAGGCAGGTTGTCCCACTGGTTAATTGTTCTAACTGTCAAGAAGTTTCTTCTTAGTTCTAGGTTGCTTCTCTCCTTGATTAGTTTCCATCCATTGCTTCTTGTCCTGCCTTCAGGCACTTTGGAGAATAGCTTGACTACCTCTTCTTTGTGGCAACCCCTGAGATATTGAAACACTGCTATCATGTCACCCCTACTCCTTCTTTTCATTAAACTAGACATACCCAATTCCAGCACATTGCTGGCCCATATTTCAGTGATTGTCCACTTTGACTCTGAGATCCCTCTCACAGTTACTACTATTGAGTTACTATACTATACTACTATAACTGTATGTTTGTTTTTTCTTGCCTAAATGTAGAACCTTACTTTTTCACAATTGAATTTCATTTTGTTAGATAGTGCCCAGTGTTCAGGTTTGTCCAGATCCTCCTATATCTTAAGCCTATTTTCTGGAGTGTTGGCTATTCCTGCCAGGTTGGTGTCGTCTGGAAATTTGATGAGTTCCCCATCTATCCCCTCGTCCAATTCATTGATGAAGATGTTGAAGAGCACTGGGCCCAGAACAGAGCCCTGGGGCACCCCACTACACACTTTCCTCCATGTAATTGCAGTTCCAGCACTGAGTACAGCTGATCAGCCAGCTATGAATCCATCTGTTGGTGATGCTATCTAACCCACATTTTTCTATCTTATCAAGTAGTAGGTTGTGATCTACTTTATCAAATGCCTTACTGAAGTCCAAGTAAATTATATCCACAGCATTCCTCTGGTCCACTAATTTTGTCACTTGGTCAAATGCAATAAGATTTGTCTGGCATGATCTGTTTTTGTCAAACCCATGTTAGCTTTTAGTAATGACTTTGTCTGCCTCTAGGTGATTGTTGCAGATGTTTCTTCCATCCCTCAAGGCCATTCTCATTATTCACCATATTCAAAGAAATTTGTAGGAAAGAATCAAACAATTCAATGATCTACTCGTTGAAATGAAGGTATGTCTTCACATGATGGCAGCCTTAGTAAATAGTTTTTGTTTTTTTCCCCTTACGTGTATCCATCAAAACATATAGAAGTTCTGGCTAAAATATCAAAGTTCTATTAAGGGAGCCTCTACTAAGTCTTAGATATTACTACAAGAAGATGAAAGTATGTATGGGAGATGCAGTTCCTGTAGAGTCCAATATCCTATTTGTTGGGCCCCGTGAGCCCAACACTACATGGGGCGTGCAGAGTCCGGCACAGGTCCCACCTCCACCACTGGCCCACATGGCCCAGCGCTCAAACAGACACGGGAGGTGGACGCGGGCAGGCGGCGGTCCCAACAATCAGCTGGGCGTCGGCCCCTGACCGCGCAGGCTGGACAGCCAGCTGTTTCACGGGCCCCGGCCACGTCTTCCTAGCCGACGGCCACTTTGCGAGCTTCGACCACACGGGTATGGCAGCCGGCTGCTCCGCGTCTCCTGGCTCCATTGTGCCAGCGGCCAGCTGCTCCCCAGCTCCCCGCTGCGCCTGCGCTGGAAGGACATACAAACAGATCTGCAGGCACCCGACAGGACAGCCCGGTCTGCCTGGCAACGCAAGGACCCCGGCAGTTGGTGACGGGGGCAGGCGGTCCTGTCGCCGAAGGCCCAAAAGCGGATAGGCCCACACTGGGCTGCCGAGTGGGGTCTTGGGGGACGGGCCTGCCTGCGCTGTTGCCTGTATGTCAGGAAGAGCATCTGACCAGCAGCCAGCACAGACAGCTCCGGGCGGCCTGGAGCCAAGAAGTGACAATAAAGCGCTTTGGGACATGTGGAAGGGTCTGTTGGGGCCAGGTGGGGGTGAGGGAGAGGCAGTGGGTTGGAGGGGGTTGGTTGCACGCTGGGAGATTAGGGTTGGGACTGGGGGAGGATGGAGGGCTGCACGGGATACTGACCTTGAGGTAGTCGGATTGCAGAGGAGCACAGGCACGGCTACGCACGAGGGGCGGGAAGGGGGTAGAGTTTAAATAGGTGCCAGCCGGATGCTGGTTTGTGTTGGGGAGGGTGGGGCCAGGATGTAGAAGGGCTATAAAGCATGTGTTGGAGGCATGTGGCTTCCAACGCTGACTTTGCATTTACTTTGGAGTCTACGAATAAACGATCCTTTGTTGTTAACCGTACCACAGCTCGTCGACTGTGTTTTTGTCGGGGACGGCTTGACACTATTCTTATTAAAACCCATGAAAATTAATTGTACAGTTAGTCTTTGACTTACAATCATACATTTAGTGACTGTGACAATGGCACTTTAAAAGTGACTTATGACTGTTTTTCACACTTACGATCATTGCAGCATCCCCATGGTCAAGTGATCAAAATTCGGACTCTTGGCAACTGTCTCGTATTTATGATGGTTGCAGTGTTCCTGGGTCATGTGATTATCTTTTGCAAACTTCTGACAAGCAAAGTCAATGGGGAAGCCAGATTCACTTAATCATGTTACTAATTTAACTGCAATGTTTATTTTATAGCAATTATATGATATTCACCCCTCTTCTCCTCATATATTCAATCCCACACATCAAAAGAAGAACCAGTTTGCTGAAAGGGTTAATGAATCAAACTAGAAACCAGAAGACCACAAGTTTTAGCTCCTTTTGTACCTTTAGCTTAGGTAAAAAGCCAGCTGAGTGACTTTGGGCCAGTCACCTTCTCTCAGCCATAGGAAGGAGGCAATGGCAAACCACTTCTGAAATCTTTCCAAGAAAACTGCAGTGACTTTTCTAGAGATGCCAGAGTCAATGCTGACGAGAAGGCATTAAAAAAAAAGACCATCAAAAGTACATTGAAAAAGGATCCATTTGGGGAAAGGTATATAAGAATTCAAAGTTTGCACTGGGTCCCTTGGAACATTTCCAAAACTGAAGGCATTCATTTTGTCTCTGCAAATTCCCCAAATGCACAGAAAGATCCACATTTCAGGTCACATCGATTCTGAAAGGGTTCTGGAGGTCATGCTCAGTGTGTTATAAATATCCTTAGAGCTATCTTTTTTTTTTTTGCCTTGATGTCCATGGCTAAGATTTGTGAATAGCCATTTTTTCTTCCATGTGATTATTTAAGAACTTCCCCAGAGGTAATTTTCTTCTAGCTTCTGAAGTACAATGATGGATTGTATTTGTGTGTGTGTGTGTGTGTGTGTGTGTGTGTGTCATTTATTATTTATTTATTTATTTAATTCATGTGCTGCCTGTGGGAAGAATCCAGAGAAAGAAATATTTTGGGGAATATTAAAAAGGCAGAATATATTTCCCCAAAGGAATAATGGAGAAGATCTTTTTAAAAAGGCAGAAACGTCTACACACACACACACACACACACACACACACACACAGCGCCAGACAACTCAGCAGAACCAGCTTTTAGAAATGCAGATGTAATAATCCATTCAGAAACGTTGGAGCCTTCCAGCTAGAAACTGAAGAAACGTAATAGGAAGACAAAGACCCTTAAAATCTACATACCCCACTCAAATTCCAAGGACAGGAAACATGATAGGATTAACCCACCACCATCAGAATACCAGAAAGGCACACTCAGACTCAGGTCAAAGTACATGACACAAGAAATGCAAAACCTCAAACAGGAACAGGAAACAACCTCAATAAGGTATAAAAACCCATTTGTTGTTGTTGTTAGCTGCGAAGTCGTGTCCGACCCATCGCGACCCTATGGACAACATTCCTCCAGGCCTTCCTGTCCTCTACCATCTTCTATAAAAACCCATACTCTGCTACTTATGGTCTCTCTCTTTTTCCAGAGCCATCTTTCTGTCTGGCTCTTGAATAAACTACAACCTTCTTTCTAAAGCAGTCGCTATGTCGTTTATTCCCAGCTTGGACTAGACCCTGATGAATTTTTTTTTTCCTTCAACATTTTTTTTCCTTCAACATGCCCATCTCCCCAAAAGAGAGATCCTTACATTTTTATCTCCCTTTATTGGAAACTCAAGGCAGTGAACATACCTAATACTCCTTCCTCCTCCTGTTTTCCCCACAACAACAGCCCTGTGAGGTGGTTTGGGCTGAGAGAGAGTGATTGGCCCAAAGTCACCCAGCTGACTTTCATGCCAAAGGTGGGGCTAGAATTCCTAGTCTCTCCTGCTAATTGGCCCAAAGTCAACCAGCTGGCTTTCATGCCTGAAGTGGGATTAGGACTCAGACTCCTAGATTATAGCTGCCATCTTAAAGACTACGCCAAACTGTCTCTCTCTTTTTCTAGAGTCTGTGATTGATGCTCGCTGCAAAAGTAAGCCACTTTTCCTCTTCCACTATAGAATAGTGACAGAAGCCACTAAGGCTTCTCCCATAGACCTCTGCACTTTCCTCAGTATTTGTTTTAGGTCTGCAAATGTTTAGGCTCCCTCAGTTAAAGGGCCAAATGTACTGGGGGAAAAATTAAAATAGCATCTCCCCAAATTCCCAGCTAATTTATTAGCTCTGTCAACATATGGGGGATTGCCTATATTAAATACAGGTTAAATAACCATAATAGTTCAGAATCTCCACTTTGTGCCATGCTCTCTGCTTGACGGGGCTGCTGAATTGTCCAAGTGAGGCAGAAACTCACCTACAATGAAAATCAAAGGTCAAATTGAAATGCAGGCCAATTTTGATTTCCTTCTTTAAAAAGGTTTAGTGTCTCATTGCACTATGTCTATATAAAGCCAGGATTTATCTGCAGAAACCTATATTTGGAAAGAATATTTACCATGGCCAAAAATTGGGCCTTTATGGAATTAGATTTTTAATAGGAAATTATAAATGTGCATGTTAAACATTAATACTTAGGCAATGTTCCTTCAGCCTGGCAGCTGCCAGTATAACAATTCAACTGTTCCAAAAAGAATGGGCCAATGGCTGTTTTCTAGGTCTGCCAGGTCAACTAGTACAAAAACCACCACCACAACAACAAACTCTGTGGGTGAGATTTATTACAATCCAAAACATCTGCCAGAACTGGAACCCACCCTTTCCCTCATCTGATCAAGCAGTAGCATCTGGCTGACCTTGTTTGACTCAGAAGCTTAAGCGGGTTAATATTTGGATAGTGAGGAATTAGAAGATGACAGACTAGCTAGAAAAGCATAAAACATCCCTCAAAAGATATTAGTGCTTTTCTAACAGCCAAAGAAAACAAGTTTAAATTGCATTTATGAGAAAAATCAGCAATAGTTATTTTTAACTTTTTAAAATTTTCTCTCAGAATAAAATACATAGAAACATACACTTAATGGTTTTTGCCATTTAGATGGCATAAAAATTAAACACATGGTCAGCCTTTAGCTACAAATTAATGTTACATTATCCTAAAATGCTTCAAATTACTGAATTTCCTTTAGTTACAAATAATTGTTAGCTTATAAAAATATTCTTTTTTTTTCTTTTTTGCTAAGGAAGGAAAGCCTATGGCATCTTGTTGCAGTTTTCTAAGAAACTAGCTATTTGGTTATACTTAAAGTTCAATGTACAGGAACTTTTTAATAGATTACCTTTGTGAAATATCTTCCAGCAATGACAAACCAGAGAAAATTCATACAGACTGCTACTACTTTCAAAACACCAGTTATCAATGGAAGCAGAGAGATTGTTGGGGGCAATTGAGCTGACTTTGTAATAATGCCGCTTGGGGGGTGTATGAAAGCCCTAATAAGCAGGCATATACATAGAATGAAGGCTACTGCTAAAGCTTGTAAGCCGCCCTGAGTCTTCAGAGAAGGGCGGGATATAAATGGAATTAAAATAAAAAATAAAAATAAAAAAGAGAGGTCATTCAGGAAATAAAATCTTATATAATGTATGAACAATGATATTTTGCATTTGGGGTTTAGTTTTATATCATTCTTTCATTTCATTTCATTCATTCTTTCATTTCATTCATTCATTCTAAGAGAGAGAGAGAGACAGAGAGAGAGAGATGCTACCAGAAACTCAAGATATTATGTATAGCACTCTTCCAAAATTTTCCACAACCAAATTGTGGAATAAATTTGGAATAAAGAGAATAACTGACCACTTGACATAGGACCATAATGAGCCTGTCTGTTATGTTGAGATGTAAGAGTTGTAAAATGGGTTAGTCATGTGACCAATCTGATTTTATGACCCTTTTTGCACTGGTCGTTAAGCAAAAATACTGTAGTTGTTAAGCAAAATAATGATTCACTATGGCCACTGTTATGGTTTTAGATTTTTGCAGAACAATCGTAAAATGGAGTCATGTGACCATGGGAAACTGCAAATGGCTGTAAATGCAGCTATATTGCCAAGTGTCCAAAGTTTGGTCACATGACCACAGAGAGGGCCTGACTTTCATAACTCATTTTTGGGTCAGTTTTAACTTCAAATGGTTGCTAAGTGACTGGTCATAAGTCAAGAACTACCTGTATTCTTTCTAGTCTAACACTATAAAGGCTGTATACCACTTCAAACTGTCATGAAATTCTTATATCCACCTTTAGTTACAAGGTGCACCCAAATGATAGGAGATTTGCATTCATTTCTCCATGGAATTGATGCCAGTCTTGACATATATCTGTTAAAATGTAGAAGGGATTTGGGATTTTATGATTATGAATCTCAGGCAGCCAGGGAGGCCACAGTGTGACATTTCTGTGGGGAAAATCTGTTTGAAAATTGGAGAGAGTACCTATTTTGACATAATGCCACTTATCAATGTACATTAAATTCTAATCAAAGTATACTTGTAATTTAGAGGATTGATGGTTTAACTTCTTCAGGATCAGTGTGCAGGTATGCATTCTATTTAATTTCTTTTAAAACAAAATTAGCTGAATAAGATAATTGATAAAATTTGATATAACAAGAACCATCCCGTAACTGGCATTCCCAATCATAGCATTGAAAACAGTCTCCCCAATTAAACAATAATTGCATTTCAAAATTACAAATTTCTGACCTCCTGTGGTGAAAATATTTATTATTTCAACATCTGGAGCTGACAGTTGCCAAGATCTCTGCATGTGTTTCTCACATCTGGCATATCAGCTTTGCAAAAGCTAGAATCATGCAAAAAGACTGCTAATAGCAATGTGGAAGGATGACACTTAGCAACTGTACAGACTGCATGCTGATGTCACGGACACAATTTCTCTAAGGAAATCCAAGATATGCCAGGACTTCTAAAGAAAAGCTGAAAAGCTTTCACATGGTAAAGACAGACACAAAGTGGGAACATTTAAAAAATGATTTGGTTTGAAATATGATAAATATACACTTTTCAATGTTATGAGTCTATGTGTTTAGGTATGTGTATATATATAATTTTCATACACACACACATATATGTGTATATGTGTGTGTGTGTGTGTGTGTGTGTGTGTGTGTGTATGTATATAGAAGGTCGGCAGTTTGGCGGGTCGAATCCCGAGTGCCGCGTAACAGAGTGAGCGCCTGTTACTTGTCCCAGCTTCTGCCAACCTAGCAGTTTGAAAGCACGTAAAAATGCAAGTAGAAAAATAGGGACCACGATGGTGGGAAGGTAACAGCGTTCCGTGCGCCTTTGGCGTCTAGTCATGCCGGCCACATGACCACGGAGATGTCCTCGGACAAGCGCTGGCTCTTTGGCTTTGAAATGGAGATGAGCACTGGCCCCTAGAGTCGGAAACGACTAGCACGCATGTGCGGGGGAACCTTTACCTTTATATATATATATATATATATATATATATATATATATATATATATATATATATATATATATATATATATATATATATATATATATATATATATATATATATATATACACACACACACATAAACACACACTTTTGTGTGTATGAATATATATACATATACACACAAACACACACACATATACAGGTATATTCATATGCAAACACACACATATGTACACACACACATGAAAATAAGGACACATACGTACATAATACATACAGTTTTATGTTATTTCAGTGTTATTACAATTCTCTAAACCAGGGGTGTCAAACTCGCCACATCACGTGATGTGTTGCGACGTATTGCAACTTTTCCCCCTTTGCCGGAGCTGGGGCGGGCCGGCAGTTTGAGACCCTTGCTCTAAACTGTGGCTTTAAACCAATAACCCTAATTGTCTTCTTTTACAATTAGGATATATATTGTCATGTTGTTTCAGTGTGTATGACTCAGATTTATATAATATAAATTTAGTATGCAAGCAAATCCTCTTTTCGCTAACATTTCAACCAAGTCATTTCCTGTTGGAAAGTATAAGAAATTATTTCAAAAGCTTTCTTTTCTGTCATACAGTTTTATTCTCCTATGGTTTAGGGAATGAATAATCATTTGCTTTATCTGGGTTTGCATAATACACTGAAACTTTACTCCAGTTTAGAAACCATAATTGCTGTATTCATGCAACTTGCTGTGCCCGAATAAATAAATCTGATTGTTGTTTGATTTAAAACTACACAAACTACCCAATTGCTTTTAGCCTATCTTAGAAGTGCTGTAAACTATGGAAAATAAAAATGAGATTACAATACTCTATCTTGTTCTAGATACCTATAACAGATCACAGAAAGATAAGTGACTTAGTTAAAGCTTGTGTTCCTTTAAGACTTTCTATTATTTTATTTTGACTAAATCAGTTTATCATTTTTTTCCAAAGTCAAGGGAGTTAAACTTTAAAATGGAATAATCCACAAAGGAAACCTAGATTCCTTCAATAGCTATCCCTCTCTAATTTTGATAGCCCCTCTGCCCCCTTTGCCAGTGTCTTCTTCCATTCACAAACCTCTTATGCAGCAAGCATGCCCCCTATGTCATACCGTGGTCGGTCTGCTTTGAGCTTAATCTGCTATGGTTAAAGTTGGTGCTATACATGAACCAGGCCACTGGATCCATTCAAGTGTAATTTTCAGAAAAATCCCACTGTCTTCAGGAGCTACAGAATTGGATTTGGCAGCTCAATTTACCCTGTGTTCTTCATCATGATGTGATTTGTGAGCCCAGCCACTGAACTCTGTAAAACACGATTTACAACATAGCAGCAGATACAAACCTAGTTAATTTGGCTTAGTGAACCAACCATAATTAAATGAACCATGATTTAGGACAGTTTGTGAACCTAGAAACGCTATGCGATATACCTGAACACGAGTGTAATACAGGTAGTCCTCGATTTATGACCACAATTGAGTCCAAAATTTATGTTGTTAAATGAGAAATTTGTTAAGTAAGTTTATATTTGAACTCTTAGAATCGTAAAGCTGGAAAAAACCATTTAGGGTATTGAATCCAACCTGTCGGTGCTGGAACGCAGTGTTAATAAATTAATTTCTCTGAAACAGGCTAGACTCCTCTAATTGAGCTTTCAGAAACTGGTCATTCAGCAATACCTCTTGTTATGACGCTATTGACATTATGGCCTACTTTAAGCTGACTAACAGTAATGGTTGCAGCATTTTAGGAATGACGGAGACATTAGCTATATAATCAAAAAGTCTGAGGAAATTTCACTGCCAGAGCTCTTTTTAAAAAGAACTCTGAAAAAAATATTGATTTGGTAGGAATTGGTAAAGAGAATACACTTGAAAGCTCAATTAGCTACAGTATTTAAGCATCTCACAATAGTAGCCAAATAAGAGAGCAAAACGTAAAAAGTCAAATTCATATTTGCATTTTTCAGGTTTCTACATTCAGTCATCCTTTAAGGGTTTCATTTCAGAGGATTTCAGAGAGTGGGAAGGGGAAGGAAAGAAACTAAGACTGTAAATGCCACCATTTATAGGATGTCCTCTTCTTTCTCTGCATTAATGGCTCTTTCACAATGCGGCCTTAATCACTGCTAAGCATTTTCCTTAGATAGCTCCCTTTAACCAAATGCCACAGACCGCATTGA
This sequence comes from Vipera berus, assembly GCF_964194415.1. Classification (NCBI taxonomy): domain Eukaryota; kingdom Metazoa; phylum Chordata; class Lepidosauria; order Squamata; family Viperidae; genus Vipera; species Vipera berus. The sequence continues at coordinate 227,213,930 of NC_138202.1, forward strand.
TTAGACAGTGATAGCTCTTAAATCACTGCTAATCACAAGCATAATTATAGCAACTGGGGAATCATACCAGGGACTGCAGGTGGTTCTAAAATGATGTACTAATGAACTGTTTTGCCAAATTTCCTGTGGCTAACGAGACACTTTTTTAAAAAGAAAAAGAAAAAGTGCCATAAATAATCTTGGTTATAAATGCCTAGACATATATATGTTTCATGTTAATAAAACTGCATTGTTAATGCTTCGTTATATTAAAAGCCCCTACTTTCTTTTCCTTTGGCAATATTTAATATTTGGGATCGATTTTTATTCATAAAAAGAAAATCATCACATATTATTTTAGTCATAAGCCAGTTTAGTCTAGGGGTTAAGGAACCAGGCTAGAAAGCGGGAGACTGTGAGTTCTAGTCACACCTTGGCCATGAAAGACAGCTGGGTGACCTTGGGTCAGTCAGTCACTCTGTCTCTCAGCCCAACCCACCTCACAGGGTTGTTGATGTCAGGAAAATAGGAGGAGGAAGGTATAGCTGTAGCACTTGGACTTATATACTGCCCCATAGTGCTTTACAATATTATGTATGTTCGAGATGCTTGCCGCCTTGAGTTATTTATAAAAATAACAAAGGCAGGATACAAATAAATAAATAAGCTTGTTAGCCTAAAAAATGTAAGTTAGTATTTCAAACAGAATTTATTTATTTATTTATTTATCTTTTTGTTTATCTAATAACAGTCCAAAAATTGGATTTTTGGAGATACCTTGGAAATAAGGATTTTATAACATGATGTCTTCGAGTTAGAACATCCCAGCCTGAGCTGACATTCTTGTCTTCGTATTTTGGTTGTCTTTAGTGACTCTGTGCCATACTACCTCTTATTAATATTGGTCTTACTCCACTTTCCTAAAATGCATAAACTCCAAGGCAAAGTACAAGGCAATTCACTAGTAAGCAATAGCAGAAAAAGTGATAGTCTAATCCTCTGACTAAGTTTTACCGTACAGCAAGAGCACTTAGACTTATATACTGCTCCATAGTGCTTTACAGCACTCTCTGAACGGTTTGCAATGTCAGCATATTGCCTCCAACAGTCTGGATCCTCATTTTATCAGCCTAATACGGATGGAAGGCTAAGCCAACCTTCAGCCAGTCAGGATGGTAAAATGGTAAGTGAGCACTTGTCCAGCCTAGACGAGTTCAAATCACCAGGACCAGATGGATTACACCCCAAGGTTCTCAAGGAACTGGCAGACGTGATCTCAGAACCACTGAACTATATTTTTCAAAGATCCTGGAGCACTGGGGATCTACCAGAGGACTGGAAGAGAGCTGATGTAGTTCCCATATTCAAAAAAGGGGGAAAATAGATCCAGGAAACTACAGACCTATCAGCCTGACCTCAATACCTGGGAAGATTCTGGAAAAGATAATCAAACAACAAATCAGCAAACACCTTGATGCGAACAAAGTTATCACTAAAAGCCAACATGGGTTTGTCAAAAACAGATCATGCCAGACAAACCTTATTGCATTCTTTGACCAAGGGACAAAACTAGTGGACCAGAGGAATGCTGTAGATATAATATAAGGCATTTGATAAAGTAGATCACAACCTACTACTTGATAAGATAGAAAAATGTGGGTTAGATAGCATCACCACTAGATGGATTCGTAGCTGGCTGACAGACCATACTCAGCGTGTGGTCCTCAATGGAACTGCATCTACATGGAAGGAAGTGTGTAGTGGGGTGCCCCAGGGCTCTGTTCTGGGCCCAGTGCTCTTCAACATCTTCATCAACGATTTGGATGAGGGGATAGATGGGGAACTCATCAAATTTGCAGACGACACCAAGCTGGCAGGAATAGCCAATACTCCAGAAGATAGGCTTAAGATACAGGAGGATCTGGACAGACTCAAACACTGGGCACTATCTAACAAAATGAAATTCAATTGGGAAAAAAAGTAAGGTTCTACATTTAGGCAGGAAAAATCAAATGCACAGGTATAGTGTAGGTGGTACCTTGCTCAATAGTAGTAACTATGAGAGAGATCACAGAGTCCTAGTGGACAATCACTTAAATATGAGCCAGCAGTGTGCTGCAGCTACCAAAAAAGCCAACACAGTGCTAGGCTGCATTAACAGAGGGATAGAATCAAGATCACGTGAAGTACTAATACCACTTTACAATGCCTTGGTAAGGCCACACCTGGAATACTGCATTCAGTTTTGGCCACCACGATGTAAAAAAGATGACAAGACTCTAGAAAGAGTACAGAGAAGAGCAACAAAGATGATTGGGGGACTGGAGGCTAAAACATATAGGGAACAGTTGCTGGAATTGGGTATGTGTAGTTTAACGAAGAGAAGGGTGAGGGGTGACATGATAGCAGTGTTCCAATATCTCAGGGGCTGCCACAAAGAAGAGGGAGCCAAGCTATTCTCCAAAGCACCTGAAAGCAGGACAAGAAGCAATGGATGGAAACTAGTCAAGGAGAGAAGCAACCTAGAACTAAGGAGAAACTTCCTGACAGTTAGAACAACTAACCAGTGGAACAACCTGCCTCCAAAAGTGGTGAATGCTCCAACACTGGAAGTTTTTAAGAAGAGACTGGCCAGCCATTTGTCTGAAATGGTATAGGGTTTCCTGCCTGAGCAGGGGGTTGGACTAGATGACCTCCAAGGTCCCTTACAAATTATTATTATTATTATTATTATTATTATTATTATTATTATTATTATTATTATTATTATTATTATTATTATTATTATTATTATTATTATTATTATTGGATCGAACTCCAGGATATGGGCTGAGTTAACCTGCAACATTGCATTCTAACTCCTGCATCACCGTGGTTCTTATGTCCATAATTTTCCCTCATGACAACCAGTTTGATCTAGTGGTTAAAGTACTAGGGAGAACACAGGAAACTATAAATTCTAGGTACAAAGCCAGCTGGGGGATCTTGGGCCAGTCACACTCTCTCAGCTCTCAAAAACAGGCCATTCCAAAATCTTGAGAAGAAAACTGCAAGAACTACTCCAGGCAGTCACATAGAATCAATATGACTTGAAAGCACACACACACACGCACGAACAAACATTTCCTGGTTAACTGTCTGGGCTTGAGATATTCCTCAGAATGCAAACCCCTAATTTTCAAAGTATTGGTGATGTTAGTTTATTTAGTTAGTGAGAAGAGAAGGCACTATCATGGAACCATGATATGGGCTGGTGGTCAAACAGATTCGAAGGCAGTCAAGTCAAATTCTCTCATTTGGCATTCTAACTATCAAGTCATGCCATGGTTTTATTCTTAGTTCCTGTTAAAATGGAACTGAGAGATGGTCTTTAATATTTCTTCTAGGCAGTTCCCAGGGAAGCATTAAAACAGACATATTGGTAGTATCCTTCACTTCCCCTCTCCTCTACCAACCCATATAAAATATTTAATCTTCCTGTCCCATAGCAATCTAGCTTGCAGATGACTCGTTTCCTGCTGTTAGAAAGGTAGAATTCATGTTCACACAAGGCTGCTTTGAGGGGAAAATAACTCCCCATTAACTGTTTCAGATTGGTAGTTTCCCCAATTATATCCTCCCTCCAACCAGCTAATCAAAGAGGTTGCCTATCTTTAATACACTTGATAGACAAAATGGATTTCTTTTTCTCATCTTTCAATTCCATCCTTTCTCAGCAGCAAACCCAGAACCTCACATTCAGCAATTTTCTGGAATGAAAATCTGCCCTCTCTCCTATAAGGATGTCTAGGTATAAAAGAAAAGAAATATATACTAAGTAGGAAAACATGGATCAGGCTATATTTTTGTTAATATATCAGGCATACAATTTTCATTTTGTTTCATAAAAGAAATTCTATCAATTAAAACAGATCATCCAAACCAAAGTTTATTTTAATACAAAATAAAAAAATCAAAATAACTTTGGCAGCATTCCTTTGTTCATGATATTATACACGATCGCAGACATACCACAGAGAGAAAAGAGGGGGAAAAATAATCTGCAACCTCTTACATAATTTATACTGTAATATTTTGTGATGAATAACTAGGGAGGAGGCCCACCTGATTTAAATGTCAGTAAAAAGTTTAGTGCTGGGGTTAGGGCTACTGTACTCCCTGACCTTTCCATAGCACTGTATCTCCCAGCCAGAAAAAGAATGTATGTTCCCCAACTAGCAGCCTTTTGGGTAAATGAAAAATTTCCCCAGTATTTGAGTTTTAAATCACTTTTTAGTGCTCTTTCTTAAATGTAGTGCTTTGCTTTAGCCTTCCATGGTTAATTTAGTAGCTCTTCTAGGAATTTCCAGGTTCTTTTTATTTTGCAAAGTATCTAATCAGATTAAAAGTGCTATCAGAAGTGATAAGAGTAACACACTCAGCATGAAAGCAGTCTAGTTGGATTGGGAAAATAAATCCTCTTTGCCTACATTTTATATTTCTAGCAGCCTTGATAGGCTTTATTTCACACAAGCTCTCCTTTGCCGGTTAGCTTCAATACGATGATTTAATGTGATTGAGGTTTTTAACACACCAATCAGCCCCTTTGTGTTATTTGAGCTAATAGACAAGCCCCTATACCGAGACTGGTATGCTTTGTATTACTATGCCTGACACACTGGACAGACATAAAAAAGGAGAGGTTTGTGTTCTGAAGTTGGGTGATGCTAAAGAATGCTCTAAAACAGGGGTCCGGTATTGGGCTGCGGCATTCCAGCAACCGGTCGGCACAAACAAGCAAATCCCCATCTGCGGGATGCAGGCAGCACACAACACCATGCCCCCTCCAATCCTCAGAAAAGCCTCTCTCCACGTAACCGGTCCCTGGTGCCCAAAAGTTTGGGGACCTCTGCTCTAGAAAACTAGACAAGTCCTTCAAAAGGAGGCAGCATTGAAAGGCATTCATGGAATATCCAAGACTCAGGAAGCCTCCTATGATTCCACCAGAAACTCTGCTCACCATGATGTTGGTCATTAACTTTAGAATTTCATGAGAACTTTGTTAGACTTTCTAACTCCTTGAGAACTTAAAATAATGGCTGCATCTTTGAAACAAAACCGTAAGATCTTGAATGTCTTGACAAGTAGAATTATGTTGTAACCTCCAAAAATACAGTAGTTTATTATTTCAAGTTACATACTCTTTTTCCTTACACAATATTTTCAATAAGCACTGTGTGAAAGACATGTTGTTTGCTTTATTAAGTGATACCTTCGTTTACAAGGAATATTACATAAAGTTTTAATAACTCATACTCTGTGATACCGTATAAAATATTCTTCTTGATTTTTTTTAAAGTTGGAGTGATTTCCTGTTATAATAATTTATAAGGCAAAGTTATATGGCTGAAATACATATCATGTTATGCCACAGTTGTATTAGCTATGTTTTGTTGAATAAGCCTTAATAATATCTATATACCACTTTAACCAGGAATGTACAAGCTGAAATTTTTACCTGTATATCCTACCATTAAGCTTTAGGAGTGGCTCATAACCAAGGAAATACTTATTTTTAATAGGCAAGACAAGAAAAAATATTAAATGCATACCAAATATTTCTATTAATAATTTACTTTCATTTAAATCAGGCTTTGCTCTATGCCTCCCTACTTTTTAAAATATGGTCTCCTATATGCTGAATAATCATTGCCTAAAACAATAATTAAAGCTGAAATCCTGGACAGTGTTATTGGTGTTATTTCAATATGGTGCCTTTCTACTCTGTTAGGTATTTAAGGATGCTTTTAATTAAGATGAGCTTCCCATCAGATTGCATTGTGAAAGTTTACTGTAGCAGGCAGCAATTAAGTTGATACAAAATTGTATTATTTTAGTTGAAAATCAAATACAAACAATCTGCCTAGAAGCGCACAACCCATCTCTTGATTTATTTTGCATACCCTTTGACAGAATTCTAGTATCTTGTAGTATGCCTACCATTTGAGTTTGCCTGTTATTGCTTGTCTATAAAATGCTTGTTGTGCTAAGTTGTTGGTGTTTGGGGGCACAAAGTGGATTTATATGTATTCCATATTCTCAATATGTGACCTCTGTAATTTTTTAAAGTCTACATTAACCTTATTTCTATTTCTATTTTGTGTCTTTATTTTACCACAAAAATCTATGCCATATAAATCTCAGGTCATGTTCTTCCAACTCCAAAAGTCTTTTATTTCTCAGAAACACATATACTTTCATACAAACCAAACAGCAAGCTGCAAAATACAGGTAGTCCTTGACTTATAAAAGTCCACTTAGTGACCATTTGAAATTACAATGGTGCTGAAAAAAGTGACTTATGATTGTTTTTCACATTTATGACCATTGTAACATCCCTATGGTCACATGATCAAAATTCAGATGCTTGGGAACTGATTCTCATCTCTGACCAAAGCAGTATCCCAGGATCATATGATCACCTTTGGTGACTTTCTAACAAGCAAAGTCAAAGGGAAAACCAGATTCACTTATCAACCATGCTACTAATTTAACAACTGCAGTGATTCACTTAACAACTGTGGCAAGAAAGGTCATAAAATGAGGCAAAATTAACTTAACAAATGTTTCACTTAGCAACAGAAAATTTAGACTCAATTGCAGTCATAACTCGAGGACTACCTGTACCATTTTAAAACAAGTAAAATAAATCCTTCCCCCCCCCCTTTTTTTCATCTTGTAACCTTTACATTTAACTTGTGGGGTTCCCCCCCTTGCCATACAAACATGAAAGGCATGAAATAAAAAAAAGAAATTGTGCCCATTTCATCTATCTACCACTTGTTTTTGCCATTTAAATGCTTGTCTCTTTTTGAGAATCTTACCAGTTCAATATACAATGACTATTTTTATCCTTCTCTTTCTTTCAGCCTATTTACACTTCCACCTTTCCTACGTGTATGGGAAGTGTGTGAATGTACAATATATATGTATGCATGCACACACACAAAATATTATGTTAAAAATAATTTCCAACTCTATAAAAATATAGATGATACTTAGTTTGGAATTCCTGACTTCTTTCTTGGAAAAAAAAGGGGGGGGATGGTGTGAATCTATGCACATTTACATCTCAAACAGGTGGGGATTCCATACCAGTCATCAACTTCAGTTGCCAATGATCATTATCAAATGGCACAGGTACAAAAATGATTGCAAAAGGAAAATGTTAGTGAAGTAATTTATATGCTACGCTCTTCCTGCTTCTTATTTTATAGTTCTACCCTTTCAGACATCTGAGCAATTATATTACTTCCCTGTGCATTACTAAAAAAAAGGAACATTTGCTCCAAGTTGTTCCTTATTTTTTCTGAATTTCACTATGACAATTAGGGAGCAGAAATACCCAAGGGTTCTAATTACTAAAAGGATCTCTATTTGACAGATAGTCAAGGGGAAATGATATTATGTTCAAAGAATCCAAATATATTTTGACTGGAAATACCTTGATATGATGTAGTTGCTTTATAACATCTAAGTCTAATCCTTGATAAAAATGCTGTTTGTGTTGGATCACAGTAGTATTTACTTTAAAATAAAATGGAAGAAAAACTTTTTTTTACCTTTTTCTACTATAATGTAATTCAATATACATGCTTAACATTCCACGGTATTACATCAATTGATTATGGAAGCAGCTGAAATGATTTAGGCTGTAATGCTTTAGCTGAATTAGGAGCGTAAAACTGTTAATTATAGTGGTATGATTGTATATTAATTATAAGGATGTGGTTATACTCCCTGCTGAACATCATGTTGGCAGTACTGTTGTTCTCTACTCCAAAAGAGCCTTCCTCGGTATTTCTGTAGCACACTAACTGTTGCCTGCTTGAGGACAGGCGAACTGCTTCCATAATATACTGTATATATCTTGAGATATCTGTTTAACATTGTCACAATACTCCAATCAAATAATACTTGGAAATTGCAATTGGTTTTACAATTTTAAAATCAGGTTCTTAAGAGGAGTTGATTTTAACTTTAATACAGTATGTCCTCCCTGGCTTCATCTGATCATAGGTAAAGGTAAAGGTAAAGGTTCCCCCGCACATGCGTGCTAGTTGTTTCCGACTCTAGGGGCCAGTGCTCATCTCTGTTTCAAAGCCAAAGAGCTAGCACTTGTCCAAGGACGTCTCTGGGGTCATGTGGCCAGCATGACTGGACGCCAAAGGCGCACGGAGCGCTGTTACCTTCCCACCGTAGTGGTCCCTATTTTTCTACTTGCATTTTTACGTGCTTTCGAACTGCTAGGTTGGTAGAAGCTGGGACGAGTAACAGGTGCTCACTCTGTTACGTGACACAAGGGATTCGGCCCGCCAAACTGCTGACCTTCTGATCGACAGGCTCAGCGTCCTAACCCACTGAGCCACCACGTCCCTTCATCTGATCATAAGATAGTTTAAAAATATAGGTATATGTGTGAGTGCCTGGGCTCACACACACAAGTCATTTTATTTATTTATTTTTACTCCTGTTAACTGCCTAGAGACCCTCCAGATTTTTCAGTAAGGTTTACAGAGGTATTTTGTCATTGTCTCCTTCCTAGGGCTGAGTGAGAATGACTGGCCCAGGATCATTCAGCTGGCTTTGTATCTAAGGTGGGACTAGAACTCACATTGTCCCAGTTTCTAGCCTGGTGCCTTAACCAGTATTATACAACAAAGTGGCTTGCATAGACAGTAATACTGATCTAACAATAGCCTTAACCTGCAGTGAAGCCAGGATTAGCTGGATGAATCCTTTCTTTATACTGTCACTCTACTTGAAGCTCTGGGACTTCTGAGCTCTGCCACTAAACTCCTGCTGTACTCAGGACATCTGTCAAAGCTTTTCCAAACAGCCATCCAATGCCATCCAATTAGAACAAAGCTATGCAGGCACAAGTTGTGCTTCCTCTGTCGTTGATCCCTATTCTGCCATGGTAATGAGACTGTTAAAGGATGATTTACTTATTATGGGCCAAGTTAATGAATGGGATTAGTAGTTTTTCCTCTGATTTCCCTTCTCTTCCATTAGAGAGCAGGCAAACAGCCAGCCATCACTTTCCCTAAAGTGGAGTTGGATAGATTCAGACAATTGGATATGTGTGCTTCCAATGGCAGGGTTAACCACCTGCAAAGTTGCCTGACAAAACATTGCAAGGAATCAAATTCTTTCCTGGTGGATAATACAATTGTCACTGGAGTAGTCACAATGACGCTTACAGCCACCAATAGTGCTGCCATAATTGAATGCACAAAATGTTGCCCCCCTCCATGTCTCCAAAAAATGGACTTATGGACTTTTCCGGGGGGGAATTCCTGATGCAAAAAGAATAAAATGTAATATCTGTAACTAAGAACTGTTGAAGTACATGGTTAAGAGCATTAGCTGTAAGCCCTACGGCTGAAAGTCAAGAGTTCTCTAGGTGACTGGGTATTTTTTTCCCCAGTTCCACCACTACCTGAAACATGTTGATAAAATAATAACAACACTTACTAAGAGCAAGTACTATTGGCGCTATTGCAGTAAGGATTACTAAACTTTGAAATACTCTCTGAAAACATTTATAACAGTTTTAAATCATCGTAATCAGTGTTTAAACAGAACAGTAGATAAAAATTTAACATGCATTTTCATCTAACTTCATGACATTTCTATACGACAATTGGTGTATTTTAAGCACCAAATTCATAGAAAGGCCTCATAACATAGGATAAAATCAGGAGGGAGGGAGGGAGGAGGGAGGGAAGGAAGGAAGGAAGGAAGGAAGGAAGGAAGGAAGGAAGGAAGGAAGGAAGGAAGGAAGGAAGGAAGGAAGGAAGGAAGGAAAAATAAGAGAAGCACATCAGTTATTCAAGTAGGCTGCTGAAGTTAGATAAGTGGATCTGCTCACCTAAAATCCAGTATAAAGGATGAGATTAAAAGAGTTTAATGAGAAAGATAGGCTGACTTCCTAAATAAAAGAAGATGGTTGCACTCTGAAAGCACTGGTGATGATTTAATAATGGCTTGATTCTCACTTCACAAGAGTCCTGGAAATGGGAATGTACATCTCAATATGAGTACTAACTTCACCTTGGGCACTATCCCTTTCTTTGCACATTGTTGTGAATAAAATAGAAACAGATAATTGTAGTGTGGTTCTCAATTGCCCATAGTCAAGCTGAGGGGTAAAGTAAATGCTTTTTCATGTTTGGATTTGGCGGAAAATACAGCAGGTGCTAAGCAGAGAGAAAAACCCTGTTTACTGTAGCATTTTCCACTTCGCGACCCAATTATTTCCTTTTGTAAGGTTACAGTTGTAATACAAGACTCAAGTTCCATGCTGTCAGATGTTTCCCAGATGTGGGGTAGAGCATGTTGCAACTGGTACTACCTTTTTCATCTGAATGAGTAGGATAAACTTGTAAGAAGCAACTTCCAATATTTTTTCCATAGAGATTTTTTAAGTATATAATCTCCCCCCCCATTTTAGAAAATGAGCATTAGATTGAGTCAAGTATTTTAAGTCTAAATCATTCCTTTTTAAAAATTCAAACATGTTCAAAACAATATCAAAAACTATCACAAATAGTGGTGTGTCATCACCACCATCATCATCCCCCAGTGAGGCACTATTTTGACATAGTTGTGGGGTTTGTGTGCTATATGGAAAATGAGAGCTATACCAGAGGTTCAACCATACTGGACAGGCCTCATCAGAGGAGTCAGACAAAGTGTGTTGCTCCCATAAAATATATATAGTGAGACGTAAATTACAGAAAGCCATACTGGCTTGAATGTCACCCAAGTTAATGAGGTCCATGCTAAATGTTGAGAGTTCCTGGGCATCTGGTGAAAAATGGGCTAGCGGACTCTAGGACTGCTGGCTGAGCAATCAGGGCCATCAGCTGCAGAACTACTGGAAGAAAAGGTGGTTTACCCATTACAAATATACTGGTGTTATTACAGATTAAGTCCAACAAGACATATTTGACATGAATGCACTAGTTCTGGAAAGAACAACATCCAGAATCAGAAATAACAGAACAGAGGCTAGCAGATCAAGATTGATTTATAATACAAAATAAAATATTCACAAAGGCAGAATTGGAAAAACTGCAAAGGTCTACCCAGGGCAGAGAAATCAAAGCTTTACTAAAAGTAATCCAGACTGTAGAGGCAAACAAGGGAGAGATGGTATTAGAGGAATCCAGTAGAGATATAGAATTGCTTTCATTTGGGAATCAGGCACACCGTCCTCTGCCTCAGAAAGAACAAAGACCTCTAACTAAAGAAGTAGAAGAATTGATACAAAGAATAACTGAGCATCTAGAAGTGCACAAAAACACAAATTAAGGTTGCCTGCACTGAAGCTCGTTTTAAAGGACCTGCTAGCTCCTTTCCCAGCCCTTCTTCCCCAATAGGGCCAACTTGTTTCAGTTAACAGCAAACTGGTCTGGACCATATTTAATATGGATCACAAAAGCTGAGGCACTAAGAGGACAATAAACTACACATTATGTTTGCTATATATTATACTGTATATACATGTATCTTATGTGATATGAGGCAATAAGTTTGTGAATGCATTCTGTCATTTCAGCAATATAAATTCCATATTGTTCATTTAGAAGAAGATGTTTTCTTCACAGCATTATTGAATATTTTGTTCTGTAGTGCTGGGACCAGTAAGAAAGCAGGCTGAAGTAAAGAACTGCTGCTCACATTTCTGACCCCTATTTGGCATATGTCACCAAGCAAGACAGAGCTTCTGTCTGCATGGAAATAGGGGCAAAGGAGTGATCGGGGTGGTGGCGCAGTGGGCTAATGCCTCCTTAAGTAACACCAGCTGCCTGCAATTATTGCAGGTTCGCATCCCACCAGGCTCAAGGTTGACTCAGCCTTCCATCCTTCCGAGGTAGGTAAAATGAGGACCCAGATTGTTGGGGGCAATAAGCTGACTTTGTAATAATGCCGCTTGGGGGGGGAAGCCCTAATAAGCAGGCATATACATAGAATGAAGGCTACTGCTAAGCTTGTAAGCCGCCCTGAGTCTTCGGAGAAGGGCGGGATATAAATGGAATTTAAAAAAAAAAAAAGAATGGATGATCTGGTGCCAGTTATTGTCAACCGAAGGCTCTGGAAGGGGTGGCACTTCTCTCATCCCACAGAGAGAAATTTCATTTATCTTGTAAGATTCATTTCACAGAAGTGTGAGGAAGATTCTAAAACTTATTTTTTAATTAAACATTTTAGAAAAAGGTTATAAGCAAAGGGAGATAAAAAGACATGCAAAATTACAAAAGATTAAAATACAAATAGGTAAACAAGGGATCTGGAATGTCTTGGGGATTCACGTTTTCCAATAAATCATTAAGTACTTAATTTTTTTCTTAATGTGGTGTAGCATAAAAATAAAGAAATATCCACATAATATTGTTTAAAATATTTGTTTCACTCTTTTCAGATTCTGCTGGAACCTCTGAGAAAAATTAAGACTGTGTCAAAAAGGTAAATAATACAGTTTTTAAGACATTATGGCTTTTTTATATTTGGTAGAAAAGTTATCATACTAAATTCAGTAGTAAAAATAAAATCGATTTTATTGTTTTTCAGCACCTTGGTATCAGGAGTCACAAAGTAGATTTTGCTGAAGGACAGTGTCAGGGTCCCCAAAGAAATATATTCTTTTCTCTTCCTATGCTTTGCTTGACTTTGCAACCATTCTTTGGGGCCTGCCATTCTGTTGGGAGAGGGGATGCTCTGGGATGCCTTACACTGTCTTGCTGCTGTACCCTTCCCCCAGGAGAAGGAATGCATCTCCCTTATCTGGGTGATGGTTGGTGCCTAGAGCCAGAAGGAAATGAAATCAAGAGAGACCTTGAAGAAGTGGGCCAATGGAGCCAGTTACCAAAACACTATGCCACCTGTGGATTGGCTGGAATTCAAATGGACACTGGGACTCTGGGGGGGGGGAGGATTTTAATATGGTATTTGCACAGGTTTTTCCCCAGATCTTGTCTTGCCATCCCTGTTGTCATTAGCCCCTAATAAAAGTTCCTTTTCAGTTAATGCCTGTCTCAAGAGTTCTGCTTTCTTGGGAGGCTTAGCTGAGGTGAGTCCTTACAGACAGGAGCTAAGCTATTGCTAAGCACATTGATTTGTGCTTCTTAGATTGTAAGCCACCCTGAGTCTTCGGAGAAGGGCGGGATATAAATGGGATTTTTTTTAAAAAAGCTATATATTGTGAACTCATTTTACAAGAAAACGAACATGGAAAAGTCATCTGGGTACACAAATGAAATTGACTACATCATTTCAAGTGATAAAATCATATTATGCAATTATACGCTTTAACGTTAGAAGTGACTGTAGAATGGTATAAGCTGAAGTGAAGATAGACTGTTGAAAAGAGCATATGAAAGTTATAAAGACGTTATGAAAAATGAAAATAAAGAGTGATAAGCAGTTAAAGAAGAACAGCGATTTTGAGATTAATTTACCAAATGGCTTCATTCTATTGCAAGATTTGGAAGAGCATCCTTGAATCTGCTATAACTATAGCACCTCCAAAAAACACTTTGTAGAGTCAAAAATCTCTGATGAAACTATTGATTTAATGAAAAAATGACAATGAAGAATATTGGAAGTTTCACTAATAAACTGGAGTATGTTGAACTTTGCAAGACCATAAGAAAATGTATCCAAGAAGAAATGTGTCAGTTTAACAGGTAGCTTGTGAAAACAGCAACTGTAGAAAACAAAGAGCAAAATACAAGCTTACAAATATAAGAAATAAGGTTTTTGCATTAAAACTTGAAGATGGCTCTGTGTGCAGAACAAGACAATAACTGTTAGAAATAATTGGAAAATTCTATTCTGAGCTGTACAAAGATCAAGATCACTCAAAACTAACAACACCCACAAAAGAGGAAATTCCAGATATCCTAGTAGAGGAAGTGTCATGTGCCTTAAATCAATGAAAAATGGCAAAGCTTCAGGAAGTGACTGTGAGGTGTTTGAAATGCTGAAAGCTGGTGGCCATAGTTTACACAAGATGCCAAAACTATACTCGAGATGCCTCAGAGAAGAAAAAAATACCTGATGCATGGGAAAATGCTGAAGTGATTCTTATATATATATATATATATATATATATATATATATTTATTAAATTTTTATACCGCCCTTCTCCCGAAGGACTCAGGGCGGTGTACAGGGCAATAAATATTAAAAAACAAAGTACAAAAGTTAAAAAACAATTAAATATTATACACAAGAAAGGGGCTCAAGATAATTTCAAGAAGTATCACCCAATGTCTTCTTCCAGTCATCTACAAGCTTTCATCAAGATAATTGCAAAAAAAAATTGAGAACATTAAATGACGCACAGGCAAAGGAGCAGGCAGAGTTCAGAAGTGGTCAGAGCACAATGGATCACATCCAGGTTGTTCAGCAAGTCATTGAAAGGCACAGTGAGTACACCATGTCTCTGTGCATGGCCTTCATTGAGTACAAAAAGTCGTTTGACTCTGTATTCCAGCAAGAAATAATTAATGCATTGCTGAACACACTGTAGACACTGTTTATATAGACTTACTACAGTCAATATATGAAAAAAAACCAATGGTGACAATTTGCCTTAATGATCTCAAAGTGGAAATCAACATACAATGAAGTGTACAACAAGATGATACAGTGTCACCTATCCTTTTCTCAGCCTGACTTGAGGAAGTTTTTGCAAACTAGACTGGGAAAAAGATGGAATAAAAATCAATGGTGCCTATTTAAACCACTTAAGATTTGCAGATGATGTTGTTCTCTTCTCACAAGACCCCATTTACAAAGACACATACAAGAGCTGCACAAAGCAGGAGAACAATTTGGCTTAAAAATAAACCTGAAAAAGAGCCAGGTTATGTTTGATAAATTCAGATAGATAGATAGATAGATAGATAGATAGATAGATAGATAGATAGATAGATAGATAGATAGATAGATAGATAGATAGATAGATAGATAGATAGATATAGATATAGATATAGATAGATATAGATATATAGATATATATAGATATATATAGATATAGATAGATATAGATATAGATATAGATATAGATATAGATATAGATTAGATATAGATATAGATATAGATATAGATATAGATATAGATATAGATATAGATATAGATATTATAGATAGATAGATATAGATATAGATATAGATATAGATATAGATATAGATATAGATATAGATATAGATATAGATATAGATATAGATATAGATATAGATATAGATATAGATATAGATATAGATATAGATATAGATATAGATATAGATATAGATATAGATATTGCTCAAAAAATAAAGGGAACACTTAAACAACACAATGTACTGTATTTAATAGTAGGATGTCTTATTTTCTGTTCCCTTTATGTGTGTGTGTGTGTGTGGTTGGCAGGCATTCAGCAAGCTAAGCATAATTTTCAAGAACAACGTCCTCCTATGCCTGAAGAGAAAGGTTTTTGATCAATGTGTGCTACCTGTTCCAACATGGACACTAACCTCACAGTCAATATAAAAGCTACGGGTGGGACAAAGAAAGACCTACATATGGATTAGAGAACAAACAAAAATATATAATGCCATCAAAAGAGTAAAAGGATTGAAATGGAAATGGTCACATACCAAAGAAGAAGTGATGGCAGGTGGACCAGGGCTGTCATAGAAAAGATTCCACCTGACAAAAAGCATCCACAAAAGAGACCTAAAACAAGATGGAGCAATGACATCGGCAAGTATTGTGGGCCCAAGTGCCAAAGGAAAGCTCTAAACCATATTGGTTGGAAACATGCAGAAGAGGCCTTCATCCTGAGTGGTTAGACAATGGCTAGAATGATGACGATGACGACAATAATGATGATGACGCTCCTAAAGAAATTGCTTTTGGCATCCCCTTCCCTTCAGGAGGTCAAAGTGAGGTAAAGGCTTCCAGCAATTTGAATACCAGGAAGGATGGTCATGCCCTGCAAGCTTCTGCCCTGAAAACATGGGGTGTTAAGAAAGAAAACCTCAAGAGTGCCCAGGAGGAAGAGATGCCCAGCCTTGCCAGTCAAGTTAATATGTTCCATCTGGCCAAGTGGAAACCACTTTCAGCAAATTTGCCTAGTTAGTCAGCAGGTTAGCAACAGCTTAAGAAGAATTCCATGGGTGGAAATCTTAAAGGGAAAACAACTCATGAAACTAAGGAAAAGTCTAAAAAATGAGATTATTAAAGACCAGTCTACCACAATAACACTGAGAAAAAAAAGATAGCAAGGAGGTGACAGATAGCAGAGAGAAAGTGGAACTGCTTAACTCTTTCTTTGTTTCTGTCTTTACACAAAAAGAAAAAATATAATCCAACCTATCAAAAGCAGTATCGTAAAAGATAAAACCCCTTCATGGATTACTGCCTTGTTATGGCGAAGGGGCTTGTGTAATTCAATGAAGCTATGAGCTATGCCGTGCACCCAAGACGGACAGGTCATAGCAGAGAGTTCTGACAAAACGTGATCCACTGGAGAAGGAAATGGCAACCCACTCCAGTATCTTTGCCATGAAAACCGCATGGACAGTACCAAAAGGAAAAAAAAAAAGATATGATGCTGGAAGATGAGCCCCTCAGGTCAGAAGGCATCCAATATGCTACTGGCGAAGAGCAGAGGGCTAGTACTAGTAGTGCCAGAAAGAATGATGAGACTGGCCCAAAGCCGAAAGGATGCTCAGCTGTGGATGTATCTGGTGGTGAAAGGAAAGTCTGATGCTGTAAAGATTTTTTCTCCATAGGAACCTGGAATGTAAGGTCCATGAATCAAGGCAAGCTAGACGTGGTCAAAAAAGAGATGACAAGATTGAACATCAACATCTTAGGAATCAACAAACTAAAATGGACAGGAATGGGTGAATTTAATTCAGATGACCATCAGGTATACTACTGCAGGCAAGAATCCCTCAGAAGAAATGAAGTAGCCTTCACAGTCAATAAAAGAGTAGGAAAAGCAATACTGGGATACAATCCCCAAAATGACAGAATGAACTCAGTTCGAATCCAAGGCAAACCATTCAATATCACAGTAGTCCAACTCTATGCCCCAACCACCGGTGCTGAAGAGGATGAAATTGACTGGTTCTATGAAGCCCTACAGTACCTTATAGAACTAACACCAAAAAATGATGTCCTTATCATCATGGGGGATTGGAATGCTAAAGTAGGAAGCCAAAAGATAACCGGAATAACAGGCAAGTTTGGCCTTGGAGTGCAAAATGAAGCAGGGCACAGGCTGATAGAATTTTGTCAAGAGAATACGATGGTCGTAGCAAACACTCTTTTCCAACAACCCAAGAGACGGCTCTACACATGGACATCACCAGCCGATCAACACAGAAATCAGATTGACTATGTGCTCTGCAGCCAAAGATGGAGAAGCTCTAAACAAGACCAGGAGCTGACTGTGGCTCAGACCATGAGCTTCTTGTTGCGAAATTTAGGCTTAAACTGAAGAAAGTAGGGAAAAACCCTAGGCTACTAAGGTATAAACTAAATCATATCCCTGATGAATATACAGTAGAGGTGACAATGTGAAGTGAAGTGGGCCTTAGGAAAGCTGAGCAACAACAAAGCTAGTGGAGGTGACAGTATTCCAGCTGAGCTATTCAAAATCGTAAAAGATGATGCAGTAAAAGTGCTACACTCAATTTGCCAGCCTTTGTGGAGCAGTGGGCTAATGCCTCCTTAAGTAACACCAGCTGCCTGCAATTAGTGCAGGTTCGCATCCCACCAGGCTCAAGGTTGACTCAGCCTTCCATCCTTCAACAGCTAAGTAAAGGTAAGTAAAATGAGGACCCAGATTGTTGGGGGCAATAAGCTGACTTTGTAATAATGCTGCTTGGGGGGGGGGGTGAAAGCCCTAATAAGCAGGCATATACATAGAATGAAGGCTATTGCTAAGCACATTGATTTGTGCTTTAGATTGTAAGCCGCCCTGAGTCTTCGGAAAAGGGTGGGATATAAATGGGATTTAAAAAAAATGGAAAACTCAGCAGTCACCACAGGATTGGAAAAGATCAGTTTACATTCGAATTCCAAAGAAAGGCAGTGCCAAAGAATGTTCAAACTATTGCACCATTGCACTCATTTCATATGCTAGTAAAGTTATGCTTAAAATCCTACAAGCTAGACTCCAGCAGTATGTGGATCGACAACTACACGAAGTACAGGCAGGATTTCAAAGAGGAACTAGAGATCAAATTGCCAACATACGTACACTGGATCATGGAGAAAGCTATGAGTTTCAGAAAACATCTACTTCTGCTTCATTGACTATGCTAAAGCCTTTGATTGTGTGGATCATAACAAACTGTGGCAAGTTCTTAAAGAGATGGGAGTACTAGACCATCTTATTTGTCTCTTGAGAAACCTATATGTGGGTCAAGAAGCAACAGTGAGAACTGGACACGGAACCACAGATTGGTTCAAAATTGGGTAAGGAGTCCAGCAAGGCTGTATACTGTCGCCCTGCCTATTTAACGTATATGCAGAGCACATCATGAGAAAGGCAGGGCTAGATGAATCAAAAGTTGGAATTAAGATTGCCAGATATGCAGATGATACCACTCTAATGGCAGAAAGTGAAGAGGAACCAAAGAGCCTCTTGTTGTGGGTGAAGAAGGACAGTGAAAAAGTTGGGTTGAAACTTAACATTAAGAAAACCAAGATCATGGCATCTGACCCTTTCAATTCCTGGCAAATAGATGGGGAAGAAATGGAGGTAGTGACAGATTTTATTTTCCTGGGCTCCAAGATAACTGCAAATGGGGACTGAAGCCAAGAAATTAAAAGATGCTTGCTCCTGGGGAGAAAAGCTATGGCAAATCTAGACAGCACACTAAAAAGCAGAGACATCATCCTTCCAACAAAACTGTGTATAGTCAAGGCTATGGTCTTCCCAGTTGCAATGTATGGCTGTGAAAGTTGGACCATAAGAAAGCACCAAAGAATTGAGGCCTTTGAACTATGGTGCTGGAAAAGACTCCTGCAAGTCCCTTGGATTGCAAGGCGATCGAACTGGTTAGTCCTAGAGAAGGTGAACCCTAACTTCTCTTTAGAAGACCAGATCCTGAAATTGAAACTCAAATACTTTGGTCACCTAATGAGAAGGAAGGACTCACTGGAGAAGAGCCTAATGCTGGGAAAGATTGAGGGCAATAGAAGAATGGGATGACAGAGAATGAGGTGGCGGGATGGAGTCACTGAAGCAGTAGGTGTGAGTTTAAGTGGACTCCAGAAAATGGTAGAGGACAGGAAGGCCTGGAGGAACGTTGTCCATGGGGTTCCGGTGGGTCAGACATGACTTCACAACTAACAACAACAACAAAAAGATAAAATAGGAATGCAAATCAAAATAAGCAAGAAAATTGTAAGAGAACACCTATTCACTCCAGATGTGTTCAGATCACAGTCAGATGAACAGTGTCTCTCTCTCTCTCTCTCGCATGAAAAATATGGTAAGGCATAATTTACAGAAATAAATAACAGCTCGATCACCACCTGAGTTACAGGGATAGTGTTAGGTGTTGGAATTCCTGGATATTTGATGAAAAATGGGTTTTAGAAATCATGGCTGCTGGTTGAGTAATGATGGCCAGCAGACTTGCCAGAAGTAAATCAAACTGTAAAGGCAAACCAGGGGGAATTCGAAATAGAAGAAACCAGCATAGCTGTTGAATTGTTTATATTCGGAAACCAGGACCCTATTCTTTGCCTCAGAAACAAAAAAAAGTTCTGTAATGAAAGAAGTAGAAGAATTGAAATAAAGAATCACTGAGCATGTAGAACAGCAGAAAAACATAGGATAAAGTGGCTGGCATTGAAGCTTGTTCTAAAGAGACAGCTATTACAAGCACTAAAAAAATGCCAATACCACAATATCAAATGCAAGCCCCAGCTCACTGCAAGAAACAAAGTAATTAATGTACAGCACAGCTGTAGTTATAACAAAACACCTATGATGAAAAATCAACAAAGAAAAAAATCCAAACAGTGTGCCACCAAAATGGAAGATCAGACTGGAAAATAAAATCAGCAAGCTGAGATCAGATGCAAGCAAGCTAGAACAGATGATATAAAAGAAGCTGAAGAACAAGAAGATCAAAGAATGCATAATCAAGAAATACCACTTAGAAATAAGGAAGATCAAGGAAGTACTGGAAATAATAAAGCAGCAAATAACAGCTATAGCCAAGAAGATTAGCAGATACAAACCTCGATTTTGTAAATTATAGGCAGAATCTCCAATTTCAATCTAATCAGAACCAGCTGCCTAGAAATAATAAGATTCAGTGGAAACATCAGAAGGTTTTGTGCAAAAATCAATGGCACAATTGAAGACAAGGTTGATGGTCAATGGTGAAAGAACTGAGGTTTAACATCAGGAGACAAATCTTTCAAGGAGATTCACTATCATAAGTACTGTTTGTCATTGCACTGATTCCTCTGTCAACAATACAGCATAAACCAGGCCATGGCTATCAAACATCAAAAACAGATAATAACAGTTCTTGGCAATAGCTAAGATCAGGAAAGTTGAAGAAAGAGAGGCTAATTCTGGCTGCACAAGATCAAGCCTTAAGAACAAATGCATACAAAACCAGAATTGAGAAGACAGCAACAGACATAAATGCCTCCTATGGAAAGAATCTAAAGAAACTATGCACCACCTGATAAGCTGCTGCAAGAAGATCATGCAGACTGGCTATAAGCAACGACATGACAAAGTAGCAAAAATAATGCCCTGGAAGATCTGGAAGAAGTATCATTTGTCTGCAAGTAAGAACTGGTGGGACCATAAAATAAAGAAAATCATAGAAAATGAAGAAGTTAAATTGCTCTGGTATTTTAGAATTGAAACAGGCAGGCACCTGTCACATAACACCCCTGACATAATAACTGACAAAAAAACAAAACAGAAAAAAATCTGGCTAGTAGATGTGGCGATACCTGGAGACAGCAGAAGAGATGAGAAAAAAAAACTGGAAAAGATAATAAAATACAAAGACCTACAAATAGAAATCAAAGGACTGTGGAAAAAGCAAACAAATGTAGTACCAATAGTCATAGGGACCTTGGGTGAAAGCCCCAAACAACTTGAGCACACTTGAACGCCATTGTCATTGCAAATGAACCATCAGTCAACTGCAAAAGTTAGCTTTAGTCAGAACAGCTTCCATCCTGTGCTGATATCTGCATCAGCATCAAACATACAGGTCTGCTTATCCCAGGTCCTTAGAAAGGACTTGATAGGTGGACAAAGGTCCCAAATCCAGTTTGAACATCTGGCAGACTGTGCAATGAACCACTACCACCACCACCTCCACCACCACCACCACCACCACAACAGCAACAACAACATCATCATCATCATCATCATCATCATCATCATACAGTTGATTGATATCACTATACCAGGAGATGCCAAAGTCGAAGAAAAAGAACTGGGGAAAATTACAAAAT
Organism: Vipera berus; assembly: GCF_964194415.1. Taxonomy (NCBI): domain Eukaryota; kingdom Metazoa; phylum Chordata; class Lepidosauria; order Squamata; family Viperidae; genus Vipera; species Vipera berus. Next base: position 227,235,461 of record NC_138202.1, read on the forward strand.
ATTGCGACCTGGCCATCAAAACTGCATGATTATGGATGAAACATTGATACCCATTGTAATCGGGGCACTGGGACTATGTCCAAAAACTTTGCAAAACACATCAAGAAATTGCAGCTTCCTGCAATAACACCAGCAAAGCTACAAAAAACTGCGCTTCTTGGAACATCTTACATTTTAAGGAGATACCTGGTTGATACCTAGGATCCTGGCAGCAACCTGTGTCAACCATTAGTGCCAGTCAATTTGAGTGTTCAGTTGACTGAGTTTCATGTTTTATGAATAAAAGTTTTATAATAATAATAATAGGTGAAACAAACTGTGGAAGAGGCAAAACAAGGCTTAAATGACTACCTAAAAAAGCAAAAGAACCATTGCTGAAGGATATGAACAAAGGAAATCTCTTGAAAATAACAAGACTGAAATCAGAATATTGAAAGGAGACAATTGAGCATCGAGTTTTAAACTGGAAAAAGAAGCCTATGCACACACAATACCTGAAGGACATTGAAGGAAAGGCAGAAAGGCTAACATGGAGCTGGTTGAGATCGGGGTGCTGAAGAAAAAAACTGAAGGCTTCATTTTGGCTGCTCAAGAACAAGCCTTGCAGACTAATTCCATGAAAGCAAAAATTCAACATGTCAGTAACTACAGCAAATGTCGCTTATATAATGAGAAAGATGAAACAGTGGGTTGCCTTATCAGTAGCTGCAGCAAAATTTCACAGATCAATTATCTACAATGTCATGATCAAGTAGCCAAAATCATACATTTGAAGCTTTGCCAGAAGTATGGGTTCAAATGCAGTAGAAATCAGTGGGAACACCAAGTTGACAGTTCTTGAAAATGAACAGGCCAGGATCCTGTGGAACTTAAGATCTAAACAGACAGGCATCTGGCCCACAACATGCCTGACATCAGTATTGTGGAAAGAAAAAAGTCTGGTTCATTGCTATTGCAATACCAGGTGATGCATGAATTGAAGAGAAATAGCTAGAAAAAAATAACAAAATACCATGATCTGCAAATTGAATTTGAGTGATTCTGGATGAAGAAATCAATGGTTATGCCAATAGTAATAGGAGCCCTTGGAGCAACACCTAAAGGGCTGCCTAGATACATGGAAATGTTGAATTTATTAGAATTAAATATTCTGACTTTGCAAAAAACCACTCTGTTAGGAACTCAGCCACTACCTTAACAGCTCTTAGGTCCTTGATTAGGACTTTAACTGTTATTATTTTACCAGGCTCAGACTGTGAATCAAATTTCATTTCATTTCATTTCATTTATTGGATTTCTATACCGCCCTTCTCCCTAGGGACTCAGGGCGGTTCACAGGGCATATATAAATAACTGTACAAAAATTAAAAGAGAATTAAACCATGCCCAATTAAAATACAGCAATAGTAAAATAATAAAACCAATTAAAAACCCATATTCCCCTTCAGGCCAGACCAGCTAACTCAAACAAGTGGGTCTTCAACCCGCGACGGAAGGAACGGAGGTCCGATGCCATCCGGAGCTCAACCGGCAGTTGGTTCCATAGTGCCGGGGCACCCACAGAGAAGGCCCTCCCCCTGGGGGCCACCAGTCAACATTCCCTGACCGGAGGCACCCTGAGGAGGCCCTCTCTGTGGGCACGCACAGGGCGGAGGGGAGTTGACGCCGGCAGCAGGTGGTCCTCGAGGTATCCCGGACCCATGCCATGTAAGGACTTAAAGATCATAACCAAGACCTTGAACCTCACCCGGAAGACAACTGGTAACCAATGCAGCTCGTGGAGCAAAGGTGTAACATGGGAGTACCGGGAAACTCCCAAGACAACTCTCGCGGCCGCATTCTGTACCAGTTGGAGCCTCCGAGTGGTCTTCAAGGGAAGCCCCATGTAGAGAGCATTACAATAGTCTAGGCGAGAGGTCACGAGCGCATGAGTGACCGTACACAGGGCATCCCGGTCCAGATAGGGCCGCAACTGGCGCACCAGGCAAACCTGGGCGAAAGCCCCCCTAGTCACGGCTACTATATGGTCTTCCAGGGTAAGTCGTGAATCTAGGAGGACTCCCAAGTTGCGAGCCCTATCCACGGGGGGTAAGAGCTCACCCCCCATAGAAAGCGATGGAACATTTTGAATGTCCCGGGATGCCGGAATGTACAGCCACTCAGTCTTGTCAGGGTTGAGTTGAAGTCTGTTCCTCCCCATCCAGACCCGAACCGCCTCCAGGCAGCGGGACATCACAGCGAGGGCATCACTGGGATGGTTTGGGGTCGAAATGAAAAGTTGGGTATCATCGGCATATTGATGATACCCAACTCCAAAACCACGAATGATCTCACCCAGCGGTTTCATGTAGATGTTGAACAGGAGAGGCGAGAGAACCGACCCCTGAGGAACTCCACAAACGAGAGACCTAGGGGCCGATCTCTGCCCCCCTGCCAACACCGACTGCGAGCGTCCCAGGAGATAGGAGGAGAACCACTGAAGAACTGTGCCTCCCACTCCCAATCCCCTGAGACGCCGCAGCAAGATACCATGGTCGATGGTATCGAAAGCTGCCGAGAGGTCTAATAGGACTAGGACAGAGGAATATCCCCTATCCCGAGCCCTCCAGAGATCATTCACCAGAGCGACCAATGCCGTCTCCGTGCTGTACCCGGGCCTGAAACCCGATTGGTAAGGGTCCAGATAATCCGCTTCATCCAGGACCAGAGGGAGCTGATGCGCCACCACACTCTCAACAACCTTCGCAAGAAAGCGAAGGTTGGAGACTGGACAAAAGTTGTTCAATACAGCTGGGTCCAAGGCAGGCTTCTTGAGGAGAGGTCTCACCACCGCTTCCTTCAAGATGGTGGGGAAATAACCCTCACTCAAAGAAGCAGATATAACCGCCTGGAGCCAGCCTCGTGTCCTCTCCCTAGCTGCATAAACCAGCCAGGAAGGGCACGGATCCAATAAACATGTGGTGGAGCTCAGCCTCCCCATAATCCTGTCCACTTCATCAGGGGTCACAGAATCAAACTCCTCCCAAATAACATTGACAAGACCGCCCGTGTCCTGATCGCCAGACTCTGCCCAGCTGGAGTCCAAACCGGTCCGAATCCGAGCGATTTTATCCGACAGATGTTGACTGAATTCCTCGGCACGACCCTGCAAGGGATCCTCCCTCACCTCCTGATTAAGAAGGGAGCGAGTCACCCTAAACAGGGCGGCCGGGCGATTATCTGCGGACGCGATGAGGGTAGAGAAGTAATTACACCTCGCCACCCTCATAGCTGCGAGATAAGACCTAATATGGGTTCTTAACCGCAACCGGTCGGATTCAGATCGGCTGGACCTCCAGCAGCTCTCTAGGCCCCGTTTCCGACGCTTCATCTCCCGGAGCTCCGCGGAGAACCATGGAGCTCGTTGGGATCTGCACCGGGTCAGGGGCCGCAAGGGTACAACCCGGTCAAGTGCCTCAGTGGCTGCCCTTTCCCAGGCTTCCACTAAGGCATCCGCCAAGTTGTGAGCAATGGAGGCAGGTGGGGACCCCAGCGCCGCTTGGAATCTATCAGGATCCATTAAGCGTCTGGGGCGGTACCATCTAATTGGCTCCGTACCCCCACGGCGGGGGGTGGCAAAACGGAAGACCAGCCGCAGGAGGTGATGATCGGTCCATGACAGGGGCATAATAAATGGAGAGCCCCCACCAAGATCATCCAACCACCGTCCAGATAAAAAAATCAGGTCAAGGGTGTGGCCTCCCTCATGAGTTGGTTCAGAAATTACTTGCGTCAGGTCCATGGCCGTCATGGAAGCCATGAACTCCCGAGCTAGCTCAGATGAGCCTCCCAGGGATGGTAGATTGAAGTCTCCCAAAACTATAAGTTTGGGAAACTCAACCACCAACCCCGAGAGGATATCGAGCAGCTCGGGCAGGGCTGCCGCTGCGCGACTAGGCGAAATGTACACCAGCAGCAAGCCCAACTGCGCCCCAGAACCAAATCTCACAAAGAGAGACTCACACCCGACTATCTGAGGAACGGTGGTCTCCCGCGGACATAAGGTCTCCCTAATAGTCACCGCCACACCCCCACCCCTACCATGAGCTCGTGGCCGATGTAGCACCCGGAAGCCTGGTGGGCAGAGGTCAACCAAAGGGACCCCACCCTCTGGGCCCAACCAAGTCTCCGTGATGCAAGCCAGGTCCGCGTGCTCACCCTCAACTAAATCCCTAACGAGGGGAGCTTTGTTAACCACGGACCTGGCATTCAGGTACACCAGCCGGAGCTCAGGAGGCTGCACATCCTCGCTCCCGGAACCTCGGGGAAGAGGCAGAGGGTCGGAGCGCCTCACCGCTTGCAAATAACGGAGACGGCCCTCCCGGTAACGATACGGCCCTCTGTCTATCCACCTGCTGCCATTCCCCGTTGTGGGAATCGGTAATCCCACGACCCGCTCATGAGCCCCGGAGACAACCACACCCTGTTCTCCCCCCGCGCGGTCAGACCCAAGTCTGGCCTGAGCCATGGTTGATTGGCCACCCCCCATAGCCAGACAACCCCTATCTCCCACCCCTCTCCCTAACCCCGTAAAAAATTTAGATAAAAAAGTAATCAGAGGCCTCTTATTAAATTTGTGTTGACGGCCCCTGCCCCTGCCCAGCCATCTCTCCGGGTCCCAAAACTCGGGCCCGTCATCGAGGTTAAGAGTGTTTAAGGAGGCGGGTCGCACCCAGGAGAGGGGGGCACCCCTGAGGACGTACAAGTCCGTGCTGGTGTATTGTCGCATGGGTCTAGCAAGTCCAGGATAGGCATCCCATTAGTTATGTCCATGGGAGGATCGAAACATAGAGACAGATATCTGGATCCCCACCCAACTTCACTGCCACTCAGTTGGGTGCCCCCAGAGACAGGCCGCCCCCCACCCTCTCACGACGGGTTGCAACTCTGTTCCTGGGGGTGGACCAGATATTGAAATTGAAGATTATTATTAACAACAACAACAAACAACAACAATGCCACATAGGTAGCTGCTGCAAGTAGTTCACACAGACTCACTACAAACATGACAAAGTAATGATAGTGGTGCAGTGAAAGATCTGAAAGAAATATCTTTGGACTGCAAGCAAGAATTGGTGGGACCATGAAATCAAGAAAGTAATAGAAAATGAAGAAGCTAAAGTGCTCTGAATCTTTAGAACTGAAATGAACAAGCACCTGCCATGTAACACCCCTACAGAATTAACAATTGTTGATACAAAAAAAGACAAAAAATCTGGATACTGGACATTGCAGTACCTGGAGAGAGCAGAAGAGGAGAGAAAGAACTGGAGAAAATCATAAAATAGAAAGACCTGCAAACAAAAGTAGAATGAGTGTGGCAAAAGTAAGCAAAGTTAATACCAATAATAATAGGTACCTTGGAAATATCTAGAGCAGCGGCCCCCAACCTTTTGGGCACCAGATATCGGTTCCATGGAGAGAGGTTTTTCCATGGACTGGAGGGGGCATGGTTTTGTGTGCTACCTGCATCCCACAGATGGGGCTTCACTTGTTTGCACAGCCCAGTTTCTGGCATGCCGTGGCCCAGTAGCAGTCCACGGACCAGGAGTTGGGGACCCATGATCTAGAGCACCGCTTGAATGCTATCAGGATTGACAAAATCACCACCAGTCAATTGCAAAAGGTAACTTTACTTGAAACAATTTACATAATGTGGTGATACCTCTAACACCATCAAATTTCAACATCTGCCTATTCCAGGTCCTTGGGAAGGACTCAATGTGGATAAAAATGCCAGTTCCAGTTTAATCATCTGTGCAATCAACCATAATACAATGATGTTGATGGACAGTAATCTCTAATAGAGCTGTAGTGACTAGAAGCTTTGTATTAGTAATAAGTAATGTCAGAGGATACCCTGTCTCCCCCCCCCCTACACAACTGTATGTTCTATATTTATGTGTAATGCAGAAATACGCATGTCCACTAGAAAGAGAAAAGCTACCAAAGGACAAAGATGCCAGTCTTTCTTCCATAAGTAGGCTGTTATCATTCCACACTGTTCGAGAAAATGGGGTTTCCTGCTTTACATGACAACATGGTAATCAAGAGGCTTGTCCAAGGAGGAAAAAAATGACACTCAAGCTGACTCCTTTTTTCTGACATGCTGCACACACTGATCATCTGGACAAAGTAGTCTGAATATTCAATTAATCTAGAATGCTATATTTAGACTATTAACTGGTACCATTTCTGAACAACATGGGCCAGTTATGGGCCCATTGTTAAATTTGTTCATCACAGAAGTTTTACCATATCCATGACTTTTTTCCAAACACTGCTCGGTGTGGAGTCCTTGGTACTCTCTGAGTGTGTTTTTTTTTTCCTTTGCTCACAGATGTTTCATTACACAGCTAGTTAACATCATCAGTGATAGTGCTGGTGGGACAAGCTATTCTATGTAACCAGGCAGCTAACCACACACTCCTCACCAATGATTATGTTACTTACCTGGGTAATGAAATGTCTGCAAGAAAACCATCAAGCACAGGAAACAATAAAGACTCCACAGTTCAACCCTGAGCTTCATATATTATCTGCTATTGGAACAGTTCAGTATGCTGGTTATAGCCTAAACAGCACTGCAAGTCTTTTCCAAGTCTTCAGGAGAGGCCTTTCTCTTTGCTCTCCCTCTGTGACTAGCATGTCTGGGGAAGAGTGAGATTCTGCTGCCAAATTCCACAAATCCATTAGGATAAATTAGTCCCTTCTGCTGCCAGCCTGGGAAGACACACTTTGGATATTTTATTCACTGCTGAAACTTATTTGAGAATCTACAATCCAAAAAATTATGAAAACCTTTTGTCACTATCATTCTCTCTTTCTCTTTCTCTCTCTCTCTCTCTCATCTATCTACCTATCTCTGAAGCAATGGAACTTCTCTGTGGGCGCGCCAGACCTGTGGAACTGCTTGCCGGTTGAGCTCCGGATGGCCCCCGACCTTCGCTCCTTCCGGCGGGATCTAAAAACTTACTTATTTGAGCAATCTGGCCTGGTTTGATGGGGTTGGGGTTGGGGTTTTAACATGGTTTTAATTATTGTATATATCGGGCATAATATTTAATTGTTTTTTAACTTTTGTACTTTGTTTTTTAATATTTATTGCCCTGTACACCGCCCTGAGTCCTTCGGGAGAAGGGCGGTATAAAAATTTAATAAATATAAATATAAATACTCATCTCTGTTCATACATAGTTGTTGTTGTTGTTTTGTTTCATTTTGTTTTGCTTTCGTCTCTGGAACTAGCCTCTCTAGAAATGTTAGATTGTATGAAAATAATTATGAAGTAGCATGGAACTCTGGAAGCAGAAGTATGTTATCTTCTTTGTTTTGGAAAGGGGGAGAAGAATTAATGGAAATAATTATTTGTTAACCTTCATAAATAAAGCTATATACACGTATGCATGTTTGTCTCTCTGTGTTTATGTTGTATGTGTGTTTGTTGAAAGCTGATGTAGAGTAATAACTAAGATTACAAAATAAAAATTCCCATCACTACCACCATCTTCCTTTGTAAACTCAGCAGGCCATCCATTATCTTTCAGTTTTCACTCAGCACTGTATCTTAAATGATTTTTGTTAGGACTTTAAGATGAGGGGGACATAGAAACATAGCAGTTGTGAAAATGTTCTATTCCATTTGTTGCAAGGCTATCCCCATACAATTTTAATATAGCTCAGCAATTAAAGGACTAAAACTACTGTATATATAGCTCAACATTTGTTATCCATTGCATATTTTAATGGATAGTAGTGTTTGTGTGCTCTTGTGCTGAATAAAGGATGGTGCCAGGCAGGCCAGTGTGTGTGTTTTTGATGATAAAAAGTCTGAGTGCTTGCCAGTAGCAGCTTGCTGTCAGTAAAAATGCAATTGAAACAGATGCCAAGTGCGTCAACAGCTTGAGTGTGATAATTTTTTTATTTGTCAAAGGCACAAATCATAACAAAACTACATAGGTGCAAGCACATGAAGAAAAAGAAATGTCATTATTATATTCAAAACTGAAGTTCAATAATGTTATCAATTCATACATTCTCCAATTAGATTGTTAGCATCTTTTGTCTGAGAAGAAATATCAAAATGAATGTACTGAGTAGTTATTTATTCTGTTTACTGAAATTCATTGGCTGTTTTGATCTGGTATGTACCATCAAGACTGAACTGAATTTAAGTGTAGAGAATAAGAAAGATATATGGATTTGTGACCAAAAGAAGAAAATATGCCAAAAAGGCTGAGGTAGATATCTCCCTAATTTGCTTAAGGAAAAGGTGGGGTAAGATCTGTAGAATAAAGCCAGACATGGAAGGTTTGGCTATTTAGCCAATATTAATAAAAAGTAGTTTTACCTTTCTTGGGGACCTGATTTCTTGTTTTGGGGACCTGGTACCAGTCCTATCACTAGCCCCAAAGGAAATGTTGGTAAAATATGCTAGGTGAGATTCTTGCACTAAAGGTGAAAATGAGTGGTTCTCATCTCTTTCTACCATTTCTTCATTTCCCCTTGGGCCAATTCCCTCTCTCCTTCCCCTCAGTATATATTCCACGCAGCTGACAAAATGGCCTCTGATGGATAAATGCTTATGCAACAATAAACGTGCCATTCTTTAAGGCCACAAGAATTTTGTTGCTTTTAACCTGGCATGTAATATCTTCCTTGTTAGGAAATTAATGTAATCTCTTGCCACATAAATTTAATTCTACGAGAAAAAAATATAAAAAATGAATTATCACTATTAATTTATTAATTGTCAATATTGTTATAATTGGCTGGGCTACACTAAACAGACTAACCCAGCAGAAGAGATTCATGGGTGAATGTGTACTGATCTTATATTTCTTTCATTCTGAGAAATCTATCTTGATGTGTATGTCAGCTGAAACTACATAATGTTCACCATCACACCAGATTGTGAAGTGATTAAATCTCAATTGTGTGACCTGCAAGCTGCAAAAGTGGAAAGTGCTCAGATTGTAAAGTTATTTTTTAGTGCTAGCTATTTATTTTATTTTATTTTACTATTTTATTTTATTATTTTATTATTTTATTTTATTATTTGTTAATTTATATGCTGCTCATCTCACTCTGAAAAGCAACTCTGGTTGGACCTAATTTCTGATGATTGCTAAACAGGGCAATCATTAAGCATACTCTGCCTCTACTGCAAAATAGAAACACCTCCTACTTTTAATCCCCTTTTTGTTAAATATTAAATGCAGCATAACTGTCACCTTTTCAAAGCACAGATCCTCTTTTTAGATGCTTAGTGATGGAAATTCTGGTCCCAATTACCATAGTTAACCAAGGACCATCTGTAGCAGGCTTTTAAAGTTTATATTGGGATGGAGGAGGTGAGCTTCAATACGCTTAAAAGTTTCATCATCCAAGGATGTAAGTATTGCTTATTTTTATTTTCATGTCTATACAGGTGGTCCTTGGCCTACAACCATTCACTTAGTAACTGTTTGAAGTTACAACAGTACTGAAAAATGTGACTTATGATCATTTTTCATATTTAAGACTGTGGTAGCACCCCCACATGATCAAAATTCAGGCGCTTGGCAACTGGTATGTATTTATGACAGTCACAATCTCCCAGGCTCATGTGATGACTTGTTGCGCCTCTGACAAGCCAAGTTAATGGGGAAGCCAGAGTCATTTAACAACTATGTTACTAACTTACCAACTGCAGTGAGTAACTTAGTAACTGTAGCAACAAAGGTCATAAAATGGGGCAAAACTCACTTAACAACTATCTGGTTTAGCAACAGAAATTTGGGGGTCAATTGTGGTTGTATGTCGAGGACTACCTGGGGTGTGTGTGTGTGTGTGTGTGTGTGTGTGTGTGTGTATGAGTCTTGTCCATACAGTATCATTGCTTTTGAATGTAGCTTAGCAACTGCAATGGAAAAGAAAATGAAAACTTTAAGGAAAAGGTGATTTGAGAGCAAAAGTGAGAATAAGAGGATCAGGTGCCTCAAGGCACTGGTTTTATGCATAGGAAAGATACTGGTGTGCATGCTGTATTGTGCAGGAATGCATGTGACTATATTTTGGGTGCTTGGCAGGAGGAGCCAAGATGGTGGACAGGCAGCAAAGGCTGTAAAGAGCTCCTCCCAAAAGTGTAGGAATGCTTTGATTACAACTGGGCTGGAGACCAGGTCTTTGACTCTGTCCTAACACGCAGTTGACCCTCCCTGTTTATTCAAGAACTTGCCAGAATCCCACATCCAAATTGGCTACTGAAACTGCAAGCAGCAAAAAGGTCTCCAGCCCAGAAGTCAGAGCTCCCTCTGATGAAAAACCCAAAGGTAATTTCCAAACTCAGTTCTTTTGCCAAGTCAGTACACAAATGAATTTCAGCTGCTCTGTTATTCTCTTCTTTTTTAAATTAGAAATGTAACATTCAGATAGATTTTGTTGGCTTGCATTTCATTTTATAACATGAATTATTTAATATTTATTAGAGGTCTATAAAACTAGCTGCTTAGGCATCATGCAACCTTTTAAGCACAGAGCTTCATCACAATAAAATCTGGTAATAAATCTAAGACTTATGTAAATAAAACAAATGGCAGCATAATAAAATGCAACTGAAAATATAGATAGACTAAAAGCCAGTGTTAAAACACAAGAAATGATATTTTGGGTCTGCCAAATATCAAATATTTAAAAGTCTTGATAGAAACAAAACTATTGAAATAACATCAAATAACAACTACAGTACTGACATCAAAAAAAGGGTCTTTCGGGGTGGTCAAACAATAAACAATAGCCCAATCAAGAACTACCAGGAAGAAACCAACTGTGCCACCAACACTGAAAGGGCAAACAACTTTATGTAAAAAGAGCAATTCCCACTTCTAGCACCGATGATGTTATTTAGTTTGGTAATGAAATGTCTATAAGAAAACAACCAAGATCAGAGAGCATCATGGACCTCTCATTTCAACCCTGAGCTAGACATATTCCCCTGGTAATATATATATAGAGGGCCAAAAGCTGGTCTGCAGATTATAATAGCCATGGCTACGTCACACAAACTGGAGGAGCTATATCATTAGAATAGCTATGGGTGTAATTTTTAGGCTGGTCAATCTTTTTTTCTGATTTTTTTTTAAACATTAAGGTATAATACATTAGGGGAAAAACTCTTAGAATGTCATAAAATTGTGTTGTTTAGAAAGCATCAGAATTTCATTATAATGTGTGCCACTCTATATACAGAAAAATGTCAATAAAGGTTATCTTGTATCTCATCTTAATGGAAACTTAAGGATAGTGCAAGACCACGGAGTCGTCCTTGGACAAGCGCTGGCTCTTTGGCTTTGAAATGGAGATGAATACCGGACACTAGAGTTGGAAACGACTAGCACGCATGTGCAGGGGAACCTTTACCTTTACCTTTAAGATATGAATGTATCACCTCTGATATCAGAGGTCACATTTCTCAAATTTCTTGATGGGCTTAGAAGGCACTTTAACCTTCTGCATCAAAACAGAATTAATTCAGCTGACTTCTGACAGTTCTTAGCCAATGGGCACACAGCATGGGTAATCGGACAAAATGGCTGCCATGAGGGACTTGGCTAGTCATAGAGCATTTATCTATCAGAACTCAGACTGATAAAGTTGCTCTCTGGCACACTCTCTACTGATGGTTTTTTACCACCTGAGCTTAACTTTATCCTTTTGTTTTTCTTCCAGATAGAGGCCTACTAAATTCCCTTAACATTATCTAGACCCGTACCAATCGGGTTTCAGGCCCGGGTACAGCACGGAGACGGCATTGGTCGCGCTGGTGAATGATCTCTGGAGGGCTCGGGACAGGGGATATTCCTCTGTCCTAGTCCTATTAGACCTCTCAGCGGCTTTCGATACCATCGACCATGGTATCTTGCTGCGGCGTCTCAGGGGATTGGGAGTGGGAGGCACGGTTTTACAGTGGTTCTCCTCCTATCTCCTGGGACGTTCGCAGTCGGTGTTGACAGGAGGGCAGAGGTCGACCCCGAGGTCTCTCGTTTGTGGAGTTCCTCAGGGGTCGGTTCTCTCGCCTCTCCTGTTCAACATCTACATGAAGCCGCTGGGTGAGATCATTCGTGGCTTTGGAGTTGGGTATCATCAGTATGATACCCAGCTTTTCATTTCGACCCCAAACCACCCCAGTGATGCCCTCGACGTGATGTCCCGTTGCCTGGAGGCGGTTCGGTTCTGGATGGGGAGGAACAGACTTCAACTCAACCCCAACAAGACTGAGTGGCTTTACATACCGGCATCCCGGGTTATTCAGGATATTCCATCTCTCTCTATGGGGGGTGAACTATTACCCCCCGTAGATAGGGCTCGCAACTTGGGAGTCCTCCTAGATTCATGGCTCACTCTGGAAGATCACATAGTGGCCATGACTAGGGGGGCCTTCGCCCAGGTTCGCCTGGTGCGCCAGTTGCGGCCCTATCTAAACCGGGATGACTTATCTACGGTCACTCATGCGCTTGTGACCTCTCGTCTAGACTACTGCAACGCTCTCTACATGGGGCTGCCCTTGAGGACCACTCGGAGGCTCCAACTGGTACAGAATGCAGCCGCGAGGGTTGTGTTGGGAGTCTCCCGATACTCCCATGTTACACCTCTGCTCCGTGAGCTGCATTGGTTACCAGTTGTCTTCCGGGTGAGATTCAAGGTACTGGTAATGGTGTTTAAGGCCCTACATGGCATGGGTCCGGAGTACCTTAGGGAACACCTGCTGCCGGCATCAACTTCCCTTCGCCCTGTGCGTTCTCACAGAGAGGCCCTCCTCAGGGTGCCACCGATCAGAGAATGTCGATTGGTGGCCCCCAGGGGGAGGTCCTTCTCTGTGGGCGCCCCGGAGCTATGGAATCGGTTACCGGTTGAGCTCCGGATGGCGCCCGACCTTCGCTCCTTCCGTCGCGATCTAAAGACATTCCTATTCGAACAAGCCGGCCTGGCCTGACGGGGAATGGGTGGGGTTTTTATTTGTTATTTTAATATTTGTAATTACTGTTTTTAGTTGGGCATATATTTAATCCGTTTTAATTTTTGTATTGTATTTTTTATGCTTGCCCTGTTCACCGCCCTGAGTCCTTCGGGAGAAGGGCGGTATATAAATAAAATTATTATTATTATTATTATTATTATTATTATTATTATTATTATTATTATTATTATTATTATTATTATTATTATTATTATTATTATTATTATTATTATTATTATTATTATTATTATTATTATGTATTTTCTGGAATCTATGTGAGGTCAAGAAGCATCTTTGGAAAGATAGAGATTGATTGTATGTTCTGCAACGTGATCATTTTTCCTTTATTATATTATTTTTAAGTAATTACTTTGACTTTATCATCTTATTCCTCCATATAGTCTTAATATGTGAAGCAACAACAGATAATTATATTTCATTCAGATTTTCACTGTGGTGTTCTGTTTGTGACTAAGGTCTTTTCCTAATCTTCCACGTTATTGGAGAGCCAACACAAAACCTTTATTTATACCAGACTAGAGTTTCTATTGAACAAGCAGAAGTCCAGGGGAGAGTTGACTCCCACCCCTGGCCTATAAAAGGGGGAATCATTGCACCAGCATGAAATTGTAAAAATGAAACCTACTCTGCAATAGCCACGGACTTTGTTAGCTTGTATAAGAACTAATTCAGCATAAATAGACAAAGCCTTGCCTTTTTTAAATATGTAGATCTCTGTTGATGTAGAGCAGGGATGTCAAACTCACTGCATCATGTGACATGTCACAATGTATTGTGACTTTTTTCCCCTTGCCGGAGCTGGGGTGATGCATCTGGCCTGCGGGCCGGCAGTTTCACACCCCTGATAAAGAGTATTTGATATAAGATTCTCGGATACACTTTGTGTAATTGACAACTGACTCATATTTATGATGGTTTCAGTGTCCTGGGATCATGTGATCACCTTTTGTGACCTTCTGACAAACAAAGTCAATGGGGAAACCAGATTCACTTAACAACTGTGTTACTAACAACATCAGTGATTCAGTTAACAACTGCGCCAAGAAAATTGTAAAATGGGGCAAAACTCACTTAACAACTGTCTCACTTAGCAACAGAAATTTGGGGCTCAATTGTGGTTGTGAGGACTATCTGTATTACTGTTATTGATAGATTATATTTAAAAGAGAGAGGGAAGGGAAGGCAGAGAAAGCCAGGAAATCCACCAGACTAGACACGCACTACTTACCTCACACAGTCCTCACTATACACAATAAAAATGAGAATAAGCAAAAGTGATTTTTTTCCACAAAATGTTTAGCCTGCAGGGAGATTTTCTGATCCATCTTTCCCAAAACAGAGAAAGCTTCCTTTCTTTTTCTTATCTGATGCCTTTCATTTCTTTAGCTTATGGTTTCTTATTCCTTTCTGCATTTTTTCATAATTTTACTTATCCCAAAGGTGTGTTCGGTATCTATGTATTTATGTATGTATTATTTCTTGAGAAAACCAAGGCAGTCATAGCAAGAGAATTGAATGTTTTTCCCTTCGCACATAAATATATAATATAATTATGGATGCTGTAATCAGTTTTCAGTTATACCCGTGCAAGATCAAAGGTAACAAGATTGCAGAAATGTCAAAAAACAGTATTATTGGTCTAGTAGAATAGTTATTATAATCACTCAAGGAATAACATAACAGCTCACAACTGGGAATTCTCTAATACCTTGTTTACAAACAACATCTATCCGCCACAGCCTTGCAAGCTCAAATGAATGGGCTAATGCAATCTCCTCCAGCTTTAAATGTTCTCCAGATGTGTGGGCTTCAGTCCTCAGAATTCAAATATGTTTTTTTATCAACTCATGATTTACCACATGTACATAAAGAGCATATACAGATGTTTTGTTTTTGTTTTCTGAAATGCGCACAATTATCACAAGTGTGATTCTGCATCCTGAAACAACTACTCTATTTTAAAAATCTTTAACAGTAAAGGTGATTATAAAGTGTTTAATTGTGCTCACAGGTGTTTTTTTTTTAGGTTTTCTTAACTCTTACAAAATGTGACTATCTCATATGATGTTTACTTTTTAAAATGGTAACTTATTGATAATCCACTATTGGCTGTATCATATCTATGGTGTGATTATTACCTAAAAATGAACATGTCCGTATCTAGTAAGATTGACTGACCTTATGTTGAAATTTATGGCAGTACAGATTTCTGTACATGGATGGAGCAAATATTATTTCATTTCATCAGACTGGAGAACAAATTGTGATTAATATGCCACTAGTAGAAAATTTACTGTACTTTCAGATTGAATTAGAAGTATACCCAGTAAAATCGTAAAATAAACAATGTGCACAAATATCATCATAATATTCCTGTAGAACTATAAACATAAAAATATTAACAACTAGCAACCCTAGTTAAATGTGATTTGTATAATGCTGAATCCATCAATTCTACTAAGTTTATTTAGTTACATTTATTTATTTATTTAGTTACATTTATATACCGCCCTATTCCCTGAGGACTCAGGGCGGTTTACAGGAAATTAAAAAATCCACCATACAAAAGTTAAAAAACCAAATTAAAAAATATTAAATTGACCCTGTATACTTAAAACCCCAATTAAAATTTCTCCTCAGCCTGGGCCCGAGAGCTCAAAGAGCCAGGTCTTCAGGCCCCGGTGGAATGATCGGAGGTCGGGGGCAGTCCTCAGCTCCACCGGCAGCTGGTTCCAGAGGGCAGGCGCTCCCACTGAGAAGGCCCTATCCCTGGGTGTCACCCGCCGGCAATCTCTCACCGGCGGCACCCTGAGCAGACCCTCCCTGTGGGAGCGCACTGGGCGAAGGGCGTTTGATGCCGGCAGCAGGTGTTCCCTCAAATAGCCCGGACCCAGGCCATGTAGGGCTTTATAGGTAATAACCAGCACCTTGAATTTCACCCGGAGGGCAACCGGAAGCCAATGCAGCTCGCGGAGTAGAGGTGTTACATGGGAGTTTGGATAGCTCGGTATGAACTATTTATTTATTCATTCATTTATTGATGTGAATTATATTCTACTTTTCTATCCAGAGGTAATCACGGTGAACTGATATATTTATACAACACATGTCGATCCTGTCATTAAAGCCTTGAGAAATAAGAAATTATTTTAGAAGTCTCTTTCAGCAAAACTATGCAGTTATAAAATAAGTGCTGGAAATCCATAGATTTTCAGTCTCTGTTACAAAATATAATTATCTGAAATTTACTTTCAAATATACTATAATAGCATCAAAGTATAATTACACTTTGAAGTTTCAATAGAACTGAATAAATGTAAAAAACATACGCTAAGATATTTGTTTACAACAGCAATCATTATTATTTTTTTAGGCCAAGGTCTGTCTTTTGGATGGGGCCTGAACCACATTCTTCACAGTAGGTGAGGACTTAAATTTAATCCAATTTCATTTTAATTAAAATTAAATAGGAGGTATTATTTGTCCTCATTTTTCATCCAAGCATTACCACTTAGTGGTGTTTGTTGCAGTGACTTTGGAACCACAATGCAATCTTTACAGATTTACATATCATAAAATAGAAATTGATAATGATATGGTCTGCATATCTCAGATATGTGACATATTTCTATGTACAGAGTTGGGGGATCTGGGATAAATGCAAAGGAGAACAATGGGACCAAGCATCAAACTAGTGCAGTAGGAAGGCTGTTATTCTCAAATCAGAGCAATGGTTGAGCATGGTGCATTCTCCTAGAATGCAATTTATTTTGCACAATACTTGGGCAAAAGCTGATAGATGTTGGGAAAGGGAGCCAGAAAGAGAGGAGTGGTCAAGCGGGGAACAAGCCTTGAGTTTTTGTGCAGCCAGAAAAGGCATAAGACTGACATCGCCCTTATCCCCGATCCATTAATCTTTATCTGTTTGTTCCCAAGGGAAGTCCAGCAGTCTGGTAAGATTCTTGTAATACAGGTCGAATGCAATAAAGCTGCTGACTTGGACCTTCACAAGTGGATCTGGTTGCTTGTGCCTGACATAAATGGTGATTGACAGCTCAATAAAAGCCATCTGGATCAGTGCAGGAAAATAATTATGGAAAACCACATGCTTCTGATCTTTTCATAACTGAAAGAGAAACTGTATAGATAAAAATGAGTAAATAACAAGATCAAGTAGGTGGAGATACAAACAACTCCAACTTTCAGTGTTAATCATGTGGGTGGAAGGAGCAAAGAATGGTGAGCCTGTCACAGAATACTGAGCTTACTCTACAGATATATTTCTCTGAACACCGACTTAGGTTGCTTGTACACATGCACAATTCTTGATGAAGAGAATGTGTTTCTTTTTTTTTTTTGTCTGGAAGGACAGCAGTCTAAATTGGACATCTGTCTGCTGTGCTCCACTTCATCAAAGAAACCCAACACCAGTTACTTATTTCACTCTAAATTCTACTGAAATCAATGGAGTATTCTTCGGGGGTACATATATCCCAAATTGCAGCTTTAATCAAGGTAAACCAAAGATTTTTCTGTACCAGCCTGCTACCGGCCCTGCAGCAAAAGCAGGGACAACCCCTTTACAAACGGCAAGAGGCTGGAATAAAGCCTGCCAAATTTATTCACATAAAACAGAGCAAGACAAGACACCAACCAGGAAACAGGAGCTAAGAAACAGGAACTATCCAAGCGGTTGCCTTCAGCAAACCAGCCCTCCCACACATTCCCCTTAAATACAGTTCAGGGTGTGGCCTCTCTCTGCCTCCTTCCGAGGTGCCCCATTGCCTTCCTCTGTTTACTCCTGATTGACTGCCTCCTGCGTCGGGCGTCCTTGAACAGGGCCAGCTGTGGGTCATCTTCATCCACGCTGTCAGGCTCACACAGCTGGGTCTGCGTCGTGACCAGATGAGAGGGGCCTGGCTGGGGGCTCTCATCAAGCTGTCCAATCCCCTCAGCAAGCTCTTCAACACCCCCTCCTCCTCCTCTGAGTCGTCCGACCCAACTGCCAAACCCACAGGCTGACCCTGAATCACAACAAAGATACCGAAGGAGAACCAAAGAAAAAAATTCCTGACAGAACAATTAATCAGTGGAACACCTTGCCTCCAGAAGTTCTGAATGCTCCAACACTGGAGGTTTTTAAGAAGAGATTGGACAATCATTTGTCTGAAGTGGTATAGGGTTTCTTGCCTGAGCAGGGGGTTACATTGATTAGAAGACCTCCAAGGTCCCTTCCAGCTCTGTTATTCTGTTATCCTAATACAAGTAAGATCAATTAACCTTGAAATTGGTATGCCAAATCATTTATAGTCATGGTAGTTTACACTGATACTACAAGCTTATATCAGAAATAGCTAGCAAACCATTGAAGGAGCTCATAATGTTTTGAACAGGAAAATGTGTTCCTTGTCATTAAGCTTCTTTAGGGGTTTTTTCCAGACTCTCAGATTGTTAATTAAAACTTTCATTTTGGATATTATTTCAAAACAGTCCACATTTCAAACACCTGAAGGTATGAGTTTCAGCAGCCCAATGCTACAAAACGAAAACTGAACCACACAGTATATTTAATGAAATTCTGCCATTTTAGTTCCCACTATTGTTATTTTTATTTCTTTTTTTCTGGTAGCAATGCAAAGATACTCTCCTACTTCCACACATATACAGCAAAACGCTTTATACCTCATGCATTACTGTAATTCTGCCCTGAGAAAGCCTAATTTTATACATCTGAGTTACTTATACAAGTTGGGAAATTCAAAGACATACCAAAAGGTTCTAAAATGATCATTAGATTATTAAAATCATCATTATAGGAATTTGAGCTCAATGTAATTTGAAATATCAAAACTGTTACTTTTCAAATCCACTTTTCGATTTTTTGATACTAGTTGGAATGTTGTTCTGTCCTTTGATAAAATTTTAGGTGACAAAAAAAAAGCGAACCATGCTGTAGAGACGAGAATGAAAACAACAAGTTGAGTGGGAATCTCCTTTCAGGATGCCTCAGTATTTATTTCCATTCCATAAATTAATCTCAAGGATAAATACACTTTGGTCCAATAAAGAAAAAAAGATTTTTATTTTATTTTTGTTTCTATATATTGTTTCTATATATATTCTATATATTAATCTGGTATATAAACTGAATTTTAGTATAGCAAACATAGTATGTAATTTGGGCCCAGAATTCAAAACCTTGCTCAACTTTTTTCTTTGATAGGGTTATACCCTGTCTTACTTCCAGCAGCTTCTGGTGATTTAGTCTGAGAGAGAATGATTGGCAAAAAAAATCATCCAGTTAGCTTATGGGAACTGAGATTGGTTATGAATTGAGATTGCCCAGTCCCAGTCCAGCCCACTCATTTAGGTCATATCAGATTGACTTCAGATGGGTCTTTGTTTGACTACAAAGGTGACACTAGGACATGTTTTTACTCATGTTTTGTTGCTTCTGCCACAATTGTTTACAACCAGTGTTGACATAACACCCTGATCCAGTGGTGGGATTCAAATATGTGGACAACCGGTTCTCTGTGTGGATGCCACTTCTGGAAGTACATACTGGGCCTGAGCAACAAAAAAATAGCTACTGTTTCTGCCAAACTGGTGCGAACTGGCTGAATCCCACCACTGCCCTGATCTAACACCCCCCCCCCAAAGCAACATGTTGTAGCATAATGCATGAATCCAGTTACTTTGGCAGCCTCACATACTTCACTGATAAGTTATGAAGACAGAATGACAAAAATTCCATAGAAGCCCTTTGCCCAAAGGTAGAATGGGATTCCATCAGAAAGAGGATTCATTAACAGATTCGATTCACAGACCATATACGCTTTATTTATTATTTTTCTTAAATTTATTTGCCACCTATCTCACTGTGGGACTATGCTAGGTGGCTTACAACAATAAAAAGAAGAAATGAAAATTGTGTGAACAGAAGTAAGATAATAGTGCAATGAAATAAACAATGAAAATAAAAAAAGAACACAATGAGAAATACAACTATATGATTGAGAGTGAAGGTTCATTCTCCTAGCTTGTGGGTTGGTTTCCAAATGTTTTGTTACCAGGTAGGTAACATCTTCAGCAGCGTTGAACACTGAAGATGTTAGCCTGATAACAAAACGTTCAGAAACCAACCCACAAGCTAGGAGAACGAATCTTCACCCTCATCCTATACCCCAGCTACAGATATTCACCACTATTGCAAACTACATGATTACCAGAAAAACAAAGATGCTGCTTTGCCTGTTTCCTAGAGAGTGTGAGAAGCTCAAAGTTATCCAGTCAGCTTTATGACTAGAATTCACAGTTCCTGGTTTTTAGCTTGAGGACTTAAACACTGCATCAAAATAGCTCTCCTGATATTTCTGCATCCTGAATTTGTCTTCAGTGTAATCAGTGTTCGTAATGAAACAGACTTCTGAAAGTTGTTATGAACACTATTTTAACCTACTCAGGCCAGAGATGTAGACTCTTACTTCATGTGTCTTTATGATTTCAAAAGATTGATAATGATTGAAAAAGGGAAGACTTGAAGCATTTTGGGAGAAGATCTTTGGAATATACTAAGCACTGCCTTGCATAGAGTTCATCAGACATTTCTGGTCAAATTCTACCACGAGATCTCATTTTCAGTTTTGATTGTTTAGACACGTCTTATACAAATAATTTTGCAAGTGATTTTGCATAATAGGGTACCCTTCAAAAATCTCACCTTTATGGTGAAAGTCAATGAGGTGTGGTATAGTTTAATAAGGGCTGAATTGGATAAATTTTAAAAGCATATTGGCAGGTTGCGCAAGGAGGCTGGAACAATAGTTTCATTTCATTAACTTTTAATAAATTGCTTATTCTGGGTCCAGAAATTTCCTGTTCTCAACTGAATGATTTTTCCTAAGTTAATAGAAATTGTCTGTGTGCCTGATTGTGTGCTTTTTAAATCAATTAATATTACATTTTGCAGTGTACAACTTTCTTCAGACTGTAACAGCATAACAGCACCTTTCTTGAGTAAAATAAAAGTACTTTGAGAAGTAAGTAAATTTAGTGGCTGTAGATTAAAGTTAAATTGCAAATCATGGCACAATACTTAAACATTTAAATTTAGGTTAATTGATTATTTTTGAGCATGTTCCTGGAAATGTCTAGAAGTTCTGCCCAGCAATAATTACACAGTATGTTGTAAATCTCATTTTGTGGAGTGGGGGAGATATTTCTGTTTAAGGGTTGTATGATTAAAGCCATCAGTGATTTATTAATAACATTTTTACATGGCACTCCAAAGTCCAGGCATCCCCTGGAATCCAAATGGATCAGTCATCTAGGGCAGGCCAAGCAAATGGGTCCAATCTCCTTCTAGATGCTAATGCCATCAGTGAATTCCATGGACACCAGAGAATGATCTGACCATGAAAAGGAATGATATTAAAGTTTCTCATTATAAGGCCACATCTGAATTGTTTCAAACTAGCATTTACATAGTATGTAACCTCTCACATGGATTTGGGTCCTAAACTTAGGGCAAGGCCATGGTTCTCATGGATGCTATGACTCATAATCTTCCCTCAAATTGGAATTCCTTAGGACAAGAAAACTGGGATAATTATCTAGTAATGAGGGCCAGCAGCTTAAGCACAGGCAAATCTTATAGAGAGAGGTAAAACAGAAGTACTAACTTTTAAAGCCATACCCCTACATTTACTATTCCTAAAAACAAGTGCAATGATTATAATAATTAATTTATTCTCTTAAATTGCTTTATATAAAGACAAAAAATGTGGAAGCCCAGATAAATATATTGCAAAAGATTACCATTAATTCTTCACAGATTTGAAATAACTTTCACTAAGCATTATATATTATCTAGGTTAGGTGTGGGTAGACTCATAGCACACAGGAGAACATAGGCGGGTTTGGTAGGAGTTTGGGTCAGTTTCTTTCTTTCTTTGTTTTTATTATGGTATTCTCATTTTAGAGCCTACAGTTCAGTTCTCATATGGTTCTTAAATGAGAATGGTAGAAAACTACTCTAAAATTTCAATAATTGTGCTCAGAGGGAATTCTAAGGCTTGCAGAAAGTGAAAGTTAGATATTCAGGTTGCCAAGTCCTCATCTAAGTTTGAATTACAGGTAGAACTCAATTTACAATTGTAATTGAGCCCACAATTATGGTCAAAAGTCACAACAGTCATTAAGCAGGTCATCATGTGACCATGCCCAATTTTATAACTTTTTTGTGATGGTCATTAAGTGAACACAGCAATTGTTAAGGAACCGATTTTTTGCTATGGCCATTTTTTTGCTGGAAACTAGAAGTAAACAGCAAAAATTTTATAAGTTGTGGTCACATGATTGTGGGATACAGTCATAAATGTGGACCAGTCTGCCCATATGACTTGGGTTCCTGGCTGTAGGAACTTTGAGTGTCATAAATACTTTTTGGAGATCAAAGCTGTGACTTTGAACTGTTTCTAAGCACCCAACTGTAGGTTGCGGACTACCCATACCATATCTCAGGCTGTCAATCAGTGCATGAAAATGCCATTCAGGTGCATTTTATTAGGTGAGTAATCCATGTTGCTTGTAACCAAAGTTTGTTCATTAAGCTACAGCATCTGGCTTCATAGAACATACTAACCAAAACTACACTACGCTTTAATATGATTTATGAACCTGGTCTAAAAATGTAAATAATCCCTACTACTACCAAATGTTGCAGACTTATAGACCAGGACAGATGGGATTCAAGACTGACCTGTAACCTTCTGCATGTCTTTTACAGATAGCCTTCCGTAATCTGATCCCCAATCTTTATGCCTGCATCAGCATGTGTCTGTCAGAATCTGGGTTCTGATTACTGATTAACAACACTACAAGCAACTGTATTTAGCCTTCCTCTTTTTGAACATGGGAATTAAGGATAAATCATTCTGAAGAAGAAAAAATGGGCATCATATTTATTGTACGGTTGCTTCTACCCCAGCAAATCTATTCTTTAACCCCAAAGAAACAATACACATTCATTCAATTGACTAGGGAAAAAAAACACCTTTACATGTCACACAGTTTTCTGATTTGGAGTAATATAAATGGCTTGGTTATTAAATCTACTGTTGCCTTTCTTTGTGAGCCTCAATTAATTATGGTTTATCTTCTTTACAGAAACACTGTCAAGGAAAAGGGGCATGTTTAGCAAGCTGCTTGTACACAGTTCTTGTATTGGGTACATTAAGGATTTATAGCAGCTTGATCAATGATATATTGTCCTTATTTTTTACCACCTGGGCATCCACTGTGAATATTCATTAGTAACTTTTGGCTTCTTAAATTGTGTGAAACGCCAAGCAAAGCTCATTATCTGTGCAAGTCATCTCAGTTGAAGATCTTCTCTCTCATATTTTGTTATTTCTCCTGTTCAGTTGCTTCTAAATACCTGTATTCTAATTAATGTGATCTGAGGCTTTTCTGTATTCAATCACCTGGCTTACACAGGTTGTCCTTGCTTAACAATGGTAATTGGGATCAGTGATTGTGTTGCTAAGCATCACAGTTGTAAAGTGCAATGCGATGTGACTGGACCAACTTACAACAGGAGTTGCAGAAGTTCCAATTGCTGTTGTTAAGCGGATCCTGCGAGTTGTAACCTCCTGCCAATCCTTGCCATTGATGTTGCTTGTGCAAAGACAGCAGTGAAGGTCGCAGATGGTGAACATGAGATTACAAAAGGTTGTGGCATTGCAATTATGAGCTAAGAGTCCAAATTGTAATCATGTGACTGCAGGGACAGTGTGACAGCCACAACAATGATGACCCATTCAGCACCATCATAATTTTGAGGGTCACTGAACAAGTCTTCATTCAATAAGGACTACCTGTATTTTCCATTCATCCATTCCACCTTTCTCCCTCCCAAAATTTGAATTATAAATTATTCTCTGGAGACCTATCCTTTCTCATGAGAAGACTTTCCAGAAGATGCATATTAGCAGTACATTAGGTTGAGCTACAAAAGTAAATGCTACTTTTAACAATATAAACAGAAGTTCTATAAAATAACTGCCATGAAGAAATTACTGTGAATTTAAATCTCTCTCTCTCTCTCTCTCTCTCTCTCTCTCTCTCTCTCTCTCTCTCTCTTTCTCTCTTTCTCTCTTTCTCTCTCTCTCTCTCTCCCCTCTCCCTCCCTCTCTTCCTCCCCCCTCTCCCATTCACTCACTCACTCACTCACACACACACACACACACACACACACACACACACACACGTAATTCTCAGAATCTTAGCTGGGGTAATATTTATTTATTATTTTATTATTTATTTATTAAATTTATATACCGCCCTTCTCCCGGAGGACAGGGCGGTGAACAGGGCATATAAATAGAAATACAAAAGTTAAAAAAGGATTAAATAATTGCCCAATTAAAACAATCACAATATAAAACCCATTAAAACCCTAACGTTCCCCCATCAGGCCAGGCCAGCTTGTTCAAATAAATGGGTCTTTAGCCCGTGCCGGAAGGAGCGAAGATCCGGTGCCGTCCGGAGCTCAACCGGCAGTTGGTTCCATAAAGCCGGGGCGCCCACAGAGAAGGCCCTCCCCCTGGGGGCCACCAGCCGGCATTCTCTGACCGGAGGCACCCTGAGGAGGCCCTCTCTGTGGGAACGCACAGGGCGGAGGGAAGTCGACGCCGGCAGCAGGTGGTCCCCGAGGTATTCCGGACCCATGCCATGTAAGGACTTAAAAACCATCACCAAGATCTTGAACCTCACCCGGAAGACAACTTATATAACAATTATGTATTATATTGTATCAAATATTCCTATGAAACATACACAATTAATCTAATATAACGGCCTTTACTCCAATCATGCAACACTTCCTTCCTGCTAAATCCTGAGAATTTTACATGTATTTCCATAGTTTGTCAACTACAATGCTTAGTAAATTTTCCATAGTTTGACAGTAGACAAATGGAGTTTCTGACTAAGCTGCACCACACTGGAGAAAACTTTATAATGGTTTTGTAATATGGCTTTGGATATTAACAAATTAAATATATGTAATGTTCTTTCATAAAATTAATTGGGGAAATGATTGTGCACTAAAACATTTTTCATACTCAGCAACAAGATAGGAGGCAGCAAATGAGAAGACATGTTTTGACGACATCTTTTCATTGTTTTAATTAATTCAATTTGCTATTCATTGTAAGCATACAATGAATCTGAGTGTCCATTTGTACAATAAGGCAAACACGACTTTGCCTTGAGCATATGATGGGTATGTAGCTGCAACCCATCAAATTATCCTTGTTACTGACTGACTATGAGCCATCAAGTTGGCATTGACTCTTAGTGACCACATTGACAGATTTTTCTTAAGGGTGATCTGTTATACCCGGTTCTTCAATACCTACCATCACTCCAAATGAATCAATCCACCCTGAGAACAAAATGGAAAAGCAGAAGCCTTGTTGACAGGGGAAGAAATGTTTTGAGAAATTACAAGGAAGATGAGTTGATACAACCAGTTTTATCCACTGCACAGTATGTTTGTTTATTTAATTTATATAACTGCCCACTTTTGCATAAATCAAGAGAGATTACAAATACAACTCACAGAATAAACAACATAAAAACAAATAAAATTGACACATAGCAGCTGAGTAAAATCTAACCTATCATATGCAAACAGAAGACCACTCTGCCTACACCCAGGGTCCCACACAAGTCCATACACAAGTCTATACGCAAGAGGGATTGGGTGTTAATCTAACCTCAGGGACTATGATGTTCCAAAGTGTGGTACCACAGCAGAAAAGCCTCTCCTTCTGGGCCCTACCAGCTTGTACTCTTTCACAGACAGTACCTGCAGCGTGCCCTTCCTGCCAGATAGGGCAAGATGGGTTGAAACAACTGGGGAGAGATAGCCCTTTAAGTAATCCAGTAATCTATGAAGGGTTTAGAGGGGATAATTAGTACCTTGAATTACACTTGTAAGCACACCAGAAGCTAACACATCTTGCAGAGCAATGGTGTCACATGTACCAAGTAACTTGCACTCCTTAACCTCTCATGCCATTACATTTTGCACCAGTTGAAGCTTCTGCATATTTTTCAAGGGCAGTGCCATGTAAAGAATGCATTAGTCTAATCTGGAGGTCCCAACAGGGCACCCTGGTCCAGGATTGGGGGCATCTGATGTACAGGCATAACCCTAACCCTAACCCTAATCCTAACCAGGAGATTCAAAAGCCCAGAGCCACTCCATCTTACGTTGAGCCTATTACATCCCATCCAGGCCTGCATAGCCTCCAGGTACTGTGTCAGAACTTCCATGGCATCTCTCAGGTGCCCTGGCATACAGATATAAGGATTCACTACCAGAGATTTTCCAAGAGTGTCATCAATGATATCTTGGTCCCATGCACTGACATAGACCTGGACTGAAAGAGGTCCAGGACTTTTTCCAAAGTTCTCCGAAGCTGCAACTCATCCTCTCTATAACCTTCTTTGAATGAGGAAGGTTGGAAACTGAATGAAAATTATATAAAACAATGGGAGTCTAATGATGGCCCCTTAAGAATTGGGCAAACCATTACCTCAAGAGATGGTGGAGCTACCCACTCCCTCAAAGAGGAATTAACCACTGCCAGAACCTGAACACATATCACTATCCAAGAGGCCTTAATCAGCCACGAGAAAATTGGGTGAATAAGAGTAAAGGGGGATTTTTTTTAAAAAAAAATTGAAGATTAGGAATTACAATCACCAGCACATATCAGAAACCGAACTTCCAAAATTCGAAAGCAAATGAACAGTGAAAAGTTGTATGAGGTACAGACCTACAGTAAGAACTTCTTTACTAGCATTTGAGTCTACCTTCAAGTATTGCAATGTCATGCCACTAGATAAAGTCAAACTCAACTTCTGAGTCCTATATCAGGATGCCCATGTAGTTTGCTTGGCACTATTATTGATGTGGCTTGTCAGTCTCTTGTGAATTTTACTTTTCAACTTCCCAATTTGGCATACTGCTCTGGAATTTCTTCCCAATCTTCCACCCAAATACTAAGTAGTAACCACCTAAAGCTGTTATGCTTCCAAATGACACTGACTTCGGTACATTAACCAGATCTTAAAGGAATAAGGAATCTGGTGAGCAAGTTGCCCTCTTGCTGTGTATAGGCCTCTAAAATCTCTACTGTCCATTCAAGCAGAAACTTATTTGCATGATAAGGGCAACCATTTTGGTAAGTGCCGTAACCCAAATAAAATAATTTGTTACTCTAAGCAAAATGATGCCTTTCTGTAAATTCATTCTGGATTATTGTAAGCAGAATTTTCACTGGCTACAGAGCAGCAGCCACATCTAATAAGTCAAAAGCACACAACACAAAACAGACTATTTGTATTTATAATAAATAATGTACGTCTACACAGTTTGAGACATCTGAGAGAGAAACAGATGCTGGAGCATCTGTAAATCAGTGGGCAGGTGAATATAGCCTTATGGGGTATGCCCAAAGTCATTTAGCAAAAGGAACGGAACTGTATGTGTACGTTCCTAAATATGTCCAGAAAAAAATAATTCCACGAAATAAGAAACTTGAGAAGGTTTAAGTAGCAAAGTTTTGTCTGTGCAAGCGGACCCCTATGCAAATGTTTAATGCAGTGTTAAACTCAGTTTATTTGGTAATTTGGAGAATTCAAAATGCAATGGAGGGGAAAAAAATCATCACAGTCTGCAGTTTCCAAGGAGACAGCGGGAAGAAAAGCTTCCAAATCTTCTCACTTCTTTTTTGCCTTTTAGAACTTTCAGGCACAAAGCAAACCACTTCAGTTTGGATAGAGCAGATTGGAGAGCAGCATCTCCTGAAACATGAACCCCTTTGATGGAGTGTTGAATTCAGGCTTAAAGTATTGAGCCAACACAAATTTAAAATCACACAAACTGAAGGAGCAATTACAGATGTGTACAGGAAGACTGATAATAATGTGATAGGCCAGCTAGAAACCACAGGAATCTTTAAATTCAATGTGCCTCCTTCGTACATGTCTGCATTTTTTCTCCAACGAAGTAAATGGAGGTGAAAGCCTCATTGATAGCAAATTAAAGGTAATTTAGGCCCTAGTTTTCATTGCAGAGACATTTTGCTGTATGCCTGCAGCCTTCCTGGCTGCTAATTTCTTAATTAAACCTCAGGGGGAAAGTTCAGAGGGAGCATCTTAGAGGCACATTTCAAATCAGAGAGTGGAAGCAGTCAGGGACGCTGTGGAAAGAATACTGTGCAATGGAAAGCAAAAAATGCAGCAATTTTGCAAATGAACAGGGACTGTAGAAGCACCATCATAAACAAGGAGGCTTTTGTAGGGGAGGTGGTTAAACAAATAGACAAAATGACAGCCATAACCATGTTACTGAGAACTGCCCAGAGTTGTTTTGGATAGAGAGATGAGTGGCATACATCTCGTCAATTTAATATAATTAATAATAAATAATAAACAATAAATGTTAGAAAAAAATAAACCAAATATTAAAGCCCAGCCCTTTTCTTATATGTATGTCTGCAGGTTAAAAAAAGATGGAGCTTTGCTGACACAATTCTAGTTCCCATCTTGACCTTTTAACTACCTCATAGCAGACACTCCTGGTTCTTTAAAAAAAATGAGGCAGAAAAATGAAATCCCATTTCAGATAAGATTAGGAAACTTTCGGGATAGAATTTGGCACAACCTTTTCTCATATTTTCAGACCAACCTGTTTCTTTCTCTGCTTTGGTGCATGATCCTATTGCAAATTTCCAGCTTGCTAACTATAATCAGACTTCATAAGAAAAGTATGATCAACATAAAACATTCCATTTCTACTTAACAATAAAAAGAAGCACACTTGAAATAATTTTGATTCCATATGAATCTGTGTTGCTGCTTCTAATTAATTCAAACTATGTATTTAATTTTAACATATACACATAATAACCTTGCTATTGCTTTCAAGATAAGCTCCTTTTTTGCAAAGCTGAGAACACAAGTGATAACTAGTAAGGAAATGAAGCTGGGGTCAGGAAATAAGAAAACAGAAAAAGAGATATAACTACGTCCTCTTAGTGTTATCTCCATGCAAATTGAATTTCTTCCCATCCTATCCATTTATTGCTTCATACATTGTTGTTTAAAATTCTCATTGCTGTCTTTGTGAGGTTATCTGCTCCATTCAACCACAACTTTCCTGATCTTACCCTCTATTTCCAGGGAAGCATTTTATTCACGGAAGCAAACTATGCCATCTTGACACAGCTAAGCACCAAACAAAGCACACCACTATGCAAAGAGTCAAAGCAAGATAGATTAGCTGCTACAGTTGTGGCTGCTCTGCATCTTTATACTCATCGAAGCAAGAAAGCTACGGTACTTTGCTCTGTGGATATGCTTGAAGGACTGCTGTGTTCAGGTAGCCAACACAAGAATCAACAAACCTGAAGATCTTCACAGCCCTTTTGGAAATAATCTTTTCAAGAATCCCAAAGGTGCTTTTTCAAAAAGTAAGTGAACTTTTGTTGTTGTTGTTTTCTTCCTTGAAAACATTTCACTTCTCATCCAAGAAACTTCTTCAGTTCTTCAGTTCAGTCCAGTCCAGATGAGGTATGTAACTTGAAACAGGGTATGAACTGAAAAAGCTTCTTGAATGAAAAGTGAAACTATTTTAAGGAAGAAAACCAAGAAAAATCCAGTTGCCTATTGAAAAAGTATGTTTGGAACAACCATGACCTGGATGATTGAGAATCTCCATAGACATTTTCCAAAAATCATGTATCTAATGAACCATGTGAGCCAACAATAACAAAAAAAATTGTGTTAAGTTAAATTAGCAATTTTTTAGCATTGTATTATTTTCAGAAAGCAGAATGAAAACATTTGAAAGATTACTGAATCACCCTGGAATACTTTATGAAAAAATATAATTTATGGAAATGTTTCAACTGCTGCATTACATGAAGAGTCAGTCAAGTTTTACCTCACAAATGTTTACAGCAGTGAGAAGATGTATGTGTACTGCATGGGTTTTAAATGGCTTTTATCTATCAAGAAGTTATTCAGAAAGGAAAAATCTGTGTTTTCTTCTCATCCTTTTTCTTAGAAACAGGATTTTCCTGTAATTTATATGTATGATTAATTGAAATGGGGGCATCTCATTTACTAGTACTAATGTCCACAGCAATCTATAAGGATGCAAAAGTGACAATCTGTGTATGGTGGCATCAGAGCACAAATCCTGTTCTTTATACACTTCCTTCCTCATGTCTGATGTAAGGGACAATTTGAAGTATTCATGCCATCCTGTTCTGATGCATTTTTATTCCCTAGTTCCATCTCCTTCACTACACAATGCACACTCACTTTTGCTAACCATTTCTAACTTACATTTATTCACGAATCAGATAATTATTAATATAAGTAATTTGAAACACAGTATGATTGTTCCATTTATTTATGAAATGTATAACCCACTTCAGTCCGAAGGCGTGAAGGGCATACACATGTTTAATCTTTAAACTGTTCCTGTCCTGTGCTTGTGCCAGCTGGCCTCTAAGATGATTTGAGAAAATACCGCCTTGACCGAGATGCTTGAAAGATATTCATGCCAGATTGCAGGCTATCATGTACATATACATGGAATTAAAGTCAATTATATATGCAGAGTTAGAACATCAAAATGCATAATCAGGCATGCATTATAGTTATTTTTTTTTTAAAAAAAATACTTTTTTATTACATTATTTGTTTTAAAGCTTTTAATAGTTACTTTTCTACAAGGACAGAGCAAAATAGGTAGGTAGGAAGGCATTCAGTGTTTTACAAATACACACACACACACACACACACACACAGAGAGAGAGAGAGAGAGAGAGAGAGAGAGAGAGAGAGAGAGAGAGAGAGAGAGAGAGAGAGAGAATTTCTTTTCTTGCTTATATACGCAAATACTCCTTCCCATTCCTTACTAGCATTGATGATGTTACCTAGACTGAGTAATGAAATGTCTGCAAGAAAACTACCAAGCTGAGAGAGCACCAAGGACCTCTCATTTTAACCTTCAGCTACAAATATTCTCCTTTATCAGTACACAAATACTCATCTGGCAGAAATTCTTTCCAGTCTGTTCTACAAAAATCCACCTTTTATAGGTGAGGTCTTCTTTCAGTAAGACAAAAAGTCCTATAGATGAAGGGAACCTATCTTGATTTAGGCCAAGATGCTGTAAACCTCTGCTTTGTTTTTTCTTTATAAAAGGAGACTGATCACAGGATGATGACGATGATGATGATGACCACATATAAGAATCCATCCAATTTCAGGATTAACTAACTTTTGGAAAGATGTTCGCAGCTAAGGAATCCTTCAGTTGTGTGGACTTCAACTCCCAGAATTCATAGCAGGGGCTATAGTGGAGATTTTTGGGAACTGCGATCATCTGAGAGCTGATGCCCACAAATCTGGAAGGTGCTTGGATTGCAGAAGGTTGCTGATGGGTCCATAAGGAGAACCTCTTTGGATATAAAAATAGCCGCTGTGGGAGGGGACCTCAAGAGAGTCAAGAGGGCATATGAAAAGCAATGCTAGGCCCATGGATTCTGGCTGTTCTTGGCACTTACTTGAACATAATCATCAGGTACTGTATGTATGCCAAAATCTCTATTGTAGATTTACTACCATGGATGCACTCCTCTCTTTATCTTTTGAGGCTTCTCAAGGAGAAGGAGAAGGAGAGACTTTATGCATGCTAACCGCTTTCTGAATTGCCATTTACAATTCCGGTAAATCTTAGGTGCTTTTTTCCCCCCTACTGCACACCCAAATGCTACTGATGAAGATTAAATTGCTCATCTAAACAAAGCATTATCAGCAGAAATCATAACAATCAAGGATGGCCTGCTACAATAAGTGAGTTTAGGAGCAACACTGTGTAGCCAGTCAGGCAGTGTTTTCTCTATGGATCTTTTCTGCAATTAAATGCAATTAAACCTATTTTACACTTTAAATGAGTATTATCTATTAAACTTGCATCTATAATGTTTGTCATTATTCAGAATTCAAAACAATTATACAGATTCAGGTTTTGCTGCTTAATCTGCAATATTTAAAATAATTACAGCAGCACCTGCCTCCTTTTGCTGTTTCAAGTATGAACTTTATTTTAGAATTCATGCGGAGTGAAGTTAATAGTAAGGCAATTAGTGATGCCTTTGGAAGTTCACCTAAAAGCAACATTCAAAGTGATTTTGGGAGTTCCATCTTAGATAAAATACCAGAAAAATTCTTAGGAGTCATCATTTCTCATCATATAATGCTGGTGTTAAGAAAAGAAAATAGGAAAATGATCATCTATACAGAAAATACGATAGGATAGGATAGGATAGGATAGGGTAGGATAGGATAGGATAGGATAGGATAGGATAGGATAGGATAGGATAGGATAGGATAGGATAGGATAGGATAGGATAGGGTAGGATAGGATAGGAGAGGGTAGGAGAGGGTAGGGTAGGGTAGGGTAGGGTAGGGTAGGGTAGGGTAGGATATTCTTTATTGGCCAAGTGTGATTGGATGCACAAGGAACTTGTCTCTAGTGCATAAGTTTTCAGTGTACATGCAAGCAACAAAATGATAAATCATAGACCATAAATCATAAGATACAATCATCAATCATCAATCATAAGATACAAACAAGTGATAAATCATAAGACACCAATAGGAGAAGGTAGTAGGAAAGATGAGAAGGTGAGAAAGATGAGAAGGTGAGTTCTTGGAGAAAAGGCATAATATCAATGAAATAATCTACTACTAATACTTAGAAATAAACTACTAAATTAAAAAAATCCAGATCCATAATTCACTGTTTTACAGGCTTTCAAGACAGCATTTATGCATGCAACATTAATCAGAAGGAAGTCAAATACATTTCTTATGACTGAAATTGTCACATTTAGTTTCTGTGCATAATGGTCCATGTGGGGCCAAGCACCCTTCAACATTTCATTTAATGCCCCGCCCCCAATTATCATCATTCCTTCCTGTGAAAGAAATGCTACTTGCTTATGAATTGGGAGAAGATCCCACCACATGTGGATATCTGCATCCACAAATGGACTCTGATGTGGATTGTTTTCTTATGTACAACTGAGATTATGATTAGGTTATAGCAAGATCCTGCCCTCCTTATGCATCCTTACAAAGGTTATATCAAGTCCCACAGACTTCCTAATTAATATATGAAATCTGGAAGCATCACAGCCATCTGCTATGTTCCCAAGGATCTTTTTACATGCAAACCCAATGTGGCAAATTAATAGAAATGTTCTATTTCTTCTAATTCCTCTTTGGCAACAAGGCATTTAGCAATTGGCAAAAATGACCTTGGGATAATGCAAGCAGCTGAGCTTGTATTGAAGAAAAAAGAAAAAGAAAAAATGAATGAGACCATTATATGACAGGTAGAAGATAGAGCAGAAATTGCTTTAAATATTATTGATTTCAACCTCAAATTAGTAAACATATGGGATGGCTGTAAATTCAGATCATTAATATGGATAAGATTGCAGATACTTGCCTATAAACCTTATTTAAATAGACTTTTTTATTTTGTTTCATGTTATATTCTCTTAGCTTATAATGATTAATAGATTTTTATAAACTCAGAAAGTTTGTCAATTTCTGATCATAGGATGATTTGAGGCATGGGGCATGTTAACTTTTCAGAATGATGACAAAATTGTAGAAAATACTACATGATGTGAGCATAGTTTAAGCAAAAATGGTTTAAATCTCTAAGGCAGTGGTGCAGCTCATTGATTCTTCATAGCATGGGTAATGACAATAATATGATTTTATTTTTGTTTTTGACAGGTTTGGGAGGCACAAGATTTAAAATTAGTGCCTTAAGGTTTGTAGAAGTTCAGAAAAGAGATGCTCACTCGGTTTGGGAGTGTGTCCCTTAGCATGCTGTACAAAACTTGATCAAACTTTAAAAAATGAAAATCATGCACCTTTAACAAATATTATAATGTGTTTGTAGGGTGTGCGTGTAGCCTTTTTGGGGAGGTGGGGGGAACAAACACTTAGACCAAATGGACAGATGCAATTTTTGGCATACAGGAATCACATACATACAAACATACAAACATTTTGTCCCCATTCCCTTCTCTACAGTTTATTAAATTCAGTAAAAGTAAGAAGGGTATCAGAGTAGAGATAACCATTCTCTCTCTCTCTCTCTCTCTCTCTCTCTCTCTCTCTCTCTCTCTCTCTCTCTCTCTCTCTCTCTAACACACCACACACACACACACACACACACACAAGCCCACAACAAACACACAGCAATACAAATATTCCCCATTTTCTCTGAACAATAAAAGCATTGGATGCTGTCAATTTTAAGCAGGCTGTACAATTCTAAATAAATACAGACATTAAAAATAGAAGGATATAAATCACGAGAAACAATCCCTCTATATTACTCAATTAATTTGCCACCCCAATAGCCACAGTGACATAATATTGCACCTTCTTATACCTCTGCAATACGTCCAGCCCACAGGAAAAAAAAGGGGGGGAGAGGGACATTGTTACCCTTGGTATCTTATCGCACTCTGTTACTGTCTGTAGTCATTTGATACTGAAATAAAAGTTGGTCTCTCCCCTAGAGTTTGCAGTGGAGCCTCTGAGCAGCATAATTAGATGGTGGGTGTGCTTAGAAACAAGCCATTCTTTGGAATAAAACAGATTGAATTTGCTGCTATAATAACTGTGGTGGTCTTGCATACCTAATAGACTGTTAAAAAGCTGCTCATAATTTCCTCCTTTGGATAAAAGAAGAAACAGGAAAAGTATCAACCTGTTGTTAATTTTGGGCATATTTTGAAATATGCTTGACATAGGACAGTTTACACATAGTCCTCAATTTACAATCAAATTGAGCCCAAAATTTCTGTTGCTGAGATATTTGTTAAGTGATTTTTGCCTCATTTCACAACCTTTCTTGCCACACTTGCTAAGTGAATCACTGCAGTGGTTACGTTAGTAACACGGGTTGTTAAGTGAATCTGAAGCTGAAGCCACCAGCCTGAGGATGACGGATGAGATTTCGTCGAAACGTTGCCCTGATACCTCCAATTCTACGTGGGGAAAAACCCGAATGACCAAAGATCTATAAATCATTCCAATATACATTTTCCCCTTCCCTACCACAGCAAGACTTGTGAATTGCAGAGCTATTTGAATTAAGTGGGGGGGGGGAATTCCCCATGATTGAAAAGAAAATGATACAAAAATTCAAAAGACTGCTAGTTAGTGTGGAGATATTTTTTTTAATAGACGTAGAAAATGAAAAGCAAACTTATGGTGATGATACCTTTTAAATAACCCAAATAACTGTTTCACTTTTCGAACCACTCCTGCTGACAATTTTTGTAAATAAACTATTGTGAGAATAAATACTTAAGATTTATATGTGTGTCTGTATGTGTGTGTGTTGTAAACCAGGGCTATGGATCTCATTCCGCTTGTCTTACTGTAATAATATGCCTTGCTGAGATATAGTGCTAAGAGTAGCAGTGGTTTTGTTGTTGTTGTTTGTTTGTTTTTTGAGGTAGCTTTATCTTGAAGGACTCACAAGCTTCAGCTATTTCTCCATCTGTCTCTACAAGCCTCACTTTTGACTGCAGCATTAATGTTTGGTGTTTTTTCTCTCTCTCTTCTGCTCCTTCTTGAGGTTAGACTCTGGTAACTGGACATGTTGTTTTCTCTCTTTCTCTTTTTCTGGTAATTCTTCCTCCAGCACTGAGTGAAAGGCTATTGTAATGTGAGCTGATACAGTGCCAGGTCTTCAGAGGGAAAGATGAGAATTCAAAGTGAGGTGAGTCAATACAGAGGGGAAACCTGCTGCTCTGCACCTTCAGAGGGACCCTTCAAAGCTGACTTCTCCGCAATTGGTTTGGATCAGGAATTGATCAAGTAGTTAATCACTCGCTTTCCAAAGGTGCACGGAAATGGCACAATATAAGTGAAGTGGTCCAGTATTCCTACTATTAGATGAGACTTGGCCTTAGAGCTGTTCAAAGAGAAAAAACAGGAGCGACAAGTGTGGCAGATGTTAGAGCTGGGCAGCACTTTGGATTTGACAAGAGAACGAATGTAGGATCTGTCTGCAACGGAGAAGCTTTATCTTTTCCCCAGGAATGCATAGTTGCCTGTTTCATTCATTCATTCATTCATTCATTCATTCATTCATTCATTCATTCATTCATTCATTCAGAATAGAGCTGGAAGGGACCTTGGTGGTCTTCTAATCCAACCCCCTGCTCAAGCAGGAGACCTTATATCATTTCAGACAAGTGACTGTCCAGTCTTTTCTTAACGATCTCCAGTGATGAAGCCCCCACGATGTCTGAAGACAAGCTGTTCCACAGGTTAATTGTTCTCACTGTTAGAAAGTTTCTCCTTAATTCCAGGTTGCTTCTCTCCTTTATTAGTTTTCATCCACTGTTTCTTGTCTTGCCTTCTGGTGCTTTGGAAAATAAGTTGACCCCCTCTTCTTTGTGGCAGCCCCTCACACACTGGAATACTGTTATCACGTCACCCCCGTCCTTATTCTCTCTAGACTAGCAACTGTTCTTCATATGTTTTATGTATTCTCCAGGCCTACAACCTATAAATATGGTGTATCCCTCCTTAAAAGAACTGTGCCAAATTGAAAGATTGATTGCTGTTGTAAAGTCTGATTCAGTATAAGAAATAGAATACAAGTTTCTATTCAGCTTAACCAATCAAATCTAATTTATTCCCAATTGTGGTCCTGGTTATTAAACACTGCCATCTTGTGGGATCATGGAAGTGGACCCCCTCTGTTAGTAGTGCCTTCTGGAATAGCTTCCCCCAGACTTGTACCTATTCTCCTGGAATTATACAAAACTATGGCTCAATTTCCAGGCCTGGGGTTAATGTGTTTGTTGATGTATTAGGGTGGGGGAAGCATTGTATTTATATGGTTTATTGTCCTCGTTGTTTTAGTCAGAGCTGCCTGTTTATGTCTATCTGTTTTTATTGTTTTCTGGATTTTTGTGAGCCACCCAGATTCTAATGAAGTGGGTAGCTGTAACAAATCTGATAAATTTGAATTAAATTAAACCCTCATCAGTATTCACTTTCACCTGTTAACAGCCAATTGGGCAGGACCAGAAAATAAATTCTGATGGAGGAAGCTAGGAAAAAGTTGCAGCATAAAACAAGTGGAACACTTTTTAGCTATATGGTTTTGGAGGGGGAAAAATACAGCTTTTTCTGCCCAGCAACTGTATCTTTTTACTTTCTCCTGTCTGCTGTTGTAAAGCATCTTAAAGCTTGAAAAGTGCTCTGGGCATCTGGAAAAGCTTAGACCATGTTTCACTAACTGAGACTTGTCCAAAATTAACAATAAAAGAAGATTAAATTATATCCTGTTACTTGTAAGTATCACAACAACCATTTTGTGTTTGTGAGATGCACCATCTCATAGAAGAAGAATAACAATGGGTGAACAAATCTCAGTAGAATCAACCCACACACACAAAAAAAATACCATAATAAAGCTTAATAAAATAAACTCAGCCCACACAACTCCTACAATAAAATGACAGCCTCTAGCATCACATTTATTTACAGGAATGACCTGAGGAACATTTAGTCCCCAATAGCACTTCTGAAAACAAACTGAGTGCTGAGCTGTAGTGAATCCTTTGGAAGCCAGTTC
Source organism: Vipera berus (assembly GCF_964194415.1). Taxonomy (NCBI): domain Eukaryota; kingdom Metazoa; phylum Chordata; class Lepidosauria; order Squamata; family Viperidae; genus Vipera; species Vipera berus. The sequence goes on from NC_138202.1 coordinate 227,273,308, forward strand.
CTAGATGAGAAAGAGAAAGAGGAGAAAAAGAAAGAGATCTTAGGTTGCTAGAAAAAATCATGGGCATCTAGAAGAGAAGGAGCAATTAAAACAAGTTATTTTTAATAGGTGACTTTTGTGTAACTGCCATGCTTCTCCAGTGGCACCTCTTTTGTCAAAGTATCTGTATTTAGCACTAGATACTGGACCTGTGCACACGCAGAAAAGATTTGGAAAAATGCTTCAGGTTTCAAATGAGCAGGGCATCTTTTCAGTTCAAGCAGTAAGTCTTGAGCCTGGAAAAAAGGTGTAGCTGTTTCGATCACTAGCAGAGCCAAAGCACTCCTTGTCAAAGCCCTACTAAATATATCAAGCTAATAGTGCATGTGTTAAAAAAAATGCAAAAGATACATTTATCTTTTGTTGAAACTCAGAGGATCTTTCATTTTGGCCATTTAGATTTTCTGTAAGACAGAAGATGGAAGATAATCCTTTCTTTAATGCCTACAGTCTTACCAGTGACAAATTGAAGGATCAAAACAAAGAATGCCTTCTACTACTATATAGCCATCTTTTCTATTCTTAGTACCATTCTAAATATTGAACTGAGTCTTCCTTTCCTGCCCTTGTTGTATGGTCTCGGATCAAGGGTGATATCAGGATTAGATTCAACCCTTTTGAGTGAAACTTAGCCTTAATAGTGCAAGTAGCCCTACCTGATACCACTATCTAAGCAGGATAGTGAACCAAATAATGTACTGTATGTTACAAATTGCTGGATTATTTTTTCCAATAATCTAAATAAATAGCTTGTAGCAGGCTTTCCCCTGCTCTGCCTCTTGTGAAGGGAAAAGATGAGTCATGGAGAAAAGCAAAAATCCTTTCTTCTTTTTGAGCAACTATTTTAGAAAATTATTTTTTTTTCCTTTGATCCCTTTCTGAATCTTTTCAGACATGAAATTGTTTTAGATCTAGAGGCTATGACCCCCTAACAGACATTAGAAAGGAGCAATTTTCTTCAAGGCAAATTTCTGCCTGGAATCTGAAGCAGACAAGCATCCTTTTGCTTTTTTGTACCAACATTATTTTTTTCCCTTTTTTTTTTTAAAAAAAGACCATTGAGTAGCTTCTCTGCTCAACTCTTGGCAAGTGTATCCCAAGAAAGAGTGACAATCTGAATAGTTTTCTCTGCATGAACATATATCTTGTCACATTTTCCCGATTTAAAAAAGGCAAAAGGAATCAGTAGACTTCAGTTTCTTTATATATCTATACCTACCTCTTTAAGACTCTATAAATATACCTATATTGTACATTTGGTTATAATTACCTTTCAATAGACTTAAAAGTTTGGGTTTTTTTCCTCATTGCAAAATGTTGAATAAAAAATGGTTATTGCAGGAACACTTTAACCGCAGAAAATGTGGTTGTAACATTTCAGAAACAGGAATGGACTCGGCTTCTATTTGTTGTGTAGGTGTAAATGTTTTTGTTTATCCTCTTTAATTAAAACATCAACAATATATAAATATAGATTTCACCACTAATTGTAGAAATATGGAACCTAGCAATTATGTTGTCATGTATAAGCAATGTGTTCTTAAAACTGGCTTGTTTATGCTGCTGCTATAATTCTGCCAAAATAATTCAGCCATGTAATGGCTAAGTCTTTGAACTACAGCTGGTTTTTTAAAGGCTAAATAAGGATGTTTGGGGGCAGGCTGCTTAAGCAAGGTGTGTGGTTGATTTTATTATATAATATTTTCTTACTATATTTAATTCCAAGGATGAAATAGAGGGGAAAGCTCCATATACTAACCCTAAGTAGTGATAATAGGCAAGGGAACCTGAGATACATATCTCTTCTTGACAGGATAACAAGTTTTTCTGGTCAAAATTAGTTGCTTTTCCCCCAATCGTTATCTAAACAACATTTTCCCACATTTGTCTTACAGTAAAAATCAAGTGAATAGTTGTAGATTCATTATCCATTCACACAAGGTTATCTGGGGAGAGAATTTAAAACAGGTGTTTTTTAATGCCACCATCCACATGGGCTGTAGTAATTTGAAAGCTACATCTGAGGGAAACTATGACATTCTGTATGATTAAATACCATGAATGACCTTACCAGGGTACATATTTTTTTTTAAAAAAAGACAATTCATCAGCTTTTCTAGTTGGGATGCACACTAAAAGAACAACCCAAAAGCTCAGTTTGGAGGAGTGTTTTTCATCCTTTGTGTTAAATTCTTTCTGAAGAAGGAAAAGCTATCTTTTTCTTTTAAATGAATTCTCTTTTCTGAACGTTATTTATGCATATTAGATTTTTATCCTACCCTTATTACTTTATAGCAGGGGTGTCAAACTGCCGGCCCATGGGCCGGATGTGTCATGTTGAAACTGCATCCACCCCATTGCCGGCAATGAAAAAAAAGTCACTGATATATCGTGACACGTCATGTGACGTTGTGAGTTTGACACCCCTGCTTTATAGGTAACTCAGTCCGACAAATATACCTCATACTCCTCCCTCCTGAGAGAGAGAGTAACTAGCCCAAAGTAACCCAACTGGCTTTCACACCTAAGGTAGAACTAGAATTCAATGTCTCCTGGTTTCTAGACTCCTCATGAGGCCCCACAGGAAACTTCTCACATATAGTAAATTATCTTGTGGTGAGATTATAACCATAGAATGCCTTGATTCTTCAGGGAACAACATTGTGGGCCTTTGGGAGAGTGTATTTAGAAGCTGTCTGACTCCAAAGCAATTTTAAAGGTTTATCCTTTTAAAGACATCCAGACAGACCACACTGCATTTATATATACAAGTAGTAGTCATTTAGTGACCACAGTTGAGACTGGTAACCTGGTCATCAAGTGAAGCTATCACTAAGTGGAACCACTTCTGATCTTACTTCAGCTTTCCTGGGAAGATAATTTCTCTATCCGACTGGCCAGCTTTCGAAACTCCCGCACCTACTCCAGGGCAGGGCAGTCACTATCATAATTGCAAATGGTTGCTAAATAAGACAATCAATAAATAAGCACTATAATTGCTGACTGTTGCAAGGGATAGTGTAATTCTGTTTTTATTTTTATCACTGTACACAATCTGGAGTTACATTTTTGCAAGTGATTACTAATGCAATAAGTAAAAGAGTGCAAAAGGGAACAAAACTTTTTACGTATATTTTCTAAACCATGTCTGATTATATCTTGCTAACCATGTCCCTCAATTCCATTCATTTTTAACTGAAGAAACCTAAAGGAGAATAACCTTAGCTCACAGAGTTGCTGTTCTAGCTTTTTCTTATTTTGTTTGCTCTGTTCTGAAGTTTTTGTAATTCTAAAAAGACAGACCTGGAAATGCAGAATTGAATTGTGGGAGGACAGCATCCCCTCTCCCCCGAGAAAGAAATATTTTAGGGAATATTAAAAAGCAGAATATTATATTTCCCCAAAGGAATAATGGAGAAGATCTTAAAAGGTAGAAACCAGCCCCAACCCCCAAGTCTCTCTGCCCCAAGCAGAAACCAGGTCTGTGGAAATGCAGATGTGATAATATTTTCAGAAAGACTGGAGCCAGGAAGCTTAGAGCTGATGGGATTAGAAAGACAAAGATCCCTAAAATCAACAATCCCTCACCCAAAGAAATCAAACACAGGAAGTAAGCCATCAGCCACAGACCCAGAGAAGCAGGATATGACCTTTAGGACATAATAGGATTAACCCACCACCATCAGAATATCAGAAGGGCACACTCAGACTCAGGTCAAAGTACATGACACAGGATATACAAAGCCTCAAACAGGAACAACTACAAACACAAAAGCTCAAGAAGGTATAAAAACCCATCACTCCCAGCTACATGTGTTCAGCTTTCCCAGAGCCACCTTTCTGTTTGGTTCTGCTCTTCAATAAACTACAAACATTCTAAAGCAGTCTCCATTTTGTTTATTCCCAGCTTGGACTGGACCCTGATGAAGATTTTTCTTTCAATAGAATCTATCAGACTATTTTAAAACTGCCCTGTCTAGGCATGAGCAAGAATTAAGTAGAAACTAAACAGTATTCTGACTTAATTCCTTAGTTATAAGAAACCTAACAAGTAGTATTTAAATCCTTGCTTTGATAAATGTATGCATATTTGTGTATCTATGTATGAGTGTGTGTGAGGGAGACGGGGGGGGGAGAGAGATTGTATTAAGCATTCTATTTTTTTAAAGTATTCCTTGATTTCTATGACAGAAGAAAAACACAAATCATAATGGGAAAAGTTCACATTTCTTTTGAGCACCATGCAGTTACACTTTGGAATAATTTACATTTTATAAAGACTACAGATTGCTTAAAGTGTAAGACAATTTTGGATGTCTAAATGCGATTTTGTGATCTGAGAGACAGTTTTGGTTTTAAGTATAATAGCAACATTCCAGAGATAATTTCTCTGTATTAAAGCATTACAACATGCAAATGCCCAGAATGAAACACATAATACCTGTACAAGTGTCAACTGAAATGAACTGACAGCAGAAATATCTAAAGCAAAACCACTGTTCATTTCCAAGATGCAGCAGCCAAAATTCAGGAAGTCATAAAGGTCAATGTAGACAAAAAAGGTAAAGTGCCAAGATTTCATTACAATTGCCAGTGAGGGATTTCTTAAACTTGTTAAGCTGTTAAGAAGACAATTTTCTAGCTCCTTTTTCCCAGCAAAAATACATACCGGTAGATCTGTGCTTGCTATCTATTTTACTGTTGTTTTTGTTTAATCTGGAAGCAGTAAGGCACCGATTGAAGAGAATATTTATAGCTCAGGAGTGAACTGTGGGCCTCTTGGGGCTCTCCACACTCATGATATTATCTCAATCCTGCCAAGACTGAGTGGCTGTGCATACCGGCATCTCGAGTCACCCAGACTATTCCATCTTTAACGATGGGGGGTGAGGTGTTACCCCCCCTTGATAGGGCTCACAACTTGGGCATCCTCCTGGATTCACGGCTCAATTTTGAAGACCACATAGGAGCCGTGACCAGGGGGGCTTTTGCCCAGGTTCACCTGGTGCACCAGTTGCGACCCTATCTGGACCGAGATGCCCTACGCACAGTCACTCATGCACTCGTGACCTCCCGTTTAGACTACTGCAACGCTGTCTACATGGAGCTACCCTTGAGGACCACTCGGAGGCTTCAACTGGTGCAGAATGCGGCCGTGCGAGTTGTGATGGGGGCTTCCCGATACTCCCAAGTAACACTTCTACTCCGCGAGCTGCATTGGCTTCCGGTTGCCCTTCGGGTGAGATTTAAGATGCTGGTGATGACCTATAAAGCCCTAAATGGCTTGGGTCCGGGTTATCTGAGGGAACACCTGCTGCCGGCATCAAGCTCCCTTCGTCCCGTGCGCTCCCACAGGGAGGGCCTTCTCAGGATACCGCCGGTTAAGGAATGCCGGTGGGTTATTCCCAGGGGAAGAGCGTTCTCTGTGGGCGTGCCGGCCCTATGGAACCAACTCCCCATGGAACTTAGGACTGTCCCCGACCTTCGCTCATTCCGCTGGGACCTGAAAACTTGGCTCTTTGAGCTGTCTGGCCCAGGGTGAGGGGTTTTAATTTTTATTGGGTTTTAGTTTTAAATTTTGGGGACTTCATTTAATTAATTGTCTTAATCTGATTTTAATTTTTGTATGTTTGTTTTAATCCTCCCTGTACACCGCCCTGAGTCCTCCGGGAATAGGGTGGTATATAAATTTAATAAAATAAAAATAAATAAATTATCTAGTTTGGTCATGAAAGGTCTGCAAGAAAACAACCAAACTCAGAGAGCACCAAGAACCCCAAAGCAGTAACATCCTGGAAGCTTATATGGGTATAATAGATAGACCACTTCCCAAATTTGCGAACAACCTGACTTTTTCCAGGACTGACTGGTAGTGCTGAGCCTGTTGATCCATAGTTTATGAGTATTGAAATCTTTGTTGAGCATTTCCCATCTCATAATAACACATGATTGAGAGAGTGACTATCGGATAACAATGAGTCCCTGATTAACTCTGTCAACATGCTTTCTATTTAGGCATGTGAGAGTGAGAGTTAGACAAAGAAAGAGAACACAAACACGGGCTTGTTTATCTATAACAGAGTGATAAATGCTGAGGTTTTTTTAAAAAATCCTGAAATACATCTCCAGCGCACCATAGGAGATAAAGCAGCAATAGAGTAGGGGAAGCTAATTTTTAACAACAACAACAACAACAACAACAACAACAATAATAATAATAATAATAATAATAATAATAATAATAATAATAATAATAATAATAATAATAATTTTATTTGTATACCGCCCTTCTCCCGAAGGACTCAGGGCGGTGAACAGGGCAAACATATAAAAATACAAGAATAGGCTTCCGGATGGCAAGGCGACGCCGGAGGCAGCCATTTCTTGGCTGTCAGCCTCGCGGCTCCGTAGAGCCGCTGAAAACAGCGCCGATCAGCTGTTTGGCGGCTCGGAAGCCCCGACCTCGGGAGAAGAGGAGGGGGTGAGCGTCCAGGTAGGGGTAGAGCTCTCCGGGGCCACCAGAACTTAGAGTTTTGGTGGCGGAAGGATTGAGCCCCCCTGAAGCCTGGGCATGCTCCGGACTGCGAGGCGCCTCTGCTCCGGGGTTTTTGGAGCAGAACAGGGCATTTGCAACCATCCCTGCTAGCAAGGAAGAGCTTTTGAGAACGAGGACGCAGGCAGAGCGATGCAGGAGATTTTGGTGAAGATGATGTTTTGATCTTTAACTCAATGGACTTTGCTGAATCTGTAAGTGAAAGTGCGTAGTTAACAATAGAGGGTGAAAATGGCGGCTATATCTTCTAAAGTTCCTGCCCTGAGGCACCAGTCTTCGGTGAAAACTTCATTGTCCTCTGCATTTGAATCTGTATCAGCTTTTACAGCAAAAGATTTGCAGAATCTGTTGCAAGAGACTATGGAAAAGCAAATGCAGCAATTTGTTGAGATAATGGAGAAAAAGTTGGAGGAGAAGTTTACAGAGAAATTAACAGAAATGAGAGCAGACATCACATCTGCAATACAAAGCATGGTTAAAAGTATTGAGATTTTGGATGAAAGAGTGGAAGATCTTGCTCAAAATGATATTAGATTGGAAGCCAAAATGACAGAAACTGAAAATGTGATAGAGAAAATGGATTATGATTTGATTTTGACACAGTATTATCAGATGGAATTTGCTTTAAGGATTAGAGGTCTGAAAGAAAATCCTAAGGAAAATTTGAAGAAAATGGTTTCTGAGGCTTTGGAAGGGGTGTTGAAGCGACCAGCAGATGAAATAATGCAAGATATAGATAAAATCTTCTGTGTTAATTCGTGGATCGCAAGACAAAGGAAACTACCCAGAGATGTGGTGGTTTATTTTACAAAGAGAATGATTAGAAATGAAGTTATCCAGGCCTCCTACAATATTGATTTTGTAATTGCTGAGCAAAAAGTTCTGATTTTAAAAGAGATCCCTGCAAAGATATTAAGAAAAAGGAAGGAATTTGCTTTTTTGACACAAGAATTGAGACGACGTGATATCAAGTTTAGATGGCAAATACCAGTGGGTATGGTGGTGACCTATGAAGGTACGAGGTATTGTTTTACCACGGAGATTCAGGCACGTGATTTCTACAGTAATGTTTTAAAAGCAGTCCCCATACCATCTTTGGAATCTACAAAGAAAAAAGGTGAGTGAGAGTCTCAACGTTCCAGAGAGAACCTGCAAGTTGCTGAAGGGTTAATGCAGACAGATGTGAAAGATACAGGAGTGGGTCAAATTTCATTATCACTGGAGAAGGCCAGAAATTGGAAGAGACGTGCTACTTCTGGACGAATGAATCAAGCCTGAAGATTTAGTCACATAACTGTAAGAGACAATAATGTAATAAGGATTATGGGAATTGGAATTGCTAGAAGGACTAAATATTTGGGGATATATTTTTTACCCTTATAAAATAATTATGTAATATTTTGTGTTTTAGTTTTAAGATGATTATGAAAAGTTAATTGGGAAGATTTGTAGTAGTGTTTATTGATATAGGTTATGATTTGTTATTTGGATGAAAAATTTTAAGCTTTTAGTTGGATAGAAGAATAGTTTTATAAAATTGATATAAATTGTTTTCTTTGTGATTGAAGCTAACTTGTAATATTTTTATGGGTAATATTGGAATAGGTAATAGAATATAAGAATATAAGAATGATGTGATTGTATATAAAAAAATTAAGTTTGGAAAGTAATCTATGGTATTTTAAGTTGTATAACACATTAGGATAATGTGAATTTAAAGCTTAGTTGGAATGAGGAATAGTTTTAGACAATTGATATAAATTGGTTTATTTGGGATTGTTTTTATTGGGTATCAGATTGGAAGGTATTATTTTGTATTTGAATAATCATTGATATGATATATATATGTATGTTTGGAATTTACCTATATGAGTTAAAGTTTGATAGTTTGAATAGTTTAGGATTGTTTGTGTAAGTTAGATCATGATTGTTTGTATTTTTATACCCTGTGTTTTGGTATTAGATTGGAAAGTATTATTTTGTATTTGTATAATTATTGATATGATATATATATATATATATATATATGTTTGGAGTTTTTTTATATGAGTTAAAGTTCGGTAGTTTAAATAGTTTAGGATTGTTTGCGTAAGTTAGATTATGATTGTTTGTATTTTTATACCCTGTATTTTGCTCTGGGAAGCGGGGGGGGGAGGGGAAAGGGAGGGAGGGGTTGGGGAGGGTTGGGGAGGGGGAAGAGGGTGGGAGGGGAGGGGGTTGGGAGGGTTTTTTTTCTTTTTTTTGGTTTGTTAAAGATAAAATGTATTGTAAAACTTTTTAATAAAAAAATAAAAAAATAAAAAAATAAAAAAAATAAAAAATACAAGAATACAAACATTAAAAGAGATTAAACAAGTGCCCAAAAACTAAGAACAATGAGTTAAAATACATTAAAACAATATTAAAATCTAAACCCATCACCCCTCAGGCCAGGCCGGCTTGTTCGAACAAGTAAGTCTTCAGATCGCATCGGAAGGAGCGAAGGTCAGGCGCCATCCGGAGCTCAACCGGCAAATGGTTCCACAATTCTGGCGCGCCTACAGAGAAGGACCTCCCCCTGGGGGCCACCAGGCGACATTCTCTGACCGGTGGCACCCTGAGGAGGCCCTCTCTGTGGGAGCGCACAGGGCAGAGGGAAGTTGATGCCGGCAGCAGGTGATCCCTAAGGTATTCCGGACCCATGCCATGTAGAGCTTTAAAGACTATTACCATCACCTTGAATCTCACCCGGAAGACAACTGGAAGCCAATGCAGCTCACAGAGCAGAGGTGTAACATGGGAGTATCGGGAGACTCCCAACACAACTCTCGCGGCTGCATTCTGTACCAGCTGGAGCCTCCGAGTGGTCCTCAAGGGCAGCCCCATGTAGAGAGCGTTGCAGTAGTCTAAACAAAAGGTCATGAGCGCATGAGTGACCATACGTAGGGCATCCCGGTCTAGAAAGGGCCGCAACTGGCACACCAGGCGAACCTGGGCAAAGGAAGCGGGGAAGTAACACTTTTATTTATTATTTGGACTTTGAAGACTGTATAATGGCATGGCTACAGGAGACTGAATTGGCATTTCATCCCTTTGTCGGTGTATGGAAATATTTGATTCTAATACCACATTACTATTATTAGATAAACCTACTAAAATGGTGAATAACTAGCTCAGGTGTAGGATGAGGTTGAAGGTTCGTACTCCAAGCTTGTAGGTTGGTTTCCAAACATTTCATTACCAGGCTAGGTAACATCTTCAGTGGAGTTTAGGGGATGTCAGTGTCAGTGTTTTTCTGTTTACAAGGGCTTCGTGTGGTCAGTAGGTCTTGTGATGGTGAGGTCACCTCAGGCGAGGGTGCCATCAGGTCAGGATCTTGTGATGGGTCAGGTTGGCTGGCATTTGCAGTCAGCAAAACATCACACCTGCCCTCCTGACCTTACACTGGCTTCCAGATGATCCCCAGATACCATTTAAAATGCTGGTCCTAATCAACATCATGAGTTAGCATCGAAATATCAGCCATTCTTAGCCAGAATTGCCCCAACTAACCAGATCCATCTCAAAAGAAACTGTTGCTGATGCTCCACTTTCCAAGATGTTTCATGGGGCTATTTCCAGGAAGTGCTGCTTTCCAATTGCAGTGCTGAACCCCCTGGAACAGCCTTCCCCAGTGATATCAGCATCTCTCCCCCTCACCCGCCCCCCAAAACATTCAGGAAACAACTAAAGACATTTGATCTACTCTTTTGTAAAGCTTTTCTGAGTGTAAGGATAGCTTTGTGTTTTTTTAAATGTTTCTTGTCTTAAATATTTTAAATAATTTATTTTTCAACCCACTATTCAAGCTTTAATGCAGGATTTGTTTGATTCCTGTTATCACGGGGGGTATGGGGTAGCGTTCCTTACTGTGTTGATGCTTTATATTTTTGCTGTAAATCTCTATAGTCAATTGGTTGAAACTGGTGGCTTATAAGCTTAATTAAATACATAAATAAATGAAATCTATATTTTTAAATCCTCCATTTTCTATTTTCTCCTTCACTGCTTTTTTCTCCACAAACCTACTTTCATTATGCTCCCCCTCGGTAAAATGTCTTCTGCGGTCAGCATTTTTTAAGATTCATATTTACTGTTCACTGCCTTGAATTATTTGTAAAAATAATAAAGGCACGATAGAAATAAATAAATACACAGTACATTATACTGTTATTTGCAAACAATAAAGTCCGTTAAGATCACCTGGTACAGGTAAGAGATAACCAGGCTGAGCCCAAGGGTGGGGAAAAAAACACATCATCAGTCTGGAGTTCCTACGCCCCCAAAAGAGACCTACGTCAAGCCCCCTTGTCTTGCCTCTGTCTGAGCCTGAATCTGAGGAGGAAATGGAGCCAGAACAGGACCCTACTGAGGCTCAGGGAGAGGTGTCTGTGGCTTTAGAGGACTGTGGGGAAGAGCAGGCTGAGGCAGGCCAGGGCCCTTCAGGATTGGAACAGGGCAGGCAGAGTTCAGGCAAGGAGCAAGGCCCACCCCCCACCTGATCCTAGAGCTAGGAGAATGGAGAGGAGGAGGGAACAACGCAGGCAGGCTCAATTACTCGGGAGGAGAGCGTCCTGCCCCATCCCACAAGGCACACCTGGGGATTGAGATATATAAGGAGCCACTGTGGGGTGGGGACTTTGTCGGGAACAAACGTTGAATCTTGGGAGAGTTGTGTATTGTTGCTCTTGTTTTTTGTTAGAAAACCTGGACACCTTGATTACCGGATCGGCTGATCCACGTGGATTTCCTGATCTACGATCTCAAACTGCATTTCAGAGTCTCTCCTTGCAGACTGCTCAGGCATGCTGAGATTCAAAGGGACTCATTAAGTTTATGTTTTGTTTTCTTTGTTATCTGTCTGGCCTTGAGGACATTCGTATACTTCTCTGGCTGTATTGAACCTGCCTTCAGCTGGAGGCAGCTGAAAGGAATGTGTGTGTGCTTTGGTTGAAGGCTTGCCAGCAAACGTGGCAGCTTTTGGGGGGAATTTGCAGATATTAAAGGACTGTTTACATTGCCAGCTGACTGCATTGCTTCTGTGCAGGGCCCTGGGTCATCACATCCCTTGAAGTCCATTGACTTCAGGTGAGCAAAGGTCAGCAAATTTGCACTGGCTGTTAGTATACCAGATTCTTGTGTATAGGTTGCATGGAATAAATTCATAGTGCTTTTGAACTCTATTCTCACCCTTGGTTTCTTGTGTTTGACAATACATGATTTAATAACATGGACTGGATTGGACTGAAATGGATTAAGCACAGCCATTTTCCCCCCTCCCCAATGCTTTGGTGAAGGATGTTCTAAACAGCTTTAGAATAGGCTTCATGAGTTACCGATAAAATGAAGACTGAGCTTTATATGTTTTGCAAAGTTCTATTTTGGATACAATGAACAATTCTACCTTTAGGGGGAAAAAATAATAATAAATCACATTCATGCTGCCGTGCCCTTGAGTTGTAATCTTTTTGTCAAAAGTTTTACTTCTTCTTAAGTTTCTCATTTATATGGGGACACAGTGCAATTGCAAATCATTGCCGAAACAGTTGTCCGTAATCTGTTCTGAGCAAATCTACATTGACACCTCATAAATCATGGCTTTATGGCACTGCGGATATTTTCTCTGTCATCTTTTGAAGTCTCTAACATAGCAAAGTATACATATATATATTCTAACAAATACTTAGAAGTTGACAGCTGCTCGAAAGTTGGTGCAGAAATTCTATAGGGAAACAGTTATTAGGTGTATTAGGTGTATTAAAATTGATCATTGCCTTGTTCCCAGGAAGAGACATTAATTAAGATATATCACATACTTGAATTCAATAACGGTTTCCCATTTTAGATTTTGGATTCTCACATAGGGGTCATATCCTCCACTCTGACCTGCCCTCCTGCAAATTATTCCTATTTCTATTAAAGAAAACAGCAATTTAAAGGTAGGTATGCTCAGTGGGTTAGGATGCTGAGCTTGTCGATCAGAAGGTCAGCAGTTTGGCGGTTCGAATCCCGAGTGCCGCATAAGAGAGTGAGCGCCTGTTACTCGTCCCAGCTTCTGCCCACCTAGCAGTTCGAAAGCACGTAAAAATGCAAGTAGAAAAATAGGGACCACTACGGTGGGAAGGTAACAGCGTTCCATGCACCTTTGGCGTCTAGTCATGCTGGCCACATGACCACAGAGACGTCCTCGGACAAGCGCTGGCTCTTCGGCTTTGAAACGGAGATGAGCACCGGCCCCTAGAGTCGGAAACGACTAGCATGCATGTGCGTGGGAACCTTTACCTTTACCTTTTTATGCAATTCCAAGTGGACACAATATAGGCAACATTTTTTTTTCAGATGATCTGTAAGAGTCTTGGTGGAGCAGTGGGCTAATGCCTCCTTAAGTAACACCAGCTGCCTGCAATTAGTGCAGGTTCGCATCCCACCAGGCTCAAGGTTGACTCAGCCTTCCATCCTTCCGAGGTAGGTAAAATGAGGACCCAGATTGTTGGGGGCAATTAAGCTGACTTTGTAATAATGCCGCTTGGGGTGTGTGTGAAAACCCTAATAAGCAGGCATATACATAGAATGAAGGCTACTGCTAAGCTTGTAAGCCGCCCTGAGTCTTCGGAGAAGGGTGGGATATAAATGGAATTTTTTTAAAAAAAATATTACATGTTAATGAGGTATAAATTTAAAGTGGAAGGCTCCTGTCCTAAACTGGGAGATAACAGGAATTCCTAATTCTATCTATCATCACTTTCATTGCCCATTTCAAAACATCTAGCTGAAGTATTCAGAGCAATAGGATATGCATTAAAACGTAACATTTTTGGCATATTTAAAGGGACTGCTAAATATTAGCAATGATAACAAGGGAGTTAGATATTTATTCATCAGTTGTAATCCATTGTTAGTTTGGGGCATCACTGAGATAAATCAGAACTGAGGACAGCGTTGGCAGAAACTGGATGTTAATGTAAAGATTTACCTAGCAGCTGAAAAGGAAGCATGAGCAAGCAATTCCAAAGAGGACCAAATCTATGATATTGAATCAGGGGATTTAATAGTCTAGTTCAAAGCATTCCTATCTCCCTTTGCTTTTATTTGACTCTCTTTTAAAAAGGCACGTTTGAGATAGGAAGGGGAAACACAGACTGAGTCTAAGCAGGAGAAAAGAATTCAAGTGCTTTATCTTTACTAGACTACAGTAGATAGACTACATCCCTGAGAGAAAAAGGAGGGGGTGGGAGATGTCACATTTTGTTTGTTTGTTTGTTTTCCACATTTTTTTTAACTGCCTATCTTCCTTAGAGAGGGACTCTGGAAAGTGTACAATAAAATGTTAAAATATAAAAACAGCATATAAAATTAAGTTTAAAAAGAGGCAAGGGTGATTAAATGCTGTTAAAAATTAATTAAAAAGCAAAGGGAGGGCTCTTGGAGCACTAACCAGCCCCATGGATGCGTGTTCCCCTGGGCTGTCCACGCAAGGCCACAGAGCCATGTTATCACACCTTTTCCAGAAGGCCAGAAGAGTGGCAGTCCCACTTTACCTCGGGGGGGGGAGAATATACCTCAGGGTGGGTGCACTGGCAAAGAAGGCTGTCTTCCTGGACCCCTCCAGTCGGGGTTCTTCAGCTGATGGGGGTCTGTGACATATCTTTCCCACCTAAGATGGTGGCATTGGCCATCAGACAAAGACAGTTGGGGATTTGGTTTTAGAGATCACTTTATACTTGGATGTTATAAAGGAATTATAGATTGATCTGGCTTACCCTTAAAAAGGTAGGCATATTCAGTGTTATAAAACAGGGGTCCCCAACCTGTGGGCTGTAGCCCAGTAGTGGCCCGTGGCCTGCTGGCCACCAGGCCATGGGACAGGCTGGCCAGTGCATGCGTGTGTGCATGCACCCCCCCCCTTATTTGCGCTTGTGCCATGGCTGCAGGACGCGGAAACGGGCCTCTGCCATGCCTCAGGGCATGAAAACAGGACACCACCACACCACGGGGTGCAAAAACAGGCAGCTGTGCCACAGGGCACTGAAACAGGGCACAAAAAACGTGCCGCCGCTGCACTGCAAGGCGCAAAAACGGATGCCGCCACACAGCGGGGCACAGAAACAAGGCGCTGTGCCAAGCAAGAACAGGGCAGGGCTAGTATCACACAGGCATTAGCCCCACCCTGTTTGTGGCACTTGTATGCTTGCAGCCTCGTGCGCACGTGCACGCATGCATGTAAAATGCTTTCCCCTCCCTTTTCCTCCAGTCCGCCAGCCGACAAAGGTTAGTGACCTCTGTTATAAAAGGACAAAAACTGTTTGTGAAAAGAAACTTAAATGAACATTGTAACTCCTGTCACACTGTTATTTTTCTCACTGTCTATATACAGAGGATGACTGCATACATAGGTAAATTTATATGGGTAAAATTTGACTTGGAAGTACTGTATTTTTCCGTGTATAAGATGCTATTTTTCCTGCAAACACCCAGTTCAAAAACCAGGTGTGTCTTATACAAGTGCAGCAACTTATACATGGAAAAATAATGGTAACCTGTGGGTTTGCCACTAACAGGAGGGGGGAGAGGGCAAGATCATTGGCCGGCTGAACATCCGGATTGCTGGCTCAGCTGTTCGGTGCTCCACCGAACAGCTAATCGGCGTGGAGAAACTCACATGCCAGAGCGTCTTATAGATGGAAAAATATGGTAAATGGGGACTTACTTAGCACCTGTTGGATAAACATTAAAGTAGTTGCTTCTTATTGTGACTCCTATGATAGATCCACAGCTAGATATGAACCAGGCAAAATGTGCATTTATGGAATTCCTACCAGGGGTTCTATACACAGAATGTGCAGTCCAAATCATGTTTGGACCTTCATTCCAGATTTCTACCCAACCATATTACAGCAGTCTCTGGAAAGCTTGTCATGCAATGTAAAATTGATTAGTCTAAATCACGATAGAATCCATCTATAAGCTATCCATTATTGGAAGAAAAGGACTTTGATGCATAGAACCATTTTCTCTAGTTTGAAATTAAGAAATATGTAGTTCATACATGCCATTCTCACATGTACAACCTACTGTATATGCACTTACAATGCCTGAATATGCATCTCTTTATAGTCTGATACTTCCAGTTTTTCATGAAGTATATGAATTAAAGGTATATTAAATCTTCTGATTTGTCAACACATACATAAACACAAAGATATTCACACAGTTTAATGCACACCTTTGAAAATTATCTCTTCTAATTCATTCTCATTCATTTTATCTCTATTATTATAATTAAAATTGTCAAAAAAAAAATAAGGGAAGAGCATAAGAGTGCATGTGTTCACTTTTGATCTTGGTTAAGGTAGTCCTCAATTTTATAAAAGTTCATTTTAGAGACCCTTCAAAGTTACAATAGCCCTGAAAAAAGTGACTTATGACTGTTTTTCACACTTACAACCTTTGCAGCATCCTCATGATCAAGTGATCAAATTTCAGATACTTGGCAACTGACTAATATTTATATGATGGTTGCAGTGTTCCAGGGTCATGTGATCATCTTCTAACAAGCAAAGTAAATGGGGAAGCCAGATTCACTTAACAACTGTGACAAGAAAGGACATAAAATGGGGCAAAATTCATTTAACAAATGTCTCATTTAGCAACAAAAATTTGGGCTCAATTGTGGTCATAAATCAAGGACTACCTGTATGTGTATTTCTCTTACCACTTCAAATAATTGCAAATAAAAAGTAAATCTGACACTGCAAAATTTAATATGTAGGATTTTGGCTTGGGCCAATGACTCAAGGCTATGGACATTGGCAAGCCAATATGATATTAATAAGTAAAGTATGAGACAAAGCCTATTCACTGAACCTTCATAGCATATTACCATTTTGTACTGTATAATGCATAAAGTATTTTCAACTGTTTTTTTGCAGTGTATAATTGATTTGCCCATTTGTATCCTTCTACTGCCTCCAGGCAATGCAGGATTCATGAATTGTGAAGTCTACCAATGTTCTTATTGTTGATATACGAAATATGGTTATTCAGAAAAATAACTTCATTGAAATCTGTGCCAACGCACTTTGGATAAAAATGCAAAGGCCATGACAATCACTGAATTATTAACATCCATATTTTTCAGTAGGAGTCTTTCGATCCGTAATAAATAAATTGGAGTTCAGAAGCTTTAAGCAGCAGTGTATAAATGTCTGGCAGTTAAGATTGCTCATGAGTTCAAAATAATTGTAATATGTCCCAAGTGAGATTTTACTTAGTGAGAATAAGCTTTTAGAATTGCAGAGCTTGTCTACTTGTAAAGTAATGTACAAATATGTCACAGAACATAGTTGCTAGTTTTTTATTCCTCATTTTTGTTTCTGATTGTATTCTTTTAAAAATGTTTTTACTTGTGAGCTGCTCAGAGTCATTAAAAGTCAGGCAGCATACAAATTTAGTAAGTAAATTGGTAGGTAGGTAGGTAGGTAGGTAGGCAGGCAGGTAGGTATGTATGTAAATACATATCAGCATAACAAAGTGGGCTGAACTTGGATGGAACTAGGTTGCACACAACACTGATTATGGTGATCAAGTCAGTGATTTCATCCTTCCCCCAATTCATGGAGTCTTCCAAACTGAAATGTGATGTGCAAAAGCTCAAATGTTTATATAGATGACCATAAATCTAAGTTTTAATTGTCCTCTGTTCCTATTAGCTATATTCCAAAATGTCTTCTGTGTATGTGACTTACTTCCATATAGAGTCTACCTTGATTATTTCTCTCCATGGGATGAAATTTATGGGTATGAAGGACAACCTCAAGATGAACATAGGTCCTCCTTGTCTACATTAAACCTATGTACATATGGATCAAAGTCTCAGTCTTTGTGGAAGCTGATCCACCGCAGGTGGCCTCTTTTACTCTTTCTTCTATTTGCCTAGTTCCTACAGCTTCCAACATATAATTTTTAATTTTAATTTTATTAGATTTATGTACCGCCCTTTCCCAAAGGACTCAGGGCGGTTTACAGGGCATTTTAAAATCACACCAATACAAAATACAAAAGTTAAAAGACAAATAAAAAGATTAAATTATCCCTGGAAATAAAAACCCCAGTTAAAAATTCTCAGCCTGGGCCGGAGAGCTCAAAAAGCCAAGTCTTCAGGTCCCGGTGGAATGAACGCAGGTCAGGGGCAGTCCTGAGCTCCACGGGCAGCTGGTTCCAGAGGGCAGGCGCACCCACAGAGAAGGCCCTCCCCCTGGGTGTTATCCGCCGGCAATCTTTTACCGGCGGCACCCTGAGAAGGCCCTCCCTGTGGGAGCGCACGGGACGAAGGGAACTTGATGCTGGCAGCAGGTGTTCCCTCAAATACCCCGGACCCAAGCCATTCAGGGCTTTATAGGTCATCACCAGCACCTTGAATCTCACCCAGAGGGCAACCGGAAGCCAATGCAGCTCGTGGAGTAGAGGTGTTACATGGGAGAATCGGGAAACCCCCATCACAACTCGCGCGGCCGCATTCTGCACCAGTTGAAGCCTCTGAGTGGTCCTCAAGGGCAGCCCCATGTAGAGAGCGTTGCAGTAGTCTAAACGGGAGGTCACAAGCGCATGGGTGACTGTGCGTAGGGCATCTCGGTCCAGGTAGGGTCGCAACTGGCGCACCAGGCGAACCTGGGCAAAAGCCCCCCTGGTCACGGCTCCTATATGGTCTTCAAAATTGAGCCGTGAGTCCAGGAGGACGCCCAAGTTGTGAGCCCTATCAACGGAGGGTAACACCTCACCCCCCATCGTTAAAGGTGGAATAGTTTGGTTAGCCCGAGATGCCGATATGCACAGACACTCAGTCTTGGCAGGATTGAGACGAAGCCTGTTTCTCCCCATCCAGACCTGGACCGCCTCCAGGCAATGGGACATCACGGTGAGGGCATCACTGGGTTGGTTCGGTGTGGAGAAAAAAAGTTGGGTATCATCAGCGTACTGATGATACCCTACCTCGAAACCACGAATGACCTCGCCCAGCGGCTTCATATAGATGTTGAACAGGAGGGGCGAGAGAACCGACCCCTGAGGAACTCCACAAACGAGAGGCCTCGGGGTGGATCTTTGCCCTCCCATCAACACCGACTGCGAGCGGCCCAGGAGATAGGAAGAGAACCACTGTAAAATGGTGCCTCCCACTCCCAGCCCCCTGAGACGCCGCAGTAGGATACCATGGTCGATGGTATCAAAAGCCACTGAGAGATCTAATAGGACTAGGACAGAGGAGCAACCCCTGTCCCGAGCCTGCCAGAGATCATTCATCAGCGCAACCAATGCCGTCTCCGTGCTGTGACCGGGCCTGAAACCCGAGTGGTACAGGTCCAGATAATCAGTTTCCTCCAGGAACAGAGGAAGCTGATGCGCCACCATGCTCTCAACAACCTTCGCCAGAAAGCGAAGGTTGGAGACTGGACGATAGTTATTTAAAACAGCCATGTCCAGGGCAGGCTTTTTGAGGAGGGGTCTCACCACCGCCTCCTTCAAGGCGGCGGGGAAGACACCCTCCTTCAAAGAAGCAGTTATTACTGCCTGGAACCAGCCTTGTGTCCCCTCCCGAGCCGCATAAACCAGCCAGGAGGGGCACGGATCCAACAAACAAGTGGTGGAGCTCAGCCTCCCCATGATCCTGTCCACATCATCAGGGGAAACAGGATCGAACTCAGTCCAGATAACATGCTCAAGACCGTCCGATTCCTCCATGTCAGACTCCGCCCAGTCAGAGTCCAAACCGGCTCGGATCTGAGCGATTTTGTCCATCAGATGATGACTAAACTCCTCGGCCCGTCCCTGCAAGGGATCCTCCCTCACCTCCTGGTTAAGAAGGGAGCGAGTCACCCTAAACAGAGCAGCCGGGTGATTATCTGCGGACGCGATGAGGGCGGCGAAGTAATTAGCCCTTGCCGTCCTCATCGCAGCAAGATAAGACCTTATAAAGGTTCTTAACTGCAATCAGTCAGATTCGGAATGGCTGGACCTCCAACCACTCTCTAGACCCCGTCTCCGACGTTTCATCTCCCAGAGCTCCACAGAAAACCACGGAGCCCAACGGGATCTGCGCCGGGTCAGAGGTCGCAAGGGTACAACACAGTTGAGTGCCTCAGTGGCCACCCTTTCCCAGGCATCCACCAAGACATCAGCTGAGTGAGGGCGATAGGTATAGACCCAAGCGCCATCTGGAACCGTTCAGGGTCCATTAGGTGCCTGGGGCGGAACCATCTAGTTCATTCCGCCGCCCAGCAGCGGGGGGTGGCATAACGGAAGACCAGCTGCAGGAGATGATGGTCGGACCATGACAGGGGAGTAATAGCTGGTAAACCCCCTCCCAAATCATCCAACCACTGTCCAGACAGGAAAACCTGGTCGAGAGTGTGACCCCTCACATGAGTTGGGCCTTGAATTACCTGAGTCAGGTCCATGGCCGTCATGGAGGCCATGAACTCCTGGGCTAGCTCCTTCTCCTAGAGAAGGCAGGTTGAAGTCGCCCAGCACTATGAGCCTGGGGAACTCCACCGCCAACCCTGAGAGGGTGTCGAGCAGCTCGGGCAGAGCTCTTGCCACACAGCTGGGTGCCAGGTATGTAAGCAACAAGCTCATCTGAACCCAAGAACTACATCTCAGGAGGAGGGACTCACTCCCAGCAATCTGGACAATGGTGGTCTCCCGCGGACATAAAGTCTCCCTGATAACCACCGCCACCCCACCACCCCAACAGATCTGGCATTAAGGTAAACCAGCCTGAGCTCAGGGGCCTGATCACCCTCACCCCCGGGCAAAAGGGTGCTAACCGGAGGGTCAGAGCGCGTCACCGCTCGCAAGCAGCAGGGGCGCGATCCCGGATGTCGATACGGCTGCCATTCCCTATCGTCTTGGGGATTTGAAGCCCCACCCCAGTACACACAGAACCAGCAGCCTCTATAAATTACTTGTTTCTAGGAATATCCTTACCTACGCTGTGATGTATAACACAGCCACTTCTTTCTTTCTCAAGAAACATCTAATAGTACAATTTTTACATGGCTTAAAATAAGGTGTTGGTGATCACCTTTAAAGCCCTTCATGGTATGGGTCCAAGCAACTGAAGGGACCTTCTCACCCCCACTGGGATTGGCCCATTCCACATATGCTGGCAAAGGAGGCATGTTGTGGGTCCCATTAGCCCCAATATTCCTGCTGGTGGAATTCAGGAGGAGGGCCTTCTCTGCTGTTGCTCCTCCCTTCAGGAAAATCTTGCCCTCCAATGTGAGGTTGGCCCCAACCCTCCTTTTCTTTCGTAAGGGCCTCATGACCTGGCTCTGCTAATTGGCTTGGGGCCCCAACAGGGGAACAGAGCAGTGGAAGTGGTTGATTTAATAATGACAGATCCCACCTCCCTCCACTCCGTCCCCATCCTCCCCATGTGTCATTAGATTTGAAAGGCTGGTTTTAATTTATTCATCTTTTAATGTACTATATAAATACATTTTTATGACTGTAAGCCACCCACAGTTACCTTGTGGTAAGATGAGCGACCAGTGCTTTTTTTGTAAAAGAAAAAGGTTGCAGAACTCACACATGTCATACAACCCACCTTGCCTATCCTACAATGTTCCATCTAAAAAAGGTGCCGGAACTCCGTTCTGAGCGTTCTATGACAAAAAAGCCCTGTGAGTGACCAATAAATTTTGTAAATAAAAAAATAAACAAAAGAATAAATAAATATATAATAGCTCGATTCACATTGACGCAGCAGTCCTGTTACCTAAGCTAAAGTCTGCCTGAAGCGTTGGCATCAGTACTTTTGCTGAAAAATGAGGAAGCCTCCTTCTAATGTCCAGTTGTGTTTGCTAAGTCTGTCAGTTGTGTGGGTAGCCTCGGTGCTTCAGGGGGACTTTAGTAAAGACGTCTTATAGCCATGGGAGAATTTCTTTAATTGGCAGCATAACGCCTGGTCGTCCGTCTAGAGCTGAAGCTGTACTCTGCTTCTACAGTGGTTCCATTTGCTCTACTCCTACAGCGTTGCTGGCAAACCAACATCAAACAGGAGTCTAACATCCTACACACAGCAGCTGTACTTCAAAATAAAACATATTTTCAACAAGAAAAATGTGTGGCGGAAAGGTCATCTGTTACATAGGGCCAATTGTAAGAGAACTCAGCAGGGGATGAGGTAGCAGCATGTCCCATACCACTGAGTTCTTCAGTTATTTACTCTCCAGTTACAAATTCATGGTTTGTTGGAGCTGAATACCTTCAGATGTCATTAAGAACAGATTGTTTCCTTGCTTCCCTCTGCCCTACCTCAACCATTCTCAGTCTAGTTGGACTAACTTCCCTAGGAAACCCCTCTTTGCTGTGGAAACTGAAACATGGTTAGATCCATGGGAAAGCAGGGTACACAGAGTGTTTGGCCATGGTTGATTGTGGCTTACCATAACATTTTGGATACCATAAAATCTAGAGCTTTAGCCAGTCTAGTTTGCTCATTCCTAATGTTATCAGCTTTGTAGTTTCAAGGTTCAGAGTTCAGCATCTGCCTGTTATGCTCTTCTATAGTGATATTTTCTTTAACTATTGACTTGGAGGAGATAGCAAAAATGGCACATTCAGTGAGAAAGAAATCTACAAAGGCTTTTATTAAAGAGTGGAGTCCGTTTATATATTATAGTACAAAAAGAAAGAAAAGTAGTTTGATGGTAAAGGGTTTTATAAATTAAATAAGGGAGACAATGGACATTTAAAGTGTAATTCTAATGGTGTAGTAAAAGAATAAGAAATGGTTAATGGATCCATGAGGAGAATGAAAGGTAGAAATGGACTATATGTTTTTTTAAGGTAGCTGTTTAGTTTTGTATTTGTAGGTTTATGTTTCTGTATAAATGCATTTACTATGCTTTTTATGTTTATTATATGTATAGAATACACATAGTATGTATGTGGGGGAGTGTATGTGTATATAGTATATATAGTATACTATATAGTATATATAGTATACTATATAATTTGCTATTATATATGTGATATTTTCTTGAGATAACCCTCTAAAATAGGGCTTGGGCTTTGGCTATTCAAGTATTTCTGAAATACAACTCCCAATATTGTTCATGACAGGCCATAAAAATGAAGTTAGGAGCGATACTTCAGCAACATTTGGAGAGATATTGATTCTTCATTAGGTCACAAGGTAAAAACAAGGAGTTCTATTCATGCAGAAGAAATATATGGCCAATTTCTAAATAGAGCTATAGGGCGGTTGCCCATTACTGTTTCTGACCTCATAATTATTAGATTCTAGAC
Source organism: Vipera berus (assembly GCF_964194415.1). Classification (NCBI taxonomy): domain Eukaryota; kingdom Metazoa; phylum Chordata; class Lepidosauria; order Squamata; family Viperidae; genus Vipera; species Vipera berus. Next base: position 227,296,226 of record NC_138202.1, read on the forward strand.
AGCCCTCTGACCCATCGGGTCATTCTTTGAGAGGAAGATAGTGCGGACTGATGTGACTCAAGTGAACAATAAGTTTTAGGCTGACCATATTTCTTTTTACCCCAATGCTGAGCAGTCCTGTGATTATCTAAAAAGGGTATTGTCATAAATAGAAATATAATAGCAATGATAAAGAAACTTCAACAATACGTCAATATTTATTTACCTAAACAGATAAACAAAATGACCACAGGTGGGCAAAAGCAGTGGGAGTAGGAACAACTTCTAACCTCCTGCCAGCTTCCCCAATGGCATTGCTTGTGGGAAGCTGGCAGGAAGCAGCATAAATCACTATCTTGGGTCCACAAGGATCCTATAATAGCCATAAATTTGTGAATAAAACTGATCTGAACATTATGCAAATCTCAATTCCATGGGAGTAATGAGTCTCGGATTTTTTATGCATTCTTTAAGTTAATGGATTTTAGGTACCTTGATTCAAAACTCACTGCGGTATGATGGACCATTTGGGTTAACTTGAGGATTAGCAAATAGAAAGTTTTGGTAGTACATAGATAAAACCACAATCTGAAAACAGCAGAATGAATCCTCAATATGTTCAAGGAGGTTTGTTCATATCCATTTCAGAGCTTGTGAGTGATATTATATTTTAATATGTTCTAGAAAATGAATATTTTTACACATTATGAAAAAACAGCCCTCTTCAGAAGTCCTTAAAAGTTGGAAAGATAAAAGGAAAGAGAAGAAGAGGATGACTAACAAGAAATCAACTAAAATAGGGATGGATACAGATTGGGGTTAGGGTAATCATGGAGAAGATGTCTCTGTGGGGTTGCTAAGAATCAACACTGACTTGATGGTATATCAGCCAACTTTGCAGAAATTCTGAAACAAATATAGGAAATAACGATCCTATGTAATGGGGGAAAAATATAACTTAAGAAAAGTTGTTTTTCTTTGAGTTTTTTGTTTGATTCCAATAAATAATTCCTGAATGTGTTTAGAAAGACCAGTCACTTTAAAATCCCCAGTAGCAATCAAGATAACAAAAGGACTAAAGCTGCTAATGGAAAGAATTAAAGAAAGACTGAAAAGAGCTGGTAGGTTTGCCTTTCTTTCTCGAAATGTCTTTTTTTTTTTAACAGAGTGTGACACGTTTTCAGCCCAGTGTGTGCTTCACTTTGCAAAACTTAATTCAAGTTCAGATTAGTTGATCATTATAGTGGAAAACACAAACCAGGTTGGACACTAAGGAAGGAACTGAGCTCAAGGGCAATAATTTCTTCTAGCATCCTTTCAAAATTCAAATCCTAAAGCCACAAGCCAATTCTTACAGACATCGAGTGTGCTCCTATTGCACAGTTAAGTGAATCCATACTGTGCCACAGGATGCACCTGCCAAGACAAAACTCAGAAATGGAGCCTATTGAGCAGAACAACAGTTCAAAACTGGCAAACAGCACCATGGTTTTGCTGAATATCCAAGGAGTTCATTGTGCTACGAAGTATTTTCTAGAGCACTGATCCAGTTAGTAGGATGTTGTAAATGGGGGGGGGGCTATTCCACAGATTTATAAATTAGAATTTTATATGTAAATATGAGAAGACATTGGAATGCTCAGAGAGAATCATTCAAATGAGAAGCAATGGATGGAAACTAGTCAAGGAGAGAAGCAACCTAGAACTAAGGAGAAACTTCCTGACAGTTAGAACAATTAACCAGTGGAACAACCTGCCTCCAGAAGTGGTGAATGGTCCAACACTGGAAGTTTTTAAGAAGAGACTGGACAGCCATTTGCCTGAAACGGTATAGGGTTTCCTGCCTGAGCAGGGGGTTATTATTATTATTAAATATCACTTCTCTTTTCCATAGTTTGGGAGACCCAAAAGTGGTTTTTCAAAAGGCAACTGAACTGTCTTTGTTTTTGCTTGAAGACATTTCACTTCCCATCAGAGAAGCTTCTTCAGTTCTGAATTGAAGAAGCTTCTTGGATGAGAAGTGAAATGTCTTCAAGCAAAATCTGGTTGCCTTTTGAAAAAGCACCTTTGGGGACAACCATGACCTGAGAATCTTCATAGGTATAGTTTTGGAGACATCTAACTGTCCATCCACTGCTGGAATAACATACAATTGCAAAATAGAGTCTCCTTTGACCCCCTACTACAATAGCTCATTTTCGCTGAGGAACATTTATATATATTTTCCCTGGTGTGTGTGTGTGTGTGTGTGTGTGTGTGTCTGTGTGAGTGTGTGTGTGTGTGTGTGCGCAGGGGGTTGGACTAGATGACCTCCAAGATCCCTTCCAACTACTTCTTCTTCTTCTTCTTCTTCTTCTTCTTCTTCTTCTTCTTCTTCTTCTTATTATTATTATTATTATTATTATTATTATTATTATTATGTATGTGTGTGTGTGTGTGTGTTTGTTTATCATATGTAGGAACCACCCATCTCCCTCAGAGAGCGACTCTATTATATTGAATGCTGTCCATACCAGCTGCCTGCAATTAGTGCAGGTTCGCATCCCACCAGGCTCAAGGTTGACTCAGCCTTCCATCCTTCCCAGGTAGGTAAAATGAGGACCCAGATTGTTGGGGGCAATTAAGCTGACTTTGTAATAATGCCGCTTGGGGGTGGTGGTGAAAGCCCTAATAAGCAGGCATATACATAGAATGAAGGCTACTGCTAAGCTTGTAAGCCGCCCTGAGTCTTTGGAGAAGGGCGGGATATAAATGGAATTAAAATAAAATAAAATAAAATAAAATAAATAACTCACATGATAAACAACTTTTCAGCAACATCTGAATACTTAATAATATTAAAATCATTAAAATCATTTAATAGAGACATGTATCAATAAGATAGAGGGACCAGTAAGGAAAGAGAAATAAAGAATATATTAACCTATCTTTCAAATGCATTTGTAGGGCTGAAAGTAAACCATGCAACTTTATCAAGGCATTCTTTATTAAATCGGAGCCCTCCTAATGTTTTTGCCTACTGCTTTAATGCCATCAGCTCCAGCATTTATTAGCCTTGTCAGTCATGGCCCAATGGATTTCATTTCTGAATAAGGATGTGGCAGATGGATTTCTCCCTGTATCTTAGAATGGATGATTATGTGCCATCAAGTTGTTTTCAATTCCTAATGACCACATAGATAGATTTTCTCCAGGACAATCTATCCCAAATCTATTGTTTGTTTGTTTTTAATCTCCCAACGGTGCCCTCATTGCCACTGAGAATTTAGTAGCAAACATTCTGTCTAAATAAAAGTAGCAAGAAGGGATGCTGATTCTCAACTTGCTTGAAATAAATGATAGAATTGTTATTACAACTAGCATATAAACCTGGGTTCATAAATCATGTGGTCTGTGAATGTAGGATAATGGAGGCAACTATCATCCTGTCATAATTCATAACAGGAGAGAGAGAGGGAGGGCAGGAGAGAGAGAGGGAGAGAGAGAGAGAGAGAGATGTTCCATGGAATTAGAACTGTGATTGTTCAGATTTTTAAACATCTTAAGTATTAAGTATCAGGCATGATCATACTGTACTGTTGTGGGTGTGCCCCTTTCTTCTTCTTCCCACCAGCGGCATTTCCCTCTTTGCTTGGGTAAAGGGAATGCATAGGGATCAAAATGGACCTGAAGTTGATCCCACTAAAATATTGAGCATGCCAAGGGAGTAGTTCTGCCTGGTATACTTCAGGAACCACTTTTTCTGCTTCACTTCCAAAGTACACTTTTCAGGTTAGGTCATTTTGGAGACTGCACGGGATGAACTCAGCAATTGTTTGGTATTTTCACAGAGGCAGGAAAAGCCTTTCAATTCAGTCAATGCTTCCCATGCTCTCTCATACCTCCTAGAGCTGCATTTACTATGAAGCCCAGTGGTGGGATTCAGCTGGTTCTCACCAGTTCAGCAGAACCGGAAGCTCATTTTTTGTTGCCCGGGCCCAGCAGGGACTTCTGGAAGTGGCATCCACACAGAGAACCGGTTGTTCACATATTTGAATCCCACCACTGATGAAGCCTATAATAATTTAATGGTTGCAGTGTTTTGTGTTATAAACGTCAGATTGATGGTTCAAGATCCAGCATTTTTTAAAGAATTACTATTTTTATTTCCTGTGCTTTCTGTATTTTCTGTATTTTTTTGTTTAGTTATTTGAGAACTAAGCGTGAAATCCTTCTATGTTCAGTGATGGGAAAAAATAAGAGAACCACGATCATTTTTTTAAAAATGGAAAAATAGGAAGATTAGTATAAGAAAAATAGTTATTAAGACAATCTTGATATGTGGTGAACCACCAGTTTACTGCTTGGAAGGCAAGTGTTATAATAACTGTGATATTATAGCATTAATAGTAAAAGGTGATTCTAAATTCAGGAAGAAAAAATAGTGAGAGATACACAGTGTTTTCTTTCCAAGGTTCAAATATTTCTCTCACTTTGTTTGGTAGGCTAACTCAAGGCTTCCAAAGAGCTTTGGACTTCTAGTATTGCAAACTATGAGTAAAATCAAGCTCTTAGAAGAAAAATAGAGAAACACATTTGACTTTCATTCACTTTGCAGTTGATTACTTCCATGGTCTACAGTTTTGCTTCTGGAATGGAACTTTACAAGATTCAACTAATTGCTAAAGTTTAACATATGCTAATATATAAAGACAAACACAAAATGGAAAAGTAGTTCAGAATTTTTATTCTGCTTTAGTTAACAGCCAAACTGATTCTGTGGCCACGAGAAGGGAATTCTATCAAATTAAATATGCTTCAAATATTCAATTTTTGAATTCTCGAAAATTGTTGTATGTAGTTTACTGTATTATTCAATTTGATTCATTTCATCAGCCTGTAAACTACCCTTATAAAAAAAAATACAACAAAACTTTCTCAACAGCTCTGAATTAAACATTTCTTTGGAATGCTAGTTGCAAGAAGGTATAGATTGAGAATATTGAGAGAATCTCCCTGATCTTTCAAAACCTCCTGAGAATTTATTAGCATTCTTAGTTATAAATGTGTTCATTTAATAAAAAAATATTTTTTAGAAAGCATGCATGAAATCTCATTATAACAAAGCAAACCTATGCATGTAAAATCAACTCCATTGAGATCAACCCAAATGTGTGTTAACGCAAATGAGCTTAATGTTTTCAGTTAAATAAATATAACATTGCACCCTTGCAGTACAGCCTTATTTTCTTTTTGCTTCTCCATTTTTATTTACAAATTGAATACATTGGTAAGCTATTTCCCTAACAGATGTTTCTTACCATTTCTTAAATTTTGAATTTTTCAGAGACAGTCAAAGCAATCTGACTACTAACATACACACAAATGTACATCCCACTGAAAAGCAATGCAATACAGAGCTACTGTTTCAACATTTGGATAACCATCTGAATGGATGTTGTAATGCAATGCTGAGTAAGTATCTCTATATTTTGACAAGCATCTAAATGGATATGTCCATGTGGATGCCTTGAACAGCATTAATTTCAGTGGGGAATATGGTGCCCCCAGAATTATGTCAGGTCTTTAAAGGCCCTTAAAACCATTACAAGTATCTTTCTGTCATAAACACACAGACACACACATATAAGAATAAACGGCAAAAAAGTGTTACTACTTAATAACTTACCAATTTATTCATACTCTTTCTCTCACACACACATCCCCGCACCGATGCACACATACACAATTATACCATAAGAAAATATAGACTGCCTCTGACAAAAATGTAGAAATAACACCAGAACTATATTTTTGCAACTCAAGTTTTCAGATATTTGGAAACTGAGATAAACCGCAAAACAAAGCCAGCACTTTGCACAACTAAACTTCTAAGGAAAGCTCTCTTTTTTAAACAAATCCAAAACCCTTCCAAAACTAACAATCCAGTCGTTATCAATATAATTTTAACAAGATATTCAATATTCTCACAACAATCCTGCAAGTTGTCTTAGGAATTCAATCTGTCCAGAAGGAAAGCACCCATGCCATTCAACCTGTCGGTCTGTTTGTATATCAAAATGTAGCATCTTACCTTCATAGATAGCCTTGAATCCTTGGGCACTCACGGCAAAATCGGTCGTAAAACAAAGCGTCAGAATAGACCCTGTGCTCACAAGAGATGAGGGCAGTTGAAATCCAGAAAGCCTGCAAGATAGACAAATGAAAGAGATTTTTTTTGGGGGGGCAAAGTAGAGGAGAATATGACTATATATATATATATATATATATATATATATATATATATATATATATATATATATATATATATATATATATATATATATATATATATTCTTTTAAGAATGAAATTCAGTAATCCAACTGAACTAGTTGGCTACCTAAAATGCCTTCCTTGGTGAGAAAAAAAATAAAATAAACTGAAGCTTGAAAAAAATAATGATACATGCAAAGTTCACTTTTGGAAAGAGAAGTCAATTTGCATTCTATTTAGAACTTTAAAATGATGGGTAAACTCAAAGTTGCCATTTCAGGATCAGCAACATGTTGATGTTCCCAAAGACCCACCATGAAAGTCCCACTTCACAGAAGATAACAGCTTCTGAATGCTATCATCTGATGAGTGACATCAAGTGACAACTGACAGCTGAAGACGCTTTCTCTCTCTTTGCAGAAAGAAAAAACAACAACAACTCCCCTGTAAGTTTTTGGAAATAAAAAAAATGGAGAATGCTTTATATTTTGACAAAGGATTTTAAAAAAATTGGTTCTCCTATTTCAGCACAATTATAAATGGATAAAGCCAGAGTGAATTGTTGCTGAAAATTGTTGCTTTTCATACCACATGCATGAAAAGGCATGTGGTATTTGTGTTTATTCCTATAATGCTTTTAAAGCTAAGTGAGGTTCCTGGCTGCAGCCATTTTTTCTCCCTGTTCTCCTTGAAGGACTGGAGGGCACAGCTAGACCAAGACAGAGCAGCCTATTTAAAAATAACACAAGAAGTGTCACACTCCAAGCTGTATTCTTTGTGCTATCCTCTTTCTGTCTTAGTCAAAGGCTGCATCAAATCTGCAATTCTGAGAGACAAAATCCCATAGGTGAAGGAACTCTGGGGCATTTGAGCATCTGTGTTAGTTCTCCCAAAGGAGAAGGGAAACCTATCCCTTTGGGAGTTTCAACCACCTTTGGAATTGTGTAAGATGTCACAGATTTTCTGTCTCTCTGCATCTAATTCACAAGTTCTGTATATAATCCATAACTGTCTATGGAGATTCTCAGTCATCCAGAACATGGTTGTCAAAAAGGTGCTTTTTCAAGAGGCAACTGGACTTTCTTGTTTTTCTTTGAAGACATTTCACTTCTCTGACCTCAGAGCTGAAGAAGCTTCTTGGATGAGAAGCAAAACTGGACAAGAAAGTCCAGTTGCTTCTTGAAAAAGCATTTTTGGGAAAATCCAGAGGGCACCTTCTGTTGTGGCTCAAAACCAAAGTACCTTTCCTTCTCCCACCTGCCCATAAAGGTATAGCAATAAATAAGAATATTTCTAGCTCAGGCTTGAAATGACGAATCCTTGGTGCTTGCTGAGCTTGTTTTCTTGCAGACGTTTCATTACCCAAACTAGACTCAGTCTAGCATTGATAATATTAGCTAGTTTGGGTAATGAAACGTCTGCAAGAAAACAACCAAGTTCAGAGAGCACCAAGGACCCCCCAAGGTAAAATAGGCATATCTTAAAGAATAATAAAATTTTGTTATGTTCAATTCCCTTTTTTGACAACAATATATGCTGCTGGAGATGGCTGCCTCCCCCTCCCTTCTCACCAATAGTAAACCATTTATTTATTTGCTTGTTTGTTCAATTGATACAGCCGCTACTTCCCCAGACAGCTCTGCTTCATGGTTGCTAATAGGCAGCTGAGTTATCACAACTCAGAATGCCATTTCACCTATGTTGGGCTGCTGGCTTTGGCAGTAGTATGTGTATCCTTTATTCTCATTATTTTCAGGCTTCTATGCTTTTCTTAATGCTGCAGCAATCAATATGTGTCAAGGGTACTGGTCCCCTTGCTGGCATTTACTGAGCTAAATAGCACTATATAACAGTACAATATATAGGAAGTATATTCCAAGATAAAAAAAAACCACCCAAACTATTAGCTACCTAGTATAACTAATAGGATAAAGTGAAATTCTGTCAGAGGAAAGAAATACCAGTGGTTCAGCACCATTCAGTTTTTAAAAATTCTCTGAACCATAACACAGAACCGTCCATGCATGCATAGATAGGTAGACACCATCAGCTCCTTCAGTCTTGGAATAAACAACACAATGCAAATGGCACAAAACAGCGCGATCTACAAAAAGGAGTTATGGAAAAAGGTAAAGAAAACAAGGAAATATAGCTAAAATTAGTCTCTACTTATCCACAGAACTGTCCATATGTATCTACTTTAGTCAAAATGTTTTTGCTTTCCTTGGATCTATACCCTGCTTTATAGAATGCCTTTTGTTCTTTATAAAAAGGAGGATTTAAAAAATAATGAAGAAAAATGGCTGGGGATAAAATCCTACATACTGTACAGTTGCTTTTTAGGTACACTTAAATCTGGTGGAATTTGCTGCAGCACTGAAATTTAGCTGTGGGAGCCAATAACATTGACAACAGAGGAATCAAACTATCATAGTGTCCCTCCAATGATATAGTGCAAAAATGATTGCAGAACAAGAACAATCTCTGAGCAACAGAAACTGAGGAGGAAGTAGTTTTGTAAATGTATGAGTAGAAATATGGGTGAGTGTGCATATCAAACCACTTCAGAGGACTGTTGTAAGCTAAATATGACACAGGAGCACCACATACACATCATCTTAAGTTCTGTAAATAAAGGAAGGGTACAAAACAAAGAAGCAAATAAATAAAGGTACACAGGGTGTAGGCATCGGGAGTAGCATTAGCTGTAGTGATAGACCATATACTATATACTTGTGGATTAGCCCATCCATGGATAAGCCGACCCTCAATATTTCAACCATGAAAAAATGTGTCACCTGTAGATAAGCTCATCCTTGAAGTTTCAACCACAGCAATAAGGGGAAAACTAAAAAGTGTTACATCATCATTTATAAAATTGTGCAATTTTAAGGTCATGACAGGCTTTAGAAAATCTGAGCTCTGGTCCACTGATAAGCCAAACCCAATTTGGGGGGAGTATTTTCAGACCTAAGATTCTTGATTTATCCACAAGTATACACAGTAAGTGAATGGGATGCTTGTACTTTTCTGAAGGTTGAAGACCAACTGTTCTAAGCATCAGTACCAACACACCTTTAAAAATAAATTTGAACCTTGTCTGAAAAAATAACTCAGAAATCATTACAGAAACAGCTCAACCTTTCCTCCCAAAATAAAACATAGGTGAAATGAAACCAGCATTTGTATAGTACACATAGCAATTCTGCACCATCAAATAATATTTATGTGACAGGTTGGTGAAAATGAAAAGAAGGAATAACAGGCTTCAACACTCAAGCCATAGCAGGGGGTAAGAAATGCAACTTAGCCCAGGTAGCCAAATACTGTACCTGGGAAAAAGCATTTCAAAACATTCAAAGAGATGCTTGATCAATTCACTATAAATGAGAGTTGAAAATTCCAATTTCAGTTCCCATGATTCTGCAATTATTCCAGATTAATATTAAGAATAATGGGCACAATGGCTCCGTGGATAAAGATGCTGAGCTTGTCAGCTGGAAAGCTGACAGACCGGGTTTGAGACCCAAGCACTGTGCAACAGGTTGAGTTCCTGTTCTTACCTCAGCTCCTGACCACCTGTTCTGTTCCAGCCTATGACCAGCCCTGTTTGAATGTCAGGGACAACCCCTTTTTATAGTCAACAGGCTGGAAAAAACCCAACCAAATTTATTGACAAAGAAATCAAAAGTTCAAACAAGAGTTAAATGAAAAGTTCAAACAAGCATTAAACAGGAATTAACAGACCAGGACTCTAGCAGAAGATCTTCAAACGGTTGCCCTCAGCAACCAGCACCTCCCACACCTTCCCCTTTTATCAGCAGTACCAAGGCGTTGCCTCATTGCCTTCCTCTGTTCTGCTCTGCTAGATTGCCTCCTGCTCCTAGCATCCCTGAACAGAGCCAGCTGTGGATTGTCTTCTTCCAATACTTCGTGCTCACACGGCTGAGTCTGATGAGGAACAAGATGGGAGGGGCCAGGCTGAGAGTCCTGCAGTGCATCAGAACCTCCCTCTGACACCAAAGGCTCTCCAAACCTCTCCTCCTCCTCCACTTCAGAATCATCAAACCCAGCTCCTGGAACCACAAGCTGACACTGAATCACAACACCACCTAGCAGTTCAAAAGCATGCAAATGCAATTAGATTAATAACTTTGGTGGGAAGGTAACAGCATTCTGTGTTTCTTTGGCGTATAGCAATGCTGGTCACATGACCACAGAAATTGTCTTCAGACAATGCTGGCTTCCTCAGCCAAGAAATGGAGACGAGCACCATGCCCTAGAGTCGGGCACGGCTGGAAAGGAAAACCTTTCCTTACCTTTTAATATTAAGAATACTTAACTAATGACTATGTAGTCTTTGCATCACTTATCTTGCCCCCTTGCAACATGTTGACAATATGCTATCCAGTTAAACGTCATTTACAGTTACCAGCGAGACACAGGATAGTGATGAATAGTGAGTCACAGGACTGTTTTGCATGTTTAAATATGTCTTATTCCATAAAACAATATTTAAAGGCATTTGTCAGATAAATTCTGAATTGCAAATTATCAAGTTCTTATGAAATTGGTTCCTAGGAGCTTTTTGTTACTTTATTTTCTGCATTAGATTTTTGTTAGTGAAAGCTCCAGGAACAGAAAATTATAATCATTTTTTTAAAAAAGGTACAGTGAAAAGCCCAGCAAAGCAGATACTCTTTGTCATTTATTTTCAGAAATAATGCATAGACCCTGTTGTAGTGTATTCTTATTTAGAGTTCCACGGCATGAGAAATAGCCCTAAAGATAGGCTTGACAAAAATTTATGAGCAGCTGTAACTGGTTCAACTGTCAATGTTTCTACATATTGATATTTGTTCCAAAATTTCATTAAAATAATTACTTCTATAAATCACTGACTGACTCCCTTTGTATTCTCTATATGAAAAATCTGTTACCAATTGTCTGTTCTCTGTGATCCAAACCCTTCCCAAAAGAATTCAAAAATCATTATCAGTAACACGACAGCTTACTCTTGATCCAGAAAAGTATTTTCTTCACTTAATACATTTCTGATGAGATCACAGATGGATAATAATAACAATGTTATAATCTCATTATGTTTTGTATTTGTTTGATATATGTCACATTAGCACAGGTAATTTTAATCTGAAGATATATTTATGCAACCTTGTAATGTTTGTTTCTTGTTGTTATATTATTTTGGTAAATATTTCCAACTCCACAATGAAATCACCTTTGGGATCTGAATTATGGACAATGACTGTTGATTGAGTTGATCTTCTATGATCAGATTTCAGGCAATACTCTAAAATTGAAACTATTTTGACATCTGCCACTTTTTTCTGAAGCACCTGGATCCATCCTGCTCTTGTCTGAATTATTTTCCAACATAATTTACAAAGAAAGAATTGCCAAATGACCTCCATGCTGTTGTTTCAACAAAAATGATTGCAACAAAGATGATCAGGGGATTGGAGGCTAAAACGAATGAAGGACAGTTGCTGGAATTGGGTATGTCTAGTTTAATGAAGAGAAGGACTACGGGTGACATGATAGCAGTGTTCCAATATCTCAGGGGTTGCCACAAAGAAGAGGGAGTCAAGCTATTCTCCAAAGCACCTGAAGGCTGGACAAGAAGCAACAGATTTAAAATAATCAAGGAGAGAAGCAACCTAGAACTAAGAAGAAATTTCCTGACAGTTAGAATAATTAACCAGTGGAACAAATTGCCTCCCAAAGTTGTGAATGCTCCAATACTGGAAATTTTTAAGAAGAGATTGGAGAAGCATTTGTCTGAAATGGGTTTCCTACTTGAACAGGGGGCTGGACTAGAAGACCCCCAAGCTCCCTTCCAAATGTGTTATTCTGTTAAGAAAGTTACACACATCAGTTGCATTTTCTTGGTGATGAAAATTGAACCAAAATAAATAGTTGATCTTTGCTTTATAGCCTGTTAGGATTTTTCCATCTTCACTTTCTCTTCCTGTTATTTTGAATGTACTTATAGAAGTTTTGATTTATACTCTTTCTGTTGCCTTTGTTTTTTGACTAAGTTTTTAGTACAACCTCATTGGGCTTTTTTTTCTGCTTTCCATTTTTAAAATTTGTGAAATCTTTCTGCAGTTGTGTTTATGTACATTCTTTGCAAGGAATGCCAACTCACCTTCAGCCCCATTTATATTTAGCATCTACTGCTATGAAATTCAACTTATTCTTGCTCTGAATTTACTAACATCTACTATTCTTAGCTACTCTTAGCTATCATTTGTCTTAAAATTAAGAATGACAGCATTATGGGTTACTTTGTGCAATATTATTTTTTACCTTTAAAGTCTTTTTGGCATGGTCCAGGTTATCTAAAGAACCATCTCACTCAAGCCATTAGAAGGGCCATGCTGTGGATCCTGTCAGTCAAGAAATTCTGGCCAGTGGGGTCCAGGAAAAGAGCCTTTTCTGCTATGGCTCCTGCCTTCTGGAATATTGTGACTCCCAAGGTGAAATCCACACCCAAAAGGGCCTGAAGACCTGGGTCTGCCTACTCTCAACAACCACAGAGAAAGAAATATTTTGGGGAATATTAAAGAAAGCAGAATATATTTCCCCAAAAGAATAATAGAAAATCTTATGCAGAAACCACCACCACCACAGTCTCTATGCCACAAGCAGAGACAAGGTCTGTAGAAATGCAGATTTGATAATCCTTTTAGAAAGACTGGAGCCAGGAAGCTTAGAGCTGATGGGATTAGAAAGATAAAGATCCCTACAACCAACAAACCCTCACCCAAAAAATCCAACACAGGACATAGCCATCAGCCACAGCCCTAGGGAAGCAGGACATGACTTTTAGGGTGTAATAGGATTAACCCACCACCATTAGAATACCAGAGGGGCACACTGAACCTCAGGTCAAAGTTCATGCCACAGGAACAACTCCAAACACAAAAGTCCAAGAAGGTATAAAAATCCACCACTCCCAGCAACATGTGGTCAGCTGCTCCAGAGACACATGTCTTGGGGTTCTGCTCTTCAATAAACTACAATCTTCTTTCTAAAGCAGTCTCCATTTTGTTTGTTCCCAGCTTGGACTGGACCCTGATGGAAGATTTTTATTTCAACAATACCTTCTGCCCTAGATAGGTCCATTGTCCTGTCACCTGTTCTATATTATCTCTTTTTTCCCTAAGAGTAAGAAAAAACCCTTATTTCCTATTCTTTTTCAAGTCTTATCACTTTCCTTAGATCCTTATTCAGCCTACCTGGATCCAATGGCTTCCATTATATGTTGAACAACTCAAGTTGGGATTAGAAGAGTTAAAGTCTAAATAAATGAGTTTATATAGATATAAAACAAATTAAAAGACTAACAAGAAACTCCCAATAGAGTCAATGGAATAAAAAATAAAGGAAGGGAACTATTTGAATGAAGAAGAATTTCAGAGATTTTATGTTGGAATAGTAGCAATACAGTGTGTTAAAGAATAGAATAGAAAACAAATGGTATGCATGTTAGTGCCTAAGTGGAAAAAAATGATGGAAGATTGGTTATAACTACTTGCCAACTATTTTATTGGAATGCTGAAAAATAGTAAAGCTGCAAATACAGAATGTGTAACTAGAAAAAATATTGTAATATTGAAGTTGATTGCTCAAATACAATATGTTTTTGGTTGTTGTTGTTAGTTACAAAGTCGTGTCCGACCCATCATGACCCCATGGACAACGTTCCTCCAGGCCTTCCTGTCCTCTACCATCTTCTGGAGTCCATTTAAGCTCACGCCTACTGCTTCAGTGACTCCATCCAGCCACCTCATTCTCTGTCTTCCCCTTCTTCTATTGCCCTCAACCTTTCCCAGCATTATGCTCTTCTCCAGAGAGTCCTTCCTTCTCAGTATGTTTACCATATATATAATGGCTGCTCCAATGTTTGACACTTGGAAGATCTTATAGGTTCTCTCAAAAATGGCAACTCTATTGAGAGAGATTGGAGGATCTATCGGATTGTTTTCTCTATTCCACAGGTCTCACAAGCATGAGATAGAAAACTATATAAAATAAATAAATAAATAAATAAATAAATAAATAAATAAATAAATAAATAAATAAATAAATAAATAAATAAATAAATAAATAAATGTTGATCCTTGGAAGGGCCAGCTTTGTAATTTTCATGGTCTCCTCTCTGCATATTGGTCAGTCCATGCCTCATTTCAAAATGTCCCTCCCTCATTCCTCAGTCTTCAAACTGGGGACAAGTCCTTATGAAAATCATAATCTTTTGAACATGATGAGCAACCCAGGTTTCCTGCCATTTAATTTTCATTTTTCTTACTAGCTAGGTAAGGTACTTGGAGAACAAGTGGGTTGATTTCTTTATGCTACAATATGTCTTTTCTTGTATCTCTACCTATGGCAGGTTATTTACTCATATTACCGTCTTAGGTCAAGCCAGGGCAGAAAATGATGGATGAGCTAAACATTGCCTTGCAATAATGAAAGATTCCTCTACTTAACCTGAATCTCTTGTAGCTTTTCTCTCCCATCATGTAAGATGAACTGAGAATTAAGATAAATGAAGACAGGTTTGATGTCCATTTTGCTGTGTTTCATGGGAGACTAGGACAGGGTTTGATTAATATGGCATAGAAGGTTGCTCACTAAAATATGATGACACAAACACAGTCAAGGAAAATCCTGGAGAACTATGTAACTCCTGGTTCCTTGCCAGTTCTCCGGTCTTTATATTTTACTGGCAAAAGCCCACCATGAGTGAAAATGAATTGGTAATTCACTTCAAAATGCCATTCCTGTGTAGAAGAAACTGAATAGTGCTTTAAACTGGTTGCTGCACAAACATAGGATTGGCTTTCATCCAAAGCAATTCATGGCAAAAAAATAATAATAAAATTAAATATAATTTGCAATCCACTCACATTTTTATGGATTAATCTAAAATACATGAGATGCTGATTGAATCCAAAGCTTAAAGTATAGAAGTACATCTTATCATCTAAAAATCAATAGATAGTTGCAATTTACACAAGTTATTTAGATGACAAGCAGAACTACAGTTTGTCTTCCATGTAGCACTCAAAATCTTATTACTAATTAACCGCTGAAGTAGAGCTAGATAAGTCAATGGAGATGGTTCCCCTTTTTTTTCTTCCTTAAGAAAATAAGCCAAAATAGGGATGTGATATGATTTGTACCAGAGGCATTTGCGGAATAACCTTTCAGAAGGGTTAGTTAGGTTTATTCAAGACAGAATGCATTTCTCTAGCCAAGTCGGAATAGATGAAAGCAGAATTTCTTATCATTCCCACTACTGAAATAATAGTTGCCCTTCCATTATCTGCCAAAAATGTGAGTTTAAAAAAGTGTCTAAGATTTTTTTTTAAAAAAATCAGATTATCATATGTATCTCATTGAGGTATTAACCAACTCAGTAGAATAATGTATTGAAACATATGTCCAGTCAATTTTCATTAACTGACTATTCTGAAGGAATATGATGCTTTTTTCGAAAACAATAACATGAATTAGAATTTGAGTAGCATGCAATTTCAACTCGTGAGGAAGAAATAGCCAACTGAAGATGTCTCTGCTAAAAGCAGAGCAGGCAACCACGGCAAAATGAAGAGCTGGTGAGTAGATTAGCTCTTCATAGTTCCTCTCCAGACAACAAGAGGACCCAAGGTCATCCACAAGCATCTTGTGTAGTTGTTCCTTGCAAGGAGTCTTCATGACAGCAGTCTTTGAGAGGTTTAGAGCAACTGGAGGTGTGTGTGTGTGTGTGTGTGTGTGTGTATGATGGGATATCTATCTTGCTCAAATCATAATTAACACCTTGAAAGACATAGGTTTTGCATTCTTCCTTTTCTAACCATTTTTAAAAATGGATTGTTAATTGCTTTTCACCTATGAGGAGCCTTTGGATTGAAGAATCTTAAAACACCAGGTGGGTTTTGTTCAATCCTTACCAAAAGAAATTTTAAGTACAAGTTTAAGGACTAGCAAAAGGGGTGATTGGAACCTTGATTTTAGAAAATTACACATGAACTAAGAGGCCAAATGGATTTGAAATAAGATTTTGGAATAAATTAAAAGAATTGTTTCTGTAAAAAATGTTTTGAATTATCTTTTTTTAAAAAAAATAATAATGGTGGGATTCAGATATAAACCAAATGTAAAAGTTAGTTCAAAGTGCCGAATCAAGTTATCTTCTAATTACTTTTCATATGAACTGATTTTTTTAAAAAAATGAAAAACAGTATTTGTGCTTTGAAAGTAAATTAAGAACAAGTAAAAGCAATAGGTGACTGATTCATTGGAATTGGAAACTAAAAATTTGAATCAACATCCTCAAAGGAAAGGAAAATACTAGATGCAAGGAAATAATTTTGGATCAGCAAGGGGAACATTTGACATAGCAATATATTTTCTAGATGTCTGAAAAATGGATGGACACTAAAAATAGTAGAAGAGAGGAGAGAATGATATGCAGGTCTCGTAAGCATAACAGCAGATTTGAAAAAAAAATTGACTTGGATCTAGCTACGAAATGGAATTTAACAAAGGACATTGGTATCATGGAAGAGACAAAGTATTTTTATAGCAGTATAAGGGAAAACCTGCAATAATTTTGAATTCCCTTCCCCTTCCAGACCCTATTTAAGTAAATTTTGTGAGTATAAGACTTCTTATTGCCTTAAAAAGAGAGCCAATGCTAAATTGTAAATGGCTTTGGAAAGAATGGGCAACTAGACACAAAACCCAAATGCATCTGATTAGCTAAAGTGTCCTTCCTGAAGTTACTCAGTAATTGGATCAGAATATATGAAAATGAAACTTCATTTCCAATATGCTGCAAGCATGATCATGAACATTTGGGGTGAGCTACAGTCTCAGCTCAAAATTGGAATGGGATGAAAGCTGGGATAATTTTTAAGGGCCAGGAAACAATATTCCCCTAATTTTTAAAATTATTATTTTAGAATTTTTAGTGTCTTTCTTTCCTTATAAGATGAAGAAGTGTGTGTATATGCTTGCACGTATGTCTGTGTTATATGGGTTCTTGGGGTTGAGGGAAGCATCAGTGTTTTCCTTCTAAACGATGAACAGGCAACAGCCTCTGTTCAGGCTATCTGAATTTTTCCACACTTTCCTGATCCCCAAACCCAAGCAAATGTTTTACCCTCCTCAACTTTGCTATCTGCAAATGCAGTGAAGAGGGAGCATCATTGTGTGTAGAGTCTACAATTGTGTTTGTGTGTGTGTAATGTATAAACATTTCTCTGAAGCAAATGGGAAATATATGAATGAAGATAGTCCTCAATCTATAGCCACAATTTAGCCCAAAATTTCTGTTGATTAGTGAGACAGTTGTTAAGTGAGTTTTACCCCATTTTACAGTTGTTAAATGAATCACTGCAGTTGTTAAGTTAGTAAAATGTTTGTAGCCACAAGGTTATAAATATACTTTGGCAAGTTATACTCTGTCCATTAGGTATAAGCAAATAAAGTATTGAACTCAATTGGATCTCACTGTTGTCTTTGGGCTAGGGCCTTATAATCCTAAGGTCACATGATTGTAATATACAATTACAATTTCCAACACCAACATCAATTGGGGAACCCAAATTCATTTAACAACCATGTGATTTGCCTAATGATCACATGATTTACTTAATGACCATGGTAGATATGGTTATAACATAAGGTATGGTCATACAATGACTTGTTTAATGGTCACATCACTTAGTGACTGAAATTCCAGTCCCAATTGTGGTCATAAGTCAAGGACTACCTATATAGTGAATATACAGGGAGATCTATGACAACTCGCCATGGACCACTTGCCATAGGACAACTCACCATGGGACAAGAGTTTCACTAATATTGAAGAAATAGTGGAATAGAATCATTAAAGAAAGGATGGCAAAGGAAAGACAAAAAGAAATGTGAGTGACAAAAATTATTTTTTTAAAAAAATATTTTAAGTAATTAAATTGAATTGTTGAATTTTCCAGCAGCATGGCATGGTAACTTGGCCGTTGTCCCATTCCATACACAAGGTATTACTATGTGTCTAAATATTTGAGTACTGTACATAGGCCAGTTTCTAAATAAAACCTGTCAAGTGGCAAATAGCATGTTTACTGTATGTCTTCCACAGTGGAAAAGCAAGACTTTCCTTCCTGCCTAAGATCCATGTACAGTGGGGAACTCAACCTTCCAGCATTTAGCCAGCCATCCTGAGAAACAATTGCCAGGCACTGGTATGTACTTGTAGTAAAGAATGGAGAGATCGCAGTTCATGTGTGACCCTCCTAGTGTCCCTCACTTCTTCTTCAGGTAACATAGCTTTAGCCTTTTTCTGAAAGAGCAACCACAAAAGTGAAATGAAAGTGAAAGTGGGTCTTTTGGCTATTATTAGATACAAATTTGATGCCATTTCATAAAGATGGCTGAACCTGTGTTTCAAAACCATCTGGTTGACAATTGACATGGGACAGTTCCTTGCTGCGGTTGCAGATCTTTTTCCCACTTCAACTATTCCCACCTCCACAACTGTTTTTCAAGCTATTTTTAAATACATGTGTAGGACTCTTCTCCAAATACACTAGAGGCACATTTAAAACTAGATGACAGCTGCTGAGGAGGCATGTGGTTGATTCACTACTCTGCAGATCAGATGCAAGCCCAGCCAAAGCAACCAGATTTCCAGCAAAATTGCTGAGGAAAACAGTGCCCATAAAACAAAAGGTGTGGATGTATTCACAGTAGCCTTAAACAGATTTTGGAGCTCGGCAAATCCTGAACCTTGAGTATGTCATCAACCATATCAGTCCATGTCCATGGCAACACCTGGAAGATGAAAAATACTACATATTGAAACTAAAGCAGCTAAAACTGCCTCTGCTATAGGAAGGAGGTGAAAAGAAGACATCATAAGGTCATAACGTTTAAAAACCATTTGCAAGGACATCCATGTGCTACATTTTGAAGGATGTGGGAATGACCCCCCCCCCACCGTTCTCTGAAATTCTAACTATTGTTTTCATTAATTTTCTTTACTTTTCTCTTTTAACTTGCTTTTTCCTGAACTGTTTTGCCATTTCCTTTACAGGGCAATTCAGAGAAACAATAATGTTGTAGAATTATAATGAGGTTATTCCTGGATAATAAAGGTGAAGGGCTGGTCTTGAGTGGCTATTTTAAATATTTCAGGAACACAGCAAACTTTATGAGTGAGCCATTCTACTAATGCTAATGGCTATTTTATTTTTTTTACCACAAGGGCACAGTGACAGCCTGATAGTGCACTGTCAAGAAAAAAATGTGAGGCCTTGGATTACTATACTGCCAATATGTTCATTATTTTTACCTCTTTCATTTTGATGTACCTTTGACAACAATTATACAGCTCAAGGGGATTTTGAGGCTATCAAACTGGTAGTCTTATAATAAAAAAAATCTGAGAAGGGATACAGGGATAAGATTGCTGAAAGTTCTGCTATACATTTTTTTAAAATAAAATGTTTCTTATCTTTGACAATGACAGGTAAATGTGTCATAAATACCAGTGGCCCAATATTATGTCATGGGCTCTGATGAGCAGGAACAAGAACACGCAGATGAGTACAGACAAACTCATACTTTATTTAAGCAGAAACTGTACTGAGAGATTGGAGTCACCCTGCTTCAATATATGTATGTATTAACCAATCGGATTGAAGCTATGCTTGCCGCCCAAAGTTGACCAATGGCAGGACCGGAGATGTCCTGTCTGAGTTGCTGGAGAACCGTTAGTTCTTCAGCAACGCACGTGGTGATATTCCAAAAGCCCAGTACATAACACCCAAGATGCTACATATATGGATTTTTTTCTATATAAGAAGGGTAAACGAGTAGACACAAATGCACTAGCAAAACAATATACTGTATATCAGTTTTATAAAAAGAACCATGATTATATTTGTTACTGGTTCTGCACATGAATAAATATGCTTTAAGTAGTTCGATATCTCCTGAATACTACTCAGTTGGGGAGAAACTAAATTCCATGTCTGCCCTGAGCTCAGACAATAATGGGATGTGGTGGATAATAATGAGTCTGGATTCCCAGAAGGGAGGGCTGCATTCCAGAGGGCAAAGAGGCAGCAAAGTTTAGAGAGTTTAATCAGAGGAAGAGGGTTAGGAAGTCTCCTCCTGAGATCAACTGAAATTAGAAGTTTTCCTTTTAGGATTAATGGGTAAAAAGTTTTTTTAAGCCATAGAAGATTATTTGTCAAGTGCAGGGTATCAGGAGACCAGGCAGTACAAATGAATATAGGTTTATTGTATGATAATGCTCTCTACAAGAATCTGAACTAGTAATAGTCAAAGCCAATGGAATTCAAGGTGGGCTGGATTTAGATCTTTTATAGGTTCAAAGGGACTCAAGACTGATGCGTTTGACCCCCTCCCTCGGGCTCAGCCTGGTCATCTCTTACATTACTATAGGCAGAAATGGAAAAGATTCGACACTATCCACAATGGAGGAAGGGTTGGTAAAGTTGAAAGATTTTTCTGAAATGGATAAATTACCTTCTTTGATGAAAGAAAAGATATTACCTTCATTTATTGTCGACAGGAAGCCTCTTGTGGACTTCTTCAATACAAATAAATATAATGAAATTGTGACTTATGGTTTTGATGATTAGGCAGGGCGGACTATTTAAGGAAGAGTAGTACAATATAACTTTGGAGTCAAAATAGATTTGTACTTATAACTGCTCTGAAGAATTTTGAAGCCTCTTTATATCTTTTTTTTCTTTTCTATTTTTGTTCATTTCTTCTTGCACTTTTTGCTTTTTCTTTGATTCCTTTTTCTTTTTTTTCCTCTTTACATTACTTTATATTAGTTTTTATCTTCTTGTTTAAAATTTTCAATACAGATCGTTTTTTTTTTTTTAAAAAGGATAAAAAAATAAACCCCAAGTAGGCATAAGTAGCTTGGCTTCTTATTCCATGTAACAAGTGTTTATTACCTTGGGGACAGTTTGTAAGGATACGTGATAGAGTAGGAAAACTGTTGATAGTAGATAAATTTAGTTTCTCTTCCAACACCCATCCTGACATAGAGAGGGAGGGACTTAGAAAGAAGAGAGAATTTATACTTCTGAAGAAGGGAAGGAAGAAAAAAGCCATCTATTTCTGGATAAAGCATTGCAAAGCACTGAATTAGCAATCAAGCTCATCGTTTAATATATCCCAAACCAGCAATAAGACATGTGCAAAATGAAGTGACAGGGCAATGCAGCTGAAAGAAGTACAGTATTGTAGCTAACGCACATATATATATATATATATATATATATATATATATATATATATATATATATATATATATATATATATATATATATATATATATATATACATAAGTCACATCAGATCACTAAGAACAAAAATAGGTTTCTCAAAATAACAACCCTTCAGATCTGAATATCATAGCACGTATTGTTTAGCAATATGAAAATATGATTCATATTGTCCAGACACTTAATTTGAAATTATATTTTTATTATTTTTTATAAAATAGGTGTTTGTTTCCCAATGTTAGTATACAGTTTGTGAAAAAAAAGGTTAAAACGGTCATTTCTGGCAGATTTATTCCAAAGCAAAATATAAGCTGCATGCAGAGGATTCTGTTCAGGAAGACCCCAAATCAAAATTCTAAAAAAGTCATAACCATTTCCAATTTCTACGCTCTACACCATTTTATGGATTATAACCCAGATATATAATGTTTCTATTTCATTTCTACTTCTCTTTCTATAGTATAAACTACATCAGATGGATACCCAATAGCTGAAGGATCATGCAGATCTAAGTGCAGAATTGCTCTCAGTTCAGCCCAATAGATTTAGGGCCATCAATAGAGCAGGCTGCTGCAGTTGCGAAAAATGTGAAAGCATCTAGCATCTAGCACAGCAGTCCCCAATCTTTCTGGCTTGGCGGCCCAGTGGGGGGGAGGCAATAGTTCCCTGTGAGTAGCAGGTGGTCACACATTCACTTGCACAGCTCCATTTATGCAATACTACATGCTTTAATTTATATTTACATACTATATGCTTTCATAGATACATACTTACATAACACATGCTTACATACATATAGGAATGAGCAATGATTTTTCCTTCCCATCTCATAAAAGAAGAAGCTAGCATCATCCAAAGAAACTGAAGATTAAGGACAGATATGGGAACATGCATCTTAACATTGTATCAAAAGTAAACAGAGCCAGTTTAAGGTAATGGTTAATACACCGTGCCAGAAACCAGGTGACTGGGAGTGCTAGTCCCACCAACAGGTTAACCTTGGAGTGGTGTTTCTCTTCAGCCCTTGGAAAGAGGCGAGATCAAACTACTTTTGAAATCCTGCCCAGAAACTGCGGGGACCTGTCGAGTCAGTTGCCAGGACTTGAAGGCACATGCACAGCCAAAATATTTACCAGACACTGACACTATTCTGCATTTTAATATCAGTCAGTTAGCTAGGGTTCTTGTCAATATTCACAGTTATTTCATTAATTCACCTTATTACAGAGATCAGTTGACTAATAAATGAATATTATTAGTGGTGGTGGGTCTTATTACAGGTGGGGATGAGATAGCATACAGGGCGGAGGTACAAAAACTATCCATATGGTGTAGTAACAACAACTTGCACCTAAACATCAGCAAGACGAAAGAGATGGTGTTAGACTTCCGGAGAAAAAAGGAGGAACCTGCCCCACTTTACATCGGGGAGGACTGTGTGGAGAGAGTTTCCTCCTTTAAATTTCTGGGAGTCTACCTCTGTGAAGATCTGACCTGGAAAGTTAACACAACCCAGGTGGCTAGAAAGGCCCAACAGAGGCTTCACTTTCTTAGGGTCTTGCGGAAGAACAGGGTAGAACAACGGCTAATGACCCTCTTTTACCAGTCTACTATAGAGAGCGTCCTCTCGTATGGTATTGTGGTTTGGTATGCTGGTCTGACAGCCGCGGATAGGAAAGTATTACAGAGGGTAGTGAGCACAGCACAAGACATTGTGGGCTGTTCCCTGACACCACTGGATGACATCGCCAGGGCTCGTTGCCTTGTGTCACTCCAAAACCGCGCCCACCCCATTGCCGGCAATGGGGAAAAAGTTGCAATATGTCGTGCAACATCACATGATGTCGCAAGTTTGACATGACTCAATAGCTTCTGGGAAATCTCCAGCCTTTCATTCTGTGGGCCCAGCCTTGCTTTTACACACAGCGGATGCTATATTGGCTTTATTGTGCAAACTCAGGCAATATATCCTTTACCTCTGCTACCTGAAAACTGCTTATGGAGACTGGAGGATTCTCTAAATAGCATGCAAGCTACAGATAGAAAAGGAGAAATGGGAAAATATAAATAAATCTCCTCCTTCACTAGCTATCGTCCCATGGCTTGAAGAACAACTTCAGATTCACACATGGTTATAGCATGTTCTGATTTATTTACCTACTGTTTTTCTTTTCTCCAGTAATTGTTAAACCATTTTTTTAATCCCATTTATATCCCGCCCTTCTCCGAAGACTCAGGGCGGCTTATAATCTAAGAAGCACAAATCAATGTGCTTAGCAATAGCCTTCATTCTATGTATATGCCTGCTTATTAGGGCTTTTGGGGGGGGCCCAGCAGCATTTTTACAAAGTCAGCTTATTGCCCCCAACAATCTGGGTCCTCATTTTACCTACCTCGGAAGGATGGAAGGCTGAGTCAACCTTGAGCCTGGTGGGACTTGAACCTGCACTAATTGCAGGCAGCTGGTGTTACTTAAGGAGGCATTAGCCCACTGCTCCACCAAGGCTCCACCAATGCTTTTTAAAAGCATTGTTTGTCAAAGAAACTGTTAAGCAGAAAAATTGCAGAAGTTGCCCGTGTTCAGTCCCTCCAACTCGACCATAAAAGATGGATGACTGCAGTACGACTAACATTGTTGGAATATGCTGCTACTCATCTTATTGCCACAATTAAAGCAGGATTTTCATAATTTCTTGTAAACATGCCTATAAATTCATCTGATTCTATGTAGTCTTCTACTTATCATCATTGTTAATTACTATGTTTAACTGCACCTTTTTGTAGCCTACTCAAGATAAGATAAATTAAGCCACACTTTTCTAAATGTCTGACTCATCCTGCTAAACCAAAACAATCCCAAAGAAGAAAAACATCTAACTTACATTTCTGATCATAATACAAGTAATATATTCTATGAATATTTGAAATAATTTAAGGGGAAAAGTAGACCCATTTTTCAGCTAAATGTTTGGTAACAACACAGACTCAAGTTGCTTCAATGCAACACTGGCACTGCTTTTGTTTACATGCTGCTTTAATCTAAACAAGACTCTAAACAGCTTATAAAATAATATGAATACTAAAATTGAATAACAGTAAAAACAAAGTCAAGGCAGAACAATGGCAAGCTGAGCAACAGTTCACAGCTTACAATTCCATAGTAGGAGGACCCCCTCATCACATTTCTACTCCCAAGTTTTTAATGGCTTCCCCCCAAAAAACAGTAGGATGAGACCTAAACTCATCTTGTGAGGAATGCTGTTTTAGAGATCTGCACTGTTTTAAAACAATGACTGGAAGCAAATGTGCAGCTGCATTTTTCTAAGCATGCTTAAAAAGCTCTCTGCACTTTACAACTCTCTTTTCTCAGCTAAACATATTTAAAGTGATTTTTAGATCTCTCTGAGTTTCAGACATCTGGGAATGCATTTGCCTCGGGGAAGACAGGAAGCCGGCTTGGCCTGTGCAATTACATCTTTTCCCTAGTTTAGTTCTACATGTGTCACAAGTGTCAAAACATAACTTTTCTTTGTGTTTAGCTCAGTCAGTATTATCTATCATCTCTCCGTCTGTCTATCTCTCTATCTCTTCCTTTCTCTGGCATAATGAATTGGATTCAAACTAGGTTTGTGCAATCAGAAGCGATTTTCTCTTCAGAGATGAAATACAGTTCCCACAGAGAAGAGGTTCCTAGACTTTGTGCCATCACCCCTCTTGTTAGTGTTATCTGAATGTACGCATCTTCCTTAAAAATCCAAATATCAAAATGAACACAAATGAACAATCAAAACAATGCAATGAAACTTTGGAAGGTGGGTTTCTTGTAATAATGTAGCTAAAAATCACACCTCCTCTGCACTTCAACAAGATTGATTAGTGTGACCCTAATTCACCCTTCGGGTGAATTATAAGGAAAGAGCAAACCTTGTAAGGAATGGCGGTGAAAAGGCAATATCATACATGTCCTTATTCGTGTACTTTCTGAATGCAAATGGCTGGCTCCGGTGGGAATCCAGAGTAGATGGGACATTGGCTGGATCAACCACGGTTCCTCTTACGTGGTTATCAGTTTCTGTTTAGTGCTATAGATTGTTGTTGTTATTAGCCATGAAGTCGTGTCTGACCCATCGCGACCCTATGGACAACATTCCTCCAGGCCTTCCTGTCCTCTACCATCTTCTGGAGTCCATTTAGGCTCACGCCTACTGCTTCAGTGACTCTATCCAGCCACCTCATTCTCTGTCGTCCCCTTCTTCTATTGCCCTCATTCTTTCCCAGCATTAGGCTTTTCTCCAGTGAGTCCTTCCTTCCCATTAGGTGGCCAAAGTATTTGAGTTTCAACTTCAGGATCTGGTCTTGTAAAGAACAGTCAGGGTTGATCTCCTCTAGGACTGACCGGTTTGATTGCCTTGCAGTCCAAGGGACTCGCAGGAGTCTTCTCCAGCACCATAGTTCAAAGGCTTCAATTCTTTGGCACTCAGCTTTTCTTATGGTCCAACTTTCACTGCCATACATTGCAACTGGGAAGACCATAGCCTTGACTATACGCACTTTTGTTGGCAGGGTGATGTCTCTGCTTTTTAGTGTGCTGTCTAGATTTGCCATGGCTTTCCTCCCCAGGAGCAAGCATCTTTTAATTTCTTGGCTACAGTCCCCATCTGCAGTGATCTTGGAGCCCAGGAAAATAAAATCTGTCACTACCTCCATTTCTTCCCCATCTATTTGCCAGGAATTGAGAGGGCCAGATGCCATGATCTTGTTTTTCTTAATGTTAAGTTTCAACCCAACTTTTGCACTCTCCTTCTTCACCCTCAACAAGAGGCTCTTTAGTTCTTCTTCACTTTCTGCCATTAGTGCTATAGATACTACATACAAAAAGGTTTACCTTTAAATCCTTGAACCAGCAAATAGAACAGGAAATTTGGTATGAAACCCTGAGGCAGAGACTGTCATGATACTATTTTCTTGATGTTCAAGCAAAAGTGGTATCCTTTAAATATGCAGGGATGAGAGCTTGTCCCACATCACTCCAAAAACCTGTACAATCTTTTACTCACAATACAGGTAGTCCTCAACTTACAAGCACAATTTAGCTCAACATTTCTGTTGCTAAATGAGACACTGGTTAAGTGAGTTTGCCCCATTTTATGACCTTTTTGCCACAGTTGTTAAGTGAAGCACTGCAATTGTTAAATTAGTAATAGTGTTGTAAAGTGACTCTGGCTTCCCCATTGACTTTGCTTTCAGAGGGTTGCAAAAGGTGACCTTAGGACACTGCAACCATCATAAATATGAGGCAGTTGCCAAGCTTCCAAATTTTGATCATGTGACTGTGGGATGCTGCAATAGTCATAAGTGTGAAAACAGTCATAATTCACTTTTTTCAGTGCTGTTTGTAACTTTGAATGTTCACTAAACAAATGTTTGTATGTCGAGGACTACCTGTATGTATCTTGATCCCATTTAGATCAAAAAGTTATGCTTAACAACCTTGTTCATGATTTTTGACTCTTCCTTCCAGGTACGGGAACAAGTCTTGTTTGGTTATATATATAATATTACAAAATTATTCTACATCTCTGTACAGTTACTTCAATGAAAGTAGCAATATCCAGTTAATGGAACAGTTGAAGAAATCCAATGCCATATTAATCAATGACAAGGCAGAACAATGCAATCCACATCTCTGCAGCTTGTTCATTCAATAGGAGAACATATTCTAACATGAAGACAGGACTAACAATACTTGTGCATTATACATTTTGGCAGATGCACTCAACACACCTATACTGAAAACTTATAGAACATGCTATTTCTGCATAGATAACCAGATGTCAATATAAGGTTGCCAAGATGAAAGATTATTTTACAAATAGAGGTGAGAACAAAGCACATGTTGGCAGAACTAATGCATAATAAGAACACCAGATGTCCTTGATGAAAGTAGCTTTCATTGAAAATAAGAAGCTAAAGTGAAAAATTTACATGCAGAATTAAATGCTTCTATGGCTGTGTAAGGATAACTTTTTTCTTGACTGATCTTACACATATTGAAATACGTACATATATTCTCAGTTATCTCAAAAGGTTGTAGCCGATAAATGTAACTTGAAAAAAAAACTGCACGTGGAAAAGTGCAACATTTATGAAAGTGTTGGCAACCTTCAAATACTTTTCTTTATTGTTTCCACGAATACATGAATGCATAGAAAACATTCCTGCAGAGAGAGCTGGACAAGAAGCTGTGTATACATGCATGTTTACCACGGAAAACTTTAAAAGCAGCCATAGGTCCCTTCTAGAACAGAGGTCCCCAAACCTTTGGGCACCAGGGACCGGTTAGATGGAGAGTGGTTTTTCCGCGGACCAGAGGGTATGTGGTTTTGTGTGCTTCCTACATCCCACAGATGGGATTTTGCTTGTTTGTGTGGACCGGTTGCTGGCATGCTGCGGCCCAGTACTGGTCCAAGGACTGAGGGTTGAGGACCCCTGTTCTAGAAGATGAAGCTTCTTTAATGTTTTGAGAACACACTTTGCAAAGTGCCGCTTTCAAATCCTTTGCACCGACATCTGCAGGTTTCATTTGTGGTCAAAGAGAAATAAATATGGACTCATTCATTTGTTCATTCATTCATTCATACATTCATTCATTCAAAGAGAACTATTCAGAAGTCATCTTCTGGACAGTAAGTGCTATTGCAGAACTAGGTTTCGTGGCCTATTGAACTTTGATGCCTGCATATCACATGCTTAAACTAGAAAAAAAACAGGAGGTTCCAGTCATCATGTAGAATGACATACTATTTCTAGTATCAAAGAAATGCCACAAATGACCATTCAAAATAATATAAACTTTATATTGTAAATATAAACATTTAGACAACACACAACAACTTTCAGTTGCTTAAAGTAGAGATTAAACAAATAATTTTTAAAATGTCAAGTGGGAAAACACCAGGATTGGATGGATTCTCTACAGATTGGTAGATCTTTTGGTGCCAATACTTTGTCAATTGTATGATGAGATACTTGATAAAGGAATATTATCAGAGACATTTAATCAAATACATTACAGTTCTACCAAAATTAGGTAATGATTATATTCAATGTGTTAATTATTGCCAAATCTCACTAAATAATGTTGATATAGCGATCATAACTGTAGTGCTAGCAAACAGATTACACTAGGTGTTAATATTTGTTATTAAGAATGATCAAATAGGTTTTACAAAAACTAGGCAAGCAATAGACAATATTAAGTTAGTTGTTGATTTAATAGACTTGAGAAAAAATGTAAACCAATTTGTATTCTTATAATTAGATGCTGAAAAAGCATTTGACAAAATATATAGGCAGTATACATTTGCTGTATTTCAAAAAGGTTCAGATTGAAATTCATAAAATGGATCAAGATATTATATAAATCACCCACATCTGAAGTAAAGGTTAATGGCATATTTTCTGCTACTTTCACATTAAAACCAGACAAGAATATTCACTTTCACCCTTGCTTTTTGGTATTTGTGTGGAACCCTTGACTCTTAGGCAATCTAGGGAGATTTATGGATCAGTAAATAATTTAGTTAAAAATAAATTGATTTTATTTTCACATGATATTACTCTGTTTATTTTTAAAACTCATACTTCTATTCCAGTGTTAATGCAAATGATTGATGTCTTTAGTAAAATAGAATGATATTCTATTAACTAGTCCATACCAGAGTTTATGCCAATAAGTAAAAAAATGGTTACCAAATTCATTTCAGGAATATCAATTTCATATTTGTATTGAATCAAATATTTATATCAAAAGATATAACTCAGTAACTTAATATAAATGATAAACATAAAGAGGTTTCTTCAGATAAAGTAAATGGGAGTTAATAATCGCATATTCAGGGGAAAGGTGAATGCTTTTAGAATGAATATTAGTATCCACAGATTAATTTATATTCTGAGATGAATTTCTGTTCAAATATATGGAAAATTTTCAGAAAGGAAACTCTTTTACAAAATTTGTATGGGGTTTTTCGATTCCATGAACATCTTTACAGAAAATACCATCACCAATTAATGATGGAGAAAATACTGTATTTTTCTGAATCTAGAGCAGACATGTCAAACGTGTGACGTCACGTGATGTCGCACAATGTATTGGAGCTTTTTCTCTATTGCTGGCAATGAGGTGGGCGTGGTTTCCCAGTGAAGCATCTGGCCCATGAGCTGGCAGTTTGACACCCCTGATCTAGAGCTATATCATAAAGGTTACTTGTATTAAATACTGGAAATCAACAATTGGTGTTAATTTTCAGATTTGGGCAACTTTGGAATACACATATATAGTTCATTGGGTTGGATGGACTGATCTAAATACATTAGACCTTTTGTTATCTCTGGAAACATTTACACTATTTAAAAGGGTGCAGGATATAACATCTAAAAATTATCCTTATTCCCATGCTAAATTGACTTTAATGGGAAAATCCAACTTTAAAAACTGAGAAAACATGGTGATATGGAAACACTGGATGAAAGCAGAATATTGATTTTTGGGTCAATTGTTAGAAGATGAGAATGAGTTTTTAGCATATGCTATGCTAAGAGACAAATATTATCTATGAGAGGTAACTCAGTGCAATATTTACATCTACAGCTTTTATTAACAACATTGTTTGGACCGGCAATATTTTCAGCCTCTGAGAGTGATAATTAAGGATACTAGAATAAGATACTAGAATAACTAATAACTAATACTAGAACTAGTTAAATTTTTAATACTAAAACTTTATTATTAGTTATTGTTAGGCACATAATTATGAATAATAATAAACAAATAATTATTAGTAGTGTTACTATAACAATTACTTCATTTAAATATATCCATAAATCAATTTGATATGGAGATGATGAGCAGTCTTAACTTTTGTATCTAGAATGTAAATGGACCTTAGCCTACAATTTATACAACAAAAATAATATTTACAATTTACTGAATTCTATTATGTTTGTATAAAAAAGGATGGTCTAGCATAGCAGTTTGTTGAAGATGTAATAAGGACAATACTTCCTTAAAATATATGCTTTTAAAATTCCTACACTTAGTAAGTTTTGGGCAAAAATGGTAGACTATATAAATATTACTGCCACAAAAGCTAAAATATTCAGGTGATGATATTGAGAGATAAAACCATACCTAATACAAAGTTAAAAATAGAAAGAAAGAAAGAAAAATAACAGCATATTAAAGAAAGAGAAAAAGTGACTTCCAACATTCATCACTACAAATATAAACCATTTTGGTAGCTCTTCATTTCCTCTTAATTTTTTAACCAATAATATCTTCATCCCATTTATGCCTCATCTCTTATCTATAAGCAAATCTATAAAGTATTATCATTTCAATTCTGTTGTTACTAAAAGTCATTAAAGGTTGCCAGAATTAATCTTGAACAAATAAACCAGCTTTATATTCCTTCCTTTTATGTCTAAGCATCTTAATTGTTCATCAATTCAAGTTAGTGTTAATTACATTACATTGTAATGTTACATAGTTAACTTGATTTCTCTTCATTTCTTTTTTGGCCCTCCTCACAAGATTTATCAAAGCTTGATCAAACCTCTTTTGTAAACTCAGTATAAAAGAATTATTCAGGTCCCTCTCTTGGTTTATTATTTGTAATTCTGCTGGATCTGAAGGGACTGGCAGATGTAAATGGGAAGAGGTGGTCCCTCAAATAATCCAACCTCCTACCATGAAGGACTTTAAAAGTCAAAATCAGCACCTTGAATTAGACCCAGAATTGAACTAGCAACCAGTGTAGTAGTTCACAGAACAGAGGAGTAGGGCATTTATTATTTATTCAATTTATATGTCTCCCACCTCATTCTTGAGCAACTCTAGCCATTCTCAAGCAACTCTACTCATTTGGCTGGTGCTTTGTGCACCAGCTGAAGCTTCTGGATACTTCCAGGAAGCTCCATGTAGAGCATGTTACAGTAGTCCATTCAGGAGATGACTTGGACATGAGAGACCATAAGTAGAGCAAAGTTGAGGACTGGGTTTTGTAGAAAGTTGAAAATGGCCATGATTGAAGCTTAGTTTTATTTTCAAACAACTACAGTTATAACATTGAATTAGCTATATCAATTACAGTATTTGTAATATCATTAATCATGATTTATGACGAACATTAAAACCAAGCCCTTTCTCACAGGTACAAATCACAATGACTACAAAAAATGACTACACAATGCCATATTCAATGCTAGCCTTCTATATTTGCATTTTGACACTGGAAGCAAGTATACAGCTGATGTAGTTTGTGTAATGAAGTTGTGATCCATATTTTATGATCACCCTCCATCTGAAGTTTATTCTCCTGCTGTTGAACAGCACCTCTTGTTAAGAACAATTAAGCCCTCTTTCCCAGGATCACAGGAATCCTTTTCATGCCCATTAACAAAACTGAAAAACTGCCCAAGAACCCTTCTCTTCTTCAAACATGCAAGCATTATACCATCTTCAGCCATGAATTGCATTATTCATGGAAGAGTTTGGAGAGAGAAATGCAGACTCACACAGAGAACGTGCACATACCTCCCCTCTCTCAATAATTTAGTTCCCCTCTTTCTTGTCTCTGTATCTTGTATGTCATGTTTTCAATGAACATGAAAAAGAGATACCACTTACTGCGTGCAATGCAAGCAAAGTCATATTAAATTCAGAACAAGCTCCAGTTGTCATGCTTTTGAGCTTTTCAAGACTTGTCAGCTATTAGCAGAGAAATACCACGTGCTCAAACTGCAGAGGAGAAATTATAGCAGGATACTGAAAGCTTTATAATAGGGTCAGTATTGTATTTGTCATGATGATTTTGTCCACGTCTAGGAATGTTGTACAATAACTCAGAGAAATTCAATCCCAAATTGTGACCATAAATCCTAATACTAGGTAATTGTTTATTTTATTATTTCTAATGGCTTTTAACTAACTGCTATGTCTTTATTACCAAATTTGATTATAAATGACAGTAGAATGTCCTCAATTTCTTTGCAGGGTCCAATCCAAAGAATTGTCAGATTAGTTGTAACTGGAGTTGGGGTGAATATTCATAGAGTTCAAATCTTTGCTTCACATGTTCTTTTTCAATAAGTAAGCATGTATGCTAAAGACAAAGCTTCCTGAAGAATGTATATTTCTTTGATTTCTGAAGGAAACATATTCACAAGGGCAGCAAATCATCTGATAAATGCTATAGTAGGAATTGAAGATTGAAGATTAGACTACAGTTTTGAAGATTGTGAAGATTGGACTATAGTTCCCATAATTCCTGATTTGTAGCCATGCATGCTATGGCTTTTCAATATGTCTTCTCTCTAAAATCTGAAGTTGGGGCATCCTCCTCTCTGCTTTATCCAGGAGGAAACATGTTTGACTTGGAAGCAAAAGACAAAACTGTGTAATGTTTGCAATATACTCAATGTATACTTTTTATAATGTATTCCAAATCTGGTAATTTTGCCTGAAAAACAAAATCTTCTCAGAGGAAAAGAAAGTTGTAATAACATACCTTGATACAGAATAGTAATTAAGATTCTTCCTATGATAGAAGACACAAAAGAAAAGTGCACTGTAAATTTTATTTATAATTACTTATTTTATAAATAACCCAAGCAACAAACACACACAGTACTTCTTCCTCCTCCTATTTTTCCCACAACAACAACCCTGTGAGATGGGTTGAAATGAGAGAAAGTAATTGGCCCAAAGTCACCCAGCCAGCTTTTTTTGCCTAAGGTGGGACTAGAATTCACAATCTCCTTGATTCTAGGTCAGCATCTTAACCAAACTGGCTCTCTGAAAGGAAAATCAAAATGAAAATAGATAGCTTGAATTGTGGACTGGAGCCATTTGCATTCTGTATATTGTTACATCCTTAAACCATGTAGGGAAATTATGCAGAGCATGGCTTCTGGAATTGCTTCCAACCTTTAACATAAACTCCACTTTGCATCACATGAACCAGGACAAAGGGGCAGGGTTTCATAGAACTTAACTTTTCGAACTTAATCTTTCTTTTGCCTCCCTCTCCTGTCACATCACATTCTGTCCTGTTGAGCACAGCCTCCTGTGAGTAATCCTGCTCATGAATAATTATGCAGCTAGAATTGCAAGGCCCTTTTCGTAAGCTATTTCCAACCTTCTGTTGAGTTGGAAAGAAAGAAGTCCATTCAGAATAGAAATCAATCTAGGAGATGGCTAGAACTTCCATAGTTATCCCCACTCTATTTCTTTTTTGCTGCCTCTGCCCTCCCAGTGAAACTTTACAGCAAAAGTGTCCTTCATACAACTGAGGTAGATTATGGTTTCATAGCACATTATCTTTCACTCTTTTTTGCCAAAATGAGCTGAAGAAGCCAACACAAGCAGCTGGATAGTAGACTCATCCATCTTCCATCTTCTCATTTTGGCTTGCTTTACTCTTAGGAACTGCACTGGTTGAGATTATATAGGCAAACCAATGCCATTTCTCCAAATACTGAACTTTCTACTTTACCCACTTTTAATGACTTGGAATACGAACAGCAACCTAGGCAGAAAATGAATTGGAAGTTTGGCTTCAACCAACCAGAAATGTTTTCTAAGAGAAATTTGACATATTTTCTGCAACTGCCAAGAAGCATTCATTGACAGCTATAGAGCAGTTTGTGAACCAAATTGCCTTTTTTAAAAAAAATAAAAATACTGGAGCTTTCAAAGAGACACCCTCCACAGATTGTGTGTTAGAAAAATGGGTAAGAGTGTTGAATTTGTCCTTGAAGGCACCACAAATGACCAGGTGAAGAATTTGGCTATTATAGGTACTAAGCAACTGGTTCAAGTCTCTTTTTTGAAAGGAATTTATAGTTAGATTTACACCAGATGTATTCAAGTTCACTGAAAAAGGCAAATAAACTGACACTATTAGTTTCATCTCTTGGATAATACGTCTGTCAAGAGCCTTATTCCTTTAATAATGTTCCTTGCTTCTCAAACTAGTTCAGAAACAACTCTTAGTAGTTTGGACTTGCACAGATAGAGTACAAAACACTGTCCTTTCTATTACTATTGAGAATTGATAGAGTGTGTCTAAATACTGTAAATAGTATTATCCCTCAGGCTGAACTGGAGATTATTACTTTAATGTACCCCACATAGTAGAATGAGTATTTTCTTCTGCTCCATAGTCCAAGACAGTTTGATGGCACATAGTCAATCAATGGTTTCTCCCATTCCTACCCATCCAGATCAACTATGTCTGTCAAGATTTAGAAGAGGAAATGGAGCTTTTGAGATAGTGATAAGCTCAATTCAGTTCTTAGTGCAATCAGGGAATATTGGAGGCCATCTGGGGAGGTAATATAGACAACATAAAAGCCATCATGAAGGATTTGAAGTCCATTATACTGACAAAGTAGACCACAGCCTGCTGCTTAGTAAGCTAGCAAAAAGTGGGATAGACAACAACACCATCAGATGGATCTGTAGCTGGCTAACAAACCGTTCTCAATGGCATTACATCCATACTGTATGGAGAGAAGTAAGCAGTGGGGTACCACAAAGTTCCATCTTAGGC
Organism: Vipera berus; assembly: GCF_964194415.1. NCBI lineage: Eukaryota > Metazoa > Chordata > Lepidosauria > Squamata > Viperidae > Vipera > Vipera berus. The sequence continues at coordinate 227,331,442 of NC_138202.1, forward strand.
CCAGTACTCTTCAATATTTTCATCATTGACCTAGATGAGGGAAATGAAGGGGAACTCATCAAATTTGCAGATGACACCAAACTGGCAGGAATAGTCAACACCCCAGAAGACAAGTTCAGGATCCAAAAAGATCTTGACAAACTTGAACAATGGGCCCTACCCAACAAAATGAGTTTTAGTGCTGAGAAAAGCAAAGTTTTACATTTAGGCAGGAAAAAATCAAAGGTTTAAGTATAGATTAAGACCTGGCTCAAAAACAGCAACTGTGAGAGGGACCTAGTGGACGATCACTTGACTATGAGCCAGCAGTATGCAGCAGCAGCAGCAAAAAAAGCTAATACAATCATGGATTGTATAAACAGAGGCATAGAATCACCCATAGTATTAGTACCACTTTATAAAACCCTAGTAAGATCACACCTGGAATACAGCAACCAATTTTGGTCACCGTACTACAAAAAAGATGTGGAGACCTTGGAAAAAGTTCAGAGAAGAGCAACTAAAATGATCAAAGGCCTGGAAACTAAAACATATGAAGAATGGCTGCAGGACTAGGGTTTGGCTAGTCTAAAGAAAAGAAGAAATAGGGGGGACATGATAGCAGTATTCCAGTATTTAAGAGGCTGCCACAAATAAGAGAGGGTTAAACTATTCTCCAAAGCACCAGAGGGCAAGACAAGAAACTATGGTTGGAAACTGATTAAAGAGAGAAGCAACCTGGAATTAAGGAGAAACTTCCTAACAATGAGGACAATTAACCAGCTTGCCTTCAGAAATTGTGGGCGCTCCATCAGTGGAGATTTTTAAGAAGAGACTGGATAGTCACTTGTCTTGAGCAGGGAACTGAACAAGAAGGCCTCCAAGATTCGATTCTACTCTACTCTACTCTACTCTACTCTACTCTACTCTACTCTACTCTACTCTACTCTACTCTACTCTACCTTTTGAGAGCTTTAATATAGCAATAGTAGATGTGAGTCTTAATGAGGAGGCTTAATCCCAAATAAACCAATATAAGATTGCACTTTCCTTAACAGAGATTTACAATATATCACAGGAACAGACTGTCCACCCCCACCACTACCACTGTTTTTCTGGTTAATACAAAACCATCTGCAGAAGCACATTTTTTTTCTATTCTTTTTAATGCCTGGGTAAATTGCCATTTACTAAGTGTGATTTTGCACATGCCAATTCATATGTGAGTTCAGGTGAGTTCAATAAAGTGCATTTTTCCAAATCTAACATCACCAACACAATTAGCACTGTATTTGTGTACTTTTCCAGCAGTTTCTGGAAAAAAAGACAAAATTCCTTCAGCTGGACTTCTGCTCCCCATTTCTTAGCATTAGCTTTTACTAGGTGAACACCACTAGGAAACTCTACCTTGCAGGTGGTGGAGCAATTCACTAAGCATGCTCATTTACTATTATAAGGTTGCTTTTGTCCTTAATTGGCCTGAAGCAGATCTTGCCTCCAGAAACAGGAGGAAGGTAAATTCTCAATTAAGAAAATGTAATTCAATAAGTAGACCCAGAAGCAGCCCTGGAGGTGAAAAAATGAATGTAGTCTAGGGGAATTATACTGCGGACCAGAACTTTTTTTTCCCCCACAGGGGATGCTTTCGCAGCTGGAAAATTGTGCCTATCTCAGATATACTGTGACAGTGGTAAGTAGGTACAGTACATGTTTTATAGAGTGAAATTTATGTTATTTATGTTTTATATGGTGTATAAAACATACACATACATTTATACACCATTCAGGATGATACCACCTAGATGCATTTTGTAACTGGGTAGTTGTAACCCCCCTTCTCTCTCTCTCTCTCTCTCTCTCTCTCTCTCTCTCTCTCTCTCTCTCTCTTTTTTTTTTTTTTTCCTCTACAAAGTATCCTTGTGCCAGTGAACTCATGTTTAGGGGTGTGAAAAGCAGATAAGGGCCTAAAATAAAACAGTCTATTAATCAAAATGGGGACTGCAAGCTTTTTCTTGATGTTCTAATCTGCATTCAACAGTTGCTAGTAATAAGTTGATTCTATAACTTGTGACTTTATTTAGATTAAAAACACTTCAAAGGCTCTTTGCGAGCAACTCAGATATGGCCTTTTTCTTTTTTAAATGTAATTTTATCAAGCCTTGTCACGACAGTTTTCATTTTAATAAACTTCTCTTGAACAATATTGATGACACTGTAATACAGAAGCATTTCAAGTGTTGTTCAACAAACTTGAACCAACTGCTGAAGGCAAGTTAGAGCATAGAGCCTCAGGAAAGAAAAGCAGATGCATGTAAAGCCTCTGAGTACATTCACCTTATTAACAAATATTATTAATAAAAGATGCAAGTTATTTTACATTCCAAATGATGGGTCCTGAAGGGAGGAAAAATCACAAACTTTATTTAGAATTTGAGCCAAAGAATTAATTTTGCATTCAAACATCCCAGAAGGAAAATTTTCTTTGAATATATTCTGCAATTTAAATATCATTAGTACTATATATAAGCATTTGCAGCAACAAATACATAATTGGTAATCATTTCTGAAGCATTCACCACCCTCCATATCTACATCTACATTTATTTCTATGTGAGGTCCAATTGTCATCTCACAATCTATCTCCACATGTATAATATTGAGCATGATGTAGCTAGTTACTGCAAATCATCAGAACAAATGTTCCCCAAAGGAAGCCTTGATGAGAAGTAGTAACTTTATCAAAGAAACTTCGCTTCCTAGTTGCAGAGATGTTTTATAATTTTTTAAAAAATATCTCCCTGTGTAAAATGAGACAATATGAAGATGCTTCCTTCCTTCATGGAAGCACTAATTTTTGAGCAGGGCAGTTCCACCACGAAAGTCTTTATTAGCCACCTGATGTAGTATATCATGTGGAGGTGTACCAGCTTACCTAGTGACAAGTAAGATTCTATTACTTTTAGGATGCATTAAGATCCTGTTTTCATTAAGCATTGGTGTCAAACTGCCAGTCCGCGGGCCAGATGCATCATGCCGAAACCCGCGCCCACCCTGTTGCTGGCAATGGAAAAAAGTCGCGATACATCACGACATGTCCTGTGACGTTGCGAGTTTGACACTCCTGTTGATAACCAAAACCTGCAAGAAGTGGGTGTTTGGCATGTAGCTGGATGTGGGTTCATCAACATATGTTGAAAATAGATTGTATTCCTACAAATGCTATAATTCAATGAATTTGTCCTCTATACATAGATTCAGCTCCAATTTATATTTGATCCCTACAGTAATTTTCTGTTTTGTACTGCCTTAGGAATCTGTATTTGAGAACTATGGAATGAGATTTTGTCACCCCTTAGCACACTCAAAACTTTCCATGCAGAAGATGGCCCTGTCTAGTTTTGATTCCTTCCTTCCTTCCTTCCTTCCTTCCTTCCTTCCTTCCTTCCTTCCTTCCTTCCTTCCTTCCTTCCTTCCTTCCTTCCTTCCTTCCTTCCTTCCTCTTTCAGAAAGGTTCTTTCCAAGACAGGCAGGCCAGTTTATTAACTTATGTTAAAGATTCCAAGGATTTAAATCATAGACTTCAAATGAAAATTGCATATCCATCTAGCCATCCTTATTAAACATATAGAAAAAATAAACAAAAAAAGAAGCATGGTAATGATAAAACATGTACAATGTCCTGACATCCTGACATACAGATAACTGTTATTTGGGTGATTTCATTTCTAAAGCATTCCAGATGTCAGACCTTATACGCATACACATGTTCCTTGAGCATCTGAATGCATGTAATACCTCTGCTGCATAAGCTGCCTTGGTTATTGGTCTGCTTCTGGGTCCAACTCAAAGTGATGGTTATGACATTTAAAGCCTACGTATCGTACAGCCAGGCTACCAATGCTACTGTCTTCATCCTGTTACATCAGCCTCATCACCTCTGCCATGTGGAACACTCTCCTGGCCTTTAGGAAAGGTGTAAAAACATGGCTCTACAGCCTTGCTTGGGGCACACAGAGGAGCATACAGCTGTGGAACTGTTTGATGCCTGATCCCTTCATCCTGCCTTTTAATTTTAATATTCCTTGACTTTAAAATTTTGTATACTGATTCATGCTTTTGATATTTTATTGTACACAACCTACAGTCCATCTGCAAGGGAGATGGGTGGTTCTTAAATATGATAGATAAATAAATAAGCTACTTCACCAGATACAAATAAAGTAACTGGGGAACTACACCAACCTGTAGATTATTTATCCCTGTTCTAAGACATGCAGTTCAGCACTATGCAGTTATTTATTGATATTATGTTTATCCTTTTGACAGATGGGTATGCCCAGTGATGGATGTGTTTTCCACAAAACACTGGTTCCACTTGGCTGGACTAAAGTCCAAAACATCCCATTTGAAGAAATAGTGGCTGGTGTTGATGCTGTCAGCTGCTAAGATAGACCATTACTTAATAAAGCGGATGCCTGGCACCTTCCTCTTAAGCATTTCCAATACCTAGTTGGACAAGTAGTCAATGCAGCAAACTCAAGGTGGGCCCTTCATCTTGATTTGTCTAAAATGTCCCAATAGGGAAATAAAGATTCTGGATGTGGCTGAAATTTGGCAACAGTATGCTTAGCTTACTAAATACTATAAATGGACCTGTTTCCTACAGCATGATAAGATGGAAGAGAGAGAACAATGAAGCAACCAGGATACTGGGGTTATGGGAATGGACAGCTGGTGATGAAGAAAACAAAAAAGGCATGGGGAAAGGAAGACAGTCACGGTGAAGCATCTGGCATCTTATCCAGAAGCCAACAAAACTTGACAGAACCACTAATGTAAGACGACGATAGATTCAGTTGGACTAAAATTTGGTAAAATCTTTTACAAAATATTTCTGCATATATATACTCCAAGGCAGGAGTCTTCCTGAACAAATCATTGTCCAATCTTTTCTTGAAAACCTCCAGTAATGGAGCACCCACAACTCTGGAACACAAGCTGTTCCATAGGTTAATCATTCTCACTGTCAGGAAATTCCTCCTTAGTTCCCTCTGGCAAGCTTCTACCCATTCCTTCTTGTCCTACACTCAGGTGCTTCAGAGAATAAATTGACCCCCTCTTCCCTGTGACAGTCTTTCAAGTATTGGAAGATGGCTATGTCGCCCCCCCAAACCTTCTCTTCATTAGGTTAAACATACCTAGTTCCCTTAAACTTTCATCATACAATTTAGCCCCCACAAATATGACCTAATTGCGATGTGTTCTCCACACAACTCCTAAAACTAGATATAAAGAACCCAATTAAACAAATCAATCAAAAAAGTTATGCTTGTCCATTTATTCATTGAGGAAAAATATCCAAAATTATTTTGTGGCAAAAGTATGTGAACCTCTAGGATTATTAGTTTATTTGAATCGAAAATTACGGTCAGATGTTTCAATCAGTAGGATAATAGTCAGATATGAGCGTGCCTTAATTAAAGAACAGAAATCTGGTGTATTCACTATCAAAGGCTGATCTTTGCTGCCCAGTATATGAATGTGTGTTATGGCTGAAAGAAAGGAGACTTCGTAGGACCTTCGAAAAACAGTTGTATATGCTTACCAGGCTGGAAAAGCTTACAAAAATATTTCCAAAGAGTTTGAATCCCACTGTTACATAGGGAAACATGGGCTTCTATATAGTCCTTGGTGCTCTCTGAGCTTGATTATTTTCTTGACAATGTTTTATTGCTCAACTAGGTAACATCATCAGTGCTAGAAGGGAGTCACATTTGCTTTCAGTGGCTTGCCATATCAATATTAGTGGCACTACTTTGGTGGTTATAGTACTTGATCAGGCTGTCATTTACTGCTTGATTGTGTGAACTGATAGTTCCTTGATTGGGATATTGTTTATTGCTTGATTGTTGGTTTTACAGTAATCCTGGTATTAATCCTTGTTTATCTGAGTGAGATAAAGATATTACCTAGTTGGGTAATGAAACAATTTGAAGGAAACCAAGCTCAGAGAGCACCAAGGACCCCACAGTTCAATCCAGAGCTACAAATATTCTATTCACATGTTTTGTTTTCTGTTTTGTCTTTCAGTAAATGTGACCAGCTGCCCACAAATTTGTTTCTCTGCTTTTCTATGGCTACTTTGTAAACATTTCCTAATTGCCAATGAGTTACAAAATGGTTATAACCTTTATAGAAAATATGCAAACTTTTGCTTACAAAAGTTTTGCACACATCATTGTGTGGAATTTTCTCTACACACCAGCAAGGGGAATCATTTGCTATTTGGAACTTAGCCAGCAAGGGAAATATCTAAAGGGGATAAAATAATTTCAAACCTGTTCTTAAGGTGAATGTTTACAGTGATGAATTACAATATTGTCAAGCCGTCAATTCTCATAATATTTATAATCATCAAGCTGTGTAATTTACCCTACATTTCGTGGCAACTCACTATAATGATAATTTAATGTTTCCTGTTTCACTGTATATTTGGAAAATGGTGAAATGCTTTCTGCTAGAAGTTTATCTTTAGAATTCCTGTGTGCAGCTTTTGAAAGAAGCATCTAAATGTATGTGTCATTTTAAGATGCATTGGATAATGAATATATTATAAGGGAATAGTGAGATTTTATTGTTAAAGGTGTTCTGTGATTCTAAACAACCAAACCCATAGAAATGTGAGATGACGAAATTTCTAAAGTAAGATGATTTTTAAAAAGGTGGTATTCTTTCCAAGTCCCATCAACATCTTTGATTTTATCATGATAGAATCTGAGCATGTGCCTAATGTGCACTTTATAGGACTTTATTTTATTATATATGTTTTCTAATCTCATCATTATTTCTTTATAAGTAAGTCATGGCAGCAAATATATTACTACTTCTTCCTCCTATTTTCCCCACAACAACCCTGGGAAGTGGACTGGGCTGAGAGGGAGAGACTGGCCCAAAGGGGCTTAGCTATTTTTTTATGCCTAAGGTGGGACTAGAATTCACAGATTCTCTGGGAAAGAGGCCCCTTCCCCCTGCGACTCCAGACACATATGCTGTTTAAAACTGCACTTCTTGTGCTATTGTTTAGTTGACTGACAAAAGAGACTTCTATATCAGGCAATACAACAAGTTTTGTATTGTATTGTGGCATGTTCCTATAAACTCAAGCAGTTTTGCTTTAGCTTGTTTAGAGTCTCACCTTCTTGTTTTCTTAACCTGACAATGTTCTTAATGAAAGATTCGGTCAGGGCAGAGAGAGAAGGTGGTGTGTGTGTGTGTGTGTGTGTGTGTGTGTGACTCAGTTGTGTTTGGATTGTCAGCACATATTTGAGTTATGTTTAAGGTCATTTTAAATGTCAAACACTACCTTTTTCCTGCTCTGTGCAAGGAGATCTCACTAGCTTTAGGAATCACTTAACATTAACACTATAGTATCTCCGGTCTTTGTTATAGAAAATAGATAGAATTGTAATACTATCACACATTTAATACAGGAACAATGGCAATCAGAACAATCAGAACAAAACAGAAAAAAAAGGTTAAATGCTGTTGAAATAATATTGACTTATGATTTTTTTCCCTCCGATCTTTCTTTTTAATGGGCTGACCTTAATCTCTTTTAAAATCATAGTGTTTTTATTACCCCAAAAACTGTGTATCTTTAGAAAAAAGTTTGCTGGGTTATTGAATGTATGTAATAATAAAAATGAAATCTTAGAAATTAGATCTTTTTTTTCACAGTTGACACCTCCTTTTTTCATTAATATAAAACCTTAACAAACTGAAATTAAGGGCAGATCAATTGTGTCAAAATAATGTGTAAAGCGTTGACAGTGCCTGCATGCCTATGTAAAACAAACCATTGTCAGCATAACTGCTGCTCAGCAAAGCTATTTTAAGTAGCGTAGCACAAGAATAATCAACCATGTTGCAATTAAGAGCAACATACTGCTTAGGTCTTTTTTTTTTTTTAAGAAATTGATTAGATAAGTTTGCTAATGACGTATTTCAGCTAGATTTATCTTTATTTTTAGTAGAACTAGAAAGTTCTCTTAGTTTTAATTTTTTGCACATTTTTTTAAAAAAATGGAATAATCACCAAGGCTTTCCCCCCCTTCTCTTTTATTCAAGCAACGAATAGAATTAAGTGCATCTAATGAGCCCTTTTCAAAGGTATGTAGTTCTTCCAAGGTGGAGCAGCCCAAACTGTCTCTTCAGTTGTCTGAGATGAGATCAGCCCAGCAACAATAAAGTCCCAGTTCTTGACTGGAATACTCAAACATTCAAATGTGGATTTCGAAGCCCCAAGTTCTCAAAGTCCCTTCATATAAATGGCTGAATTGCTGTGCAATTCACCTTCAACATGGGGCAGGGCAACACCAGGACTCACTTGGCACCGAGGACCTCTTACAAATTATGACCCTATGTCTTACAATGTATTTCACATTCCAAGATGTCATCTATGAGCAAGTAAAGGGTACGCCAATAAGGTCCCTGATCTCGGGGGTCATTGCAGAGGCGGTCCTGCAACAACTGGAGACCCAGGTGATGTCCACGTATCATCCCAAGTACATGGATGACATGTTTGTGGTCATCAAGAGGTAGGACAAAACTAGGTTCATGAGTGAGCTGAACTCTGTTTATCTAGATACCGGTATCCGCTTTACAGCAGAGGAGGAGGCCAATGGAACCTTGGCCTTCCTGGATGTGTTGGTCATTAAGCCACCTCAAATGTGATGGCAGAAGTAGTGTCATGAAGCCACAACTCCTCAGCTTCAGAAGAAAATATAAAATATAGCCAAATAATCCATTTTATTTTTCAGATTGTTCCTGATGTGTGATGGAATTTATTCTGGTATAATGTGCAATGGATTAAAAACAAAAACAAAAGCTTTGTCATCAATGTAATATTTTTAAGTCTACATTTCCTTCCTCCTCAACATTTGCATATAAAAGATTAAATCAAGCTTGACTCTTGGCAAAAATATGGAAACGGATTACTACTGACTTTTTTGAGGAAGTGTATTCTAATCACACCTACACCTTTGGAATTTCCTGGTGGTCTCCTATCTAAGTACTAAATCCAATCCTGCTTCGTTTTTGCTGAAATGGCTGAAATTAATAACTGAAATTAATCAAAGCTGCCTTGAAAGTTTCTCCTCTCCTTTTACAGATCTGCTGTGGGGAAAATGATAGGAAATCATAAAACACATCAGGTGGCTAGGTTCATTCAAATCATGATCATTCAGTCACTATCAAACTGATTATGATTGTGTTAAATAACTGTCCTTGATTCCTACAATTAAATACTAATTTTGTATTTGTTTATTTACTGGATTTTTATTCTGCCTTTATTACTTTATAAATAACTCAAGATGGTACAGATACCTAATACACCTTGCACCTCCTGTATTTCCCCTATGATGTGGGCTGGGGTGAAACAGAGTGATTGGCCCAAAATCACACAGTTGGTTTTCATGCCTAAAGCGGGACTAGAACTCCCAGTCTCCTGGTTTCTAAACCAGCACTTTACTACACCAAACTGGATTTATCTGGCTTTTTACTTCCAATGAAACTAGTCATTTTCCCCCTTTTCACTATTTTAAGGCAGCAAACTAATCATGCTCATTAATGTGTTTTTCATTAATGTGTTTTGACTTGGGAGGCCGGTGTGTGGTGTAGTTGGTTCACATAGTGTGGTGGGATGGAGGGTTTGTTGTCACTGTGTGTTGGGGGGAGAGAGCACAGGGGGAGGCTCAGCTAATCTCAATGTACACATGTTGTACTTTGACAATAAAAAAAGGTTTATTTTATTTTATTACTAACCTCAGAGCAGCTTTGCAGAAGTGATTGATAAAACAAATGGTAGGCATCCATGTCAAGCACTTCTGTAATGGCTCCAGGGGCGCTATTCAATTGTATGCCGCTGCAAGTTAATTTTTTAAGAAAAATATCTCTATGTAAAGATTTTCTGCATAGAATTTTATAGCCCTTTGGAGATGCTGCTTTGGCCTATTGAGCAAATAATTTGTATGTTAAGAGCAATGATGTAGGAACACCTTCAAAAGAATTTATTCTTGTATTAATCATAATACCATTTTGGAAGTTAAATTGTTGAAAAAAAAGTCTCTAATGCTGCTCTATATTGTTGTATATCAATTTGCATATTGTACAACATTGTTGCATATCAATATTGTATATCAATTTCCCCTGAATTGATATAAAACCTGACATCTAGATTAATATTGCTTGCATGGATACAACTTTATCTTTTAACTAGTTGGGCACCAAATATTCCTTTAAAATCCACCACCAACTTTGTGAGCAAAGAAACTGAATTTCTCCTGAGAGATTCTCAAGGACATGATTCCCTATTTAGCAAAAACTATGACATCATGATTGAACACCATGCAATGGGACGGCTATTTTCATAATACATATTTCATGATATTTTCCCTTGGAATTTAACATACAGATGAGAAGCCAGGGAGATGGCAGGCTGATGGAGGAGTCATGATAGTGGTGGGATTCAGCCAGTTCACACCACTTCGGCAAAACCGGCGGTTAATTTTTTTGTTGCCCAGGCCCAGAATGGATTTCTGGAAGCGGCATCCACACAGAGAACCAGTTGTTCACATATTTGAATCTCACCACTGAGTCATGATGATTGTAGAGGTTATAATGATAATCTTACAATATTTTCAGCCACCTTATAACCCAACATGTGCAAGAACATTATGGATCACTGATAAGAATTTCACTAAAATTCTCTTTTTCCTCTAAAGAATGTCTAAAGCAGGTGTTTTTTTTTGTAAAACTGAAGAAGAACTGACAAGCAACAGAAAAAGCAGAATGTATCTGCGCAGGATAACCAATAACATTGTTCAAATGTGCTGACTAGGGAAAAGAGACAGTGATCCTGAATTCTCTTTGCTGCTAAGACCTTGAAGGATGATGTATGCATTCTTTATACATCATTTTCTTAGAATAATTACCAGAAACTATATTAGCAAGTTATTTCAATGTTTATTGTTGAACAGCAATTTTGGATAGATTCCGTCTGGATTTGCTTTGCTCTAGGAGTGCTTGATAGCCTATTTATTTGTTTAGATTTATATCCCATCTTCTCAACTGAACCTCAATGTGGCATCAAAGTGCTCTCTCCTATTTTTTCTTCACAACAATCACCCTATGTGGTATGTTGAGTTGAGGCAGAGTGACTAGTGAAAAGTCATCCTGTGAAATTCCATGGCTGAGAGTGGACTACAACTTGGCTCACCCTTCTCCTAATTAATGTAATCTTACGCATTACACCTAATGATAAGCCTAGTGATAAGCCACCTGGGAAAGCCAAGGGAAATAATCAAAACAATTAAAAAATGAAAGTTAGAATATTTTGGACATGTGATGCGACACCCAGAAAAATACGGCATACTCCACTTAATCCTCCAGGGAAAGATTGAAGGCAAACGAGGTCCAGGCAGAAGAAGAACATTGTGGGTTCAAAATCTAAGGGACTGGTTTGGACAAAACTCAGCAGCATGTTTCGTGCGGCTGATGATAAAAATAGGATTGCCAACATGATCGCCAATGTCCAATAACAGATATAGCACAAGAAGAAGAAGAAGAACCATTACACCACACCAGCCCTTTTGGTTCAGGCTGTCCACATCATCTCCTGACAGACATACTGATATCTTCACCCCAAATAATGAACAATTTCTCCCAGTAGATTTATTTAATTATTAAATAACATAGAAGAAAGCTGTGGACCCTCTTAACAGAAAGGGCACTGACTTTCATCACATTGCAGAGACTCGCAAAGGCAGGGATTTAGAAAGCATAAGCCTTGCTTTTATGTACAAACAAAGTTGGGGGGGGGCTTCCTAATAAGGTGCATCCATTTGGGTGCTCATGAATCTGTTGACTAGGGAGGAAAAAGATCTGAAAGATCTATTTCAGCCCAACTAAATTGTTGTTCAGGAATAACACCAGCTCAGTGTCTGAATCCTAAGACACTGCATGCTTTGAATGTGTAAAGCATTTGCTTTTATTAAATGCATAAATTATTTGTTCAGTCATGTATAAATGCTGAAAGCAGAAATATATTTCAATACGAAGCTTAGAAATCAAAAGCATTTCACTGAATGAAAAATTGTACTTGCAAGATTTCAATTTCTTTTTTTAACTTCCAACCACAATAGTCCCTATGAATAATTCAGTCTAGTTTCAGATTTCAAAAACACCAACTCACATGCAGCAGATGAAAATCTAGAAAGGATGTAATAGACCAGTGCTCTCCAAGTCTCCTGAATTGCCTACAACACTAGTTTGGATGTTTCTAAAAATCTATATTTTTAACAGACAATTAAAAAGTACTATTGATAAGGTTAATATGAGTTGTTTGAAAGAATTTTAGAACAGAGTCAAAATATTCCTTATAAATAAATCAGTGGTTAAGAGTCTTGAGGATTTTTAATTATGGTTCAATGAGGTTTAGGTGAAACTAATTGAAAGCATATTTTTTCATATTTATTGGAAACCTCCAAGAATTAAAAAAAAGTTGATTGTTAATTTCATCATGACTGAAATATAAATTGATGGAATATTTATATATCTCACTATTGTTCCATTTTGGTTTGAATTATTTTGTTTATTTATAAATCAAATTTATAGGCCGCCCAGCTCATAATGATTCTTCCTACTAAACAGCCATCTCACCTTATTTGATAAGAAGACCTTGAAGAAGGCTTCATTAGAAAATCTTAAGGTCCAGATAGGTATGAACTGAACTTAAGGTTGATGGTAAATATGGCTTAAAGATGTAAACATGCTTTTAGGTTTTATATATACTTTATAAACACACATACACATGCATGCATATACACAGTACGTGTGTTTTATTTTTCTTATTAACTTTAGTTATTTTTTTTCTTTTTTTAATCTTTTATTTGTTCCTTTCTGTGTACTAAAGCAGTAAAAACAAAAATAAAAAAATGACTTATGGTTATTTGACGTTTATAATTCTTGCCAATTGTCAGTACTTTACTCTTAAGATCTGACACCTGAAGCAGAATTTACTTGCTCTTAGACAGCCATGTGAAATGACCTGTTCTTTTCCTCTATTAAAGGCAGGTAAAAAAAACACAATGTTAATCTTTATAAAGGTTGATAAACATGCAAATGCTCAGCAATATATGTATTTTAATAATACAACAAACGGAAGACCCCTAAGCAGCTTAGCAGAGAAACAAACTATTGTATCTGATCATTCCCCAGATTTTTATGTCTTTTAAATTTATTTGTTTGTTTGTGAGACAATGTTGACATTTGTTTACAAGATAATCACTTGTCCTGTGAATTCCAATGATATCTGAAACCTTTAAGATATTCTATTTATTTCTGTTAAATTCACAAATGTATGAAATTACCCAAACAACAAGTGTTGCTGCACATGGTAAAAACAATTATACAATAAAATTGAGAAACAAAACGTTCAGAAGAAACAACCATTGAAAGACAATCTAATATATAGGAGTCAACTCCCCTCCGCCCTGTGCGTTCCCACAGAGAGGGCCTCCTCAGGGTGCCTCCGGTCAGAGAATGCCGGCTGGTGGCCCCCAGGGGGAGGGCCTTCTCTGTGGGCGCCCCGGCTCTGTGGAATCAACTGCCGGTTGAGCTCCGGATGGCACCGGATCTCCGCTCCTTCCGGCGCGGGTTAAAGACCCACCTATTCGAACAAGCTGGCCTGGCCTGATGGGGAGTTAATTTAGGGTTTTAAATATTTGTATATTTTATTGTTTTATTTTGGGCATTAATTTAATTCTATTTTAACTTTTGTATTTTTGTATTTTTATTATATGCCCTGTTCACCGCCCTGAGTCCTTCGGGAGAAGGGCGGTATAAAAATTTAATAAACTATAAACTAAACTATAAACTATAACCCAAGGCCTAGGAAAGGGCAAATCATGTTCAGAGTTCTTCTGAACATGGCCAGGCTGGGGGATAGACTTGTCTCAGTTCTTCATATAGGAAGAGTACTAGAGACAGTTTCCTTGGTACAGACCATTAAAATGCTACCAGAATGGCTCCCTCTGAGGTGTGATCTGAATACTTCCCCAGAATTCTGATCTATATTGATACTAAATACTTCAGTAAATAGACATCTTTCTAGATTATTTCTATTTCTAGCTACTGCAGCAGTAGTAACTCCATGAATATACTAAAGAATCAAAAACTGTATTTATAATAAAGGGCATAGGGTTACTATGACTAACACAGATGTACTACTAGAGGGTAGACAAGGGGAGGAATTCCATATATAAATTGCCTTAGCTAAAAAGTTTGTCACTAGTTATTACCTTCCTCACTGTGGTACATGAGAACACCCTGACAATAATCTCTAGTGATTCTTAATATTTAGGCATTTTATGGGAATGTTGTTCATTTAACAGTTGAAATAATGTGCTCTTGGAGATTATCTATCTATCTATCTATCTATCTATCTATCTATCTATCTATCTATCTATCTATCTATCTACTTTGTTTCTTGGATGTGTGTGTATGTGTGTGTGTAGAAATAGACAATGAAGGCTTTCAACAATTCATAAGTTACCTTCCACAGACAAGTAAACAGCTTTGGTCTTATAATATTCACTGAATATAATTTCTGAGCAGTATTCAAAGGCATGCTAATTTAATTAAAAAGAAAAACAAAATTACAAAGTTATTAAAAAAAATAATTACTTGATATTAAAAAAAAATATTACCACCAAAACACCAATGTACATGCCAAGCTAATCTCTATGGAGGGGGCATCTAATTAATGTTTGTGTACCATACTCTGAATCCAACTATATTCCCCCTGATATGGTGTCAAACTGCTGGCCCACGGGCCAGATGCGTCACACCAAACCGCCCCTGGCAATGGGAAAAAAGCCACGATACATCGCAACACGTCACGTGACCTCACGAGTTTGACATCCGTGCCCTAAATATTGTGCTCCAGGTTGTACATGATAATGTACAAATTACAGAGATGGCATCCTCATGGAATTAAGTGATGCATGTTTCATGGACAGTATTCTCTCAACACAAAAATATAGAGAGACTTTAATAAGTTGAAAGAGTTTATATACAGAGTGTTTTCAAATTTAAATTTCAGGTTCACACTCAATTTTGCTAAAGTAATTTTGGTTGTCTTGCCATCTGTCCTATATTTTCTTTTGAAAAAGTCAAAAATTTAACCTTTGCTCATTTTATTTATGTATTCTGAATAATGTATTAAGATTCTGAATACTGTATTTCTGAATAGACTCAGAAAGTTAATTCTTCTAAAATCAAATTATCTTCTCTACTTATTTTTTTCTTCATCTTAACTGCAAGAAGACATTTTTATGTACTGCGATCTTGCTCCCTAAGGAGCAGCTATCCAGCCAAACTATCACCTTCAACTCTAATATTATGAATATATATATAATGTGCATGTATCAAATAGGATCCTTATACAAGTAGTACTTACGACCATAACTGAGCCCAAAATTTATGTTGCTAAGTGAGAAATTTGTTACGTGAGCTTTGCCCCATTTTATGAATTTTCTGGCCACAGCTGTGAAGTGAATCACTGCAGTTATTTAGCAACATAGTTAGTAAGTGAATCTGGCTTCCCCCGTTGACTTTGCTTGTCAGAAGATCTCAAAACGGGATCATATGACTTTGGGACACTGCAACTGTCATAAATACCTGCCAGTTGCCAAGCATTCAAATTTTGATTATGTGACCATATGCGTATGCTGCAATGGTCATAAGTCACTTTTTTCAACACTGTTGTAGTTTTGAATGGTCATTAAATGAACTGTTGTAAGTCGAGGACTACCTGTACTGTAGGTTTGTTTGGGAGATAGTTTCAATGCTTGGAAAACTAAATGTAGTTAATTAAAAAAACAAGTATTTTTTGCATGTTTCTTGCATTGATATTAAGCAAGGGAATCCTCCTCCCTCTGGCAATACCTAGGCAGTGAATTTCTAAATGCAGTCACACTGATTATTTAGTTCAACATATCCATACAGCAAAAATAATAAATTGATTGAAGAATTTAATTTTATACCCGAGTGCTCTTATTATAAGTACATGACCAAAACCAATTAAAAGTCACATTACAAAGGCAAACTTCTGATAGTTAACAAGACATTAGATTGCAGTGGGTTGCATTCTCTTTTAATGTGAGAGTGTCTATATAATTCTTTTATAGGTACGTTATCTACAGTTTTTGCTGAAACAAACAATAATGGTCAGTGTAAAATAAGATGTAAACAGAAAATGAAAATAGGATTGGAAAAAGATACTGCCAGACTGTTTTAGATGGGGATATGAGCTGTGATGTATATACAAAATCTCTTCTTTTAGGGTTTTTCTATCCAGAAAAGAAAGGAAAGCTACATATTAATTTGTCAAATTGTATGAAATCATATCTTCATTACAGTCAAAGACCAGCATAAATTTGTCAAATAAATCAAAGTAAAATAGTGGAGCCAACCATTTTATAGTTGGAGGGTTCCCCCCCCCCCTTCTTTGAAGGGCATGGAAGGCATATTGATAAAATTTTCAGGGGAGGCTTTGGAAAGATTGTTTCTAAAAAGAACTAGGAAAAGAGCTTTACTAAATGTTTTACTGCTATATTTCTATAGTGTGCATTGTAGGACAGTTCTGGATATCACAAAAAAAAGGTCTAGAGACCTTTGTTGCTGATTACTTGCCCATCCCAAAATTGAAAGGTTGATGTAACTCTTTTGATAAATGTGGAAGAAAGTCAGTTGCTGGGGAAAAAAAAGCTCTTTTCCGGTTCTTAAAATCTTTAAAGTACAAATAATAAAGAATGATTTGATAATAATATAATAAGGAATTGCTCAATAGATTGGACAACATACTGAGTTTCATATGTGCTATAAAACATGTAACCAAGCAAGTGGCATAAATTAAATAAGTGTTTTTTAAAAAAATAATTTTTAGAAGAGCAAGATTGACGTATTAGAACAGCATGATTTAAGCCTCTACCAGACTTACTGGAGTAATTCCAAATCATTATAAAGTATGTGTGATTTCTATAGAGCAATGCTTAGAAATAAAGTACATATTTTGTACATATCTCAGTTCATATTTTGCCCTGAATATCTCAATTTAGGAAACTGTACTGCAAAACGTTAATCAGAATATTGGTATTAGTAATTAATTAAGTAATTAAGTAATTAAGGCAGCAAAACACTTCAGATTCAATCCTCAAAAGGTGTTTTAGAGCATGCAAAAGTATATTTGCCACCAAACACAAAATCTTAAAGCAGTTATCTCTTTCCCCAAGACTGAGTGATTACCAGTGGTGGGATTCAGGTGGTTTGGATCAGTTTGGCAAAACCAGTAGCTAATTTTTTGTTCCCAGGCCCAGAATGGACTTCTGGAAGTGGCATCCACACAGAGAACCAATTTTTCACATATCTGAATCCCACCACTGGTGACTGCTCTCTGCAACTGCTGTTGCATAATCCTGCAAAACATAACTGCTTGACGGTGCAGAAAGTTAAGCACTCGTGTTTCTGTGGCTTCAATGCATTTATGGAGACTCAATCTGAAGTGCTGCACACTAAAATAAATGGCTGAATTTTAATATACACTGCAATTCTATATTTGCCTACTCAGAAGTATATTGCATTGCATTTAGTGGGATTATTCTCTTAGCTAAATGGTTATGTGTCTGATGCCTTAGACATGTAGACAGCAGAGCTTGAACATCGATATAACTTTAATAGGTCTCTTCAATTTTTGTTAGTCCAAGGATGACTAAGTCTGAATGCAATTCTCTATATACAAATATCACACATTTTAGTATTGACTCATCATCTACTCTGAAGTAACACAACTGAAATATTTTGGTAGATGATGAGCTTGTCTGGGAATGAGAGTAGTATATTTTGTTGTGGTTTAATCTTAGAAACTCACAGTGTCTTGGTTCCGATAGATGAAACTCATCAAAAGAACTTTAAGGCAGAATTCTTCCTTAAAGAGCATTTATTCAGGAAACAAAATATTGGCACTACATAGTTGAACCCAAAAACTAAATTCCCTTCCCCCTGATACAAAGTAACAAAGTATAATTCCCACCTCCAATAAACTGTCATGAAGCACATTACCCAATTAGTTTCAAGCATGGGCTTTCTCCTCAGCTCCTCAGCCCACTGAAATGTTATCAGCTCATTAATTCACCCGTCATGGACCGATCATCATCTCCTGCGGATGGTCTTCCGTTTTGCCACTCCCTGTTGTGGGGTTGCTGAGCCAACAAGATGGTTCCACCCTAGACGCCTTATGGACCCTGAGCGGTTCCAAACAGCGCTTGGGCCCCCACCTGCCTCCTTTGCTCACAGCTCGGTCGATGCCCTAGTGGAAGCCTGGGAAAGGGCAGCCACAGAGGCACTTGACCAAGTTGTACCCATGCGGCCCTTGACCCGACGCAGATCTCAACGGGCCCCATGGTTCTCCATGGAGCTCTGCGAGATGAAGCGTCAGAGACGGGGCCTAGAGAGCTGTTGGAGGTCCAGCCGATCCGAATCCGACCGGTTACGACTAAGGTCGTTTACGAGAACTTATCTCGCAGCGTTGAGGGTGGCTAGGTCTAACCACTTTGCCACCCTCATCGCGTCCGCAGATAATCACCCGGCCGCCCTGTTTAGGGTAACTCGCTCCCTTCTTAATCAGGAGGTGAGGGAGGAACCCTTGCAGGGTCGAGCCGAGGAGTTTAGTCGATTTCTGTCGGACAAAATCGCTCGGATCCGGACCGGTTTGGACTCCGACTGGGCAGAGTCTGACGAAGAGGATACGGGTGGCCTTGTCGATTTAATCTGGGAAGAGTTCGACCCTGTGACTCCTGAAGAAGTAGACAAGATCATGGGGAAGCTGAGCTCCACCACGTGTTTGTTGGACCCGTGCCCCTCCTGGCTGACTTATGCAGCCCGGGATGGGACACGAGGCTGGTTCCAGGCAGTGATTACGGCCTCTTTGAGTCAGGGTAGCTTTCCCGCCGCCTTGAAGGAGGCGGTGGTGAGACCCCTCCTCAAGAAGCCTGCCTTGGACCCAGCAATTTTAAACAACTATCGTCCGGTCTCCAACCTTCGCTTTTTAGCGAAGGTTGTTGAGAGCGTGGTGGCGCAGCAGCTCCCTTTGTTCTTGGATGAAGCTGATTACCTAGACCCGTACCAATCGGGTTTCAGGCCCGGGTACAGCACGGAGACGGCATTGGTCGCGCTGGTGAATGATCTCTGGCGGGCTCGGGACAGAGGTTGCTCCTCTGTCCTAGTCCTTTTAGACCTCTCAGCGGCTTTTGATACCATCGACCATGGTATCCTGCTGCGACGTCTCAGAGGGTTGGGAGTGGGAGGCACAGTTCTCCAGTGGTTCTCCTCTTACCTTCTGGGATGTTCGCAGTCGGTGTTGGCAGGGGGGCAGAGATCGACCTTGAGACCTCTCATTTGTGGAGTCCCTCAGGGATCGGTTCTCTCGCCTCTCCTGTTCAACATCTATATGAAGCCGCTGGGTGAGATCATTCGTGGTTTTGGAGTTGGGTATCACCAATATGCTGATGATACCCAGCTTTTTATTTCTACCCCAAACCACCCCAGCGATGCCCTCGACGTGATGTCCCATTGCCTGGAGGCGGTCCGGGTCTGGATGGGGAGGAACAGGCTTCGACTCAACCCTGACAAGACTGAGTGGCTGTTCGTGCCGGCATCCCGGGAAATTCCAATTATTCCATCATTGGCCATGGGGGGTGAGCTATTACCCCCCGTAGATAGGGCCCGCAACTTGGGGGTCCTTCTAGACTCACAGCTCTCTTTGGAAGAGCATATTGGAGCTGTGACTAGGGGGGCCTTTGCCCAGGTTCGCCTGGTGCGCCAGTTGCGGCCCTATCTAGACCGGGATGCCTTGCGCACAGTCACTCATGCGCTCGTGACCTCTCATCTAGACTACTGTAATGCTCTCTACATGGGGCTGACCTTGAGGTCCACCCGGAGACTCCAACTTGTGCAGAATGCAGTCGCGCGAGTTGTCTTGGGAGTTTCCCGATACTCCCATGTTACACCTTTGCTCCGCGAGCTGCATTGGCTACCGGTTGCTCTCCGGCTGAGGTTCAAGGTGTTAGTTATGACTTACAAAGCCCTTCATGGCATGGGTCCGGATTACCTACGGCAACACCTGCGGCCGGCATCAACTTCCCTCCGTCCAGTGCGCTCCCACAGAGAGGGCCTCCTCAGGGTGCCGCCGATCAAAGAATGCCGATTGGTGACCCCCAGGGGGAGAGCGTTCTCTGTGGGAGCGCCAGACCTCTGGAACCGCTTACCGGTTGAGCTCCGGATGGCCCCCGACCTTCGCTCCTTCCGGCGCGATCTCAAAACATTCTTTTTTGAACAAGCTGGCCTGGTCTGATGGGATGGGGTTGGGTTTTTAAAACTAGTTTTAAATTTTAATATGTATTGATTTTATGGGCATGATGTTTAATGGCTTTTTAATTTTTGTATTCGATTTTTATTGTGTATTGCCCTGTTCACTGCCCTGAGTCCTTCGGGAGAAGGGCGGTATAGAAATCAAATTATTAAATTAAATTATTAAATTAAATTAAAATTAAATTAAATCCTTGAGTTCCCACAGCAGCGTTATTATTATTATGGCTTACTGACCTTACATCCCAACCCCCTCTGCTGCACCTGAATTCTAAAAGTAAAGAAAAGCATGTTAAAGGAGAAGAGAAAATGGCTGCATTTTCATCAGTTGTCAGAGCAGGAACATCCAATGTTAGCAGCATTGACACACAAAAGAAAGGCACCAGGCCTGTATTCTGCATGACTTTGTGGTCTACGGGGCAAACCACAAAATCAATGCATTATAGTAAAAAGCAAAAGAGAGAAAGAGGGAGAATTATGCTATGTACATATGTACTTACTGTTCCATTATTTTATGGCAAGCAATGTTACACAAAGTCAGAAATAGGGCAAGGAATAATAAGCCAAATACCGTAATTCTAATTTACATCAGTAACCATCCTTGCTTCTATCACAATCAAGCTCTACTTCGTATAATTTGCTCTTTAAATTTCTCATCAGTTGAGTGGGATAGTATTAACTTTATCCAATTATGGTGTCTTTAGCCTTTCAAGACATGCAGATAGAAATTCAGTCCTTGTTTCTTCTCTATATATGTCCAAATTGCTGCAACATACTTTCATACTGGTTTGTCCCTTTGGAATTCAATCTATACTCATTCATAATTCATTCATTCTTGACCATCTCTTTTTCAGTTATATCATGTGTACTTCTTTCTATCAGCAGTTACCTTCTTAATATTTCTCCATTAATTTTCTAGGATTCAGTAAACCTTCTACCAAAATACAAAAATTGATTCAACCAGCTCTCCTGTTTCACCATATATGTATAATTGATAATCATACCTCTATTATTTGCATACGAACTGGTGTCTTTGGAATTGGGATGACAGCAGGGTTGTACTGTATGTGATTAGCTGTGTTATGGTTTTACCAAGACCCAGTTCAGGGTTTTTATATAGGTTGGTTAATGGAATTCTTTATTTTTCTCTTATTTGATACCTAGAATTGCTTGGTAGATGGGTGGCTATATAAATTGGATAGACAGATGGATGAATAAATAAGTAATGCAATCTAACTTTTTCTACAGATCATTGGAGTTCTTAGCTAACAATACTGCAAGGTCTGCATACAAAAGTACACATACACTCCGATCCTAAAGTAACACATCTTCTAATGTCAGCACAAGTGTTTCTTATAGATTGATCTGAAAATATATAAAATAATCAAAAGAACATCACGCCTTCTAATCATATACTGATCACTGTTGAGACATTCAGTAAGCATTCAGTTTAATACCAGAATAGCAAAGCATTTCAAATACATGCATACATTATACAATAGCTTTATCTTTCTTATTTATTGCAGCGATAATTTTCTTATATGCATGGTCTTCTTATCAACAATCTCTTTCTCATAATTCAGCAAAGATTTTTTTCCATATTTTCCATTAGCGTAAGTCTTCATAGTTCTCCAACACTTTAAAATATATTTTTGTATCACTCTGATTAATGTGTTTTCCATGCATATGCATAAATAGACTTATGCTTAAACCTGAAATTTGAAAAATAGTCTTTCTTTTGATGCAGATACTTCTCAAAAGTACTTCTATTTGTTCTTGGATCTCCACACAACTGAAACATGTTTTCTCTACTTTCTTGCTTTTTTCCCATTTATCAGTTTATTCTACCTAACAGAATATTTACCTCCTCAAATGCACTCATTCAGAATGTCCCACAATTTCCCCCGAGTCATTTTTATTTCATTCATTATGACCATTCACTAGAGTGTAACAAGCAACTATCACCATTCTATGACATGTACTCGAAACAATCTGTATTACACTAGTGAATACTTTATGACATATGGTATATTTTAGCCCTTTCATTCATAATTTAAACTACAAATTCACACTTTCAATTCCACAAAATTGAACGCTCGTCATTAAAATATATTTTTCATTTCCTTTTCTCTTAGTTAAGAAAATATTTTGTTTTTCTTTCATTCCTTTATTTTGTTAATTCATATAGAAATAGAAATAGCACTTAAACTTATATACCCCTTCATTGTGCTTTATAGCCCTCTCCAAACAGTTTACACAGTCAGCCTATTGCCCCCAACAATCTGGGTCCTCATGTTACCGAAATTGGAAGGATGGAAGGATGAGTCAACCTTGAGGCAAGCAGGATTGAACTCCTGGCTGTGGGCAGACTTTGCCTGCAATACTGCATTCTAACAACTGCACCACCATGGCTCTTTACCATATATTGTATCATTTATTACCAATGGATATACATGATATGAATTTAAGATTGGAAAATGACAAAATGAATAGAAATAAAAATGAACAAATTTATGCATCCATATTTATGAATACAGCAATATATTACAGCAGGGATAGTTTATGGTTGAATCTTTCTAATCAGTATCATAAATTGATCTGACTTTCACAACTGAGGAATGCATGTGTTGATTTGTTCCCATCAATTTCATACTTTTGCATTTCCCATGTCATCTCATAGTTGTCATCTCAAAAGTCATCAAAAAGTAAAAACAAATCCATATTTTGCTACAAAAACTACATTAGTAAAAGTTTACTTTACAAGAAAATGTTTAGATATATCATCTTGAGAGAAAATATATGAGAAATGTATATTTTAATCCAATGTTTTGTGCAGTTTTTAGAGTATAATACAATGGTACAGAACAGAATTATGTGAATAATGTGAAAGTGATGCGAACATGAAGATAAATTCATGCATCCTTTGTTTACCTTTTGAAAAATCAGATCTTAATTACATATTCTATTCACATATGTTTCAAGCAATGTAGAATCAAATACAGTAGAAAATTATTAAAACTGCATCTGCTTATAAAATTATATCCTGTTCCATACAAAGAATAATTTGCCCGTTAGTTCAGGTTCCTTGCTCACAAATAAGAATTACTCTACTGAAGATTTATCTAATAAAAATCATAACATTTCTAAAATATTTGTGGTGAGGAAATACTTTAGAATTTTACTTTAGTGAAAGTACTTTAATGACTCATACAATAATAATAATAATAATAATAATAATAATAATAATAATAATAATAATAATAATAATAATAATAATAATAATAATAAGAAGAAGAAGAAGAAGAAGAAGAAGAAGAAGAAGAAGAAGAAGAAGAAGAAGAAGAAGTTGGAAGGGAACTTGGAGGTCATCTAGTCCAACCCCCTGCTAAGGCAGGAAACCCTATACCATTTCAGGCAAATGGCTGTCCAGTCTCTTCTTAAAAACCTCCAGTGTTGGAGCATTCACCACCTCTGGAGGCAGGTTGTTCCACTGGTTAATTGTTCTAACTGTCAGGAAGTTTCTCCTTAGTTCTAGGTTGCTTCTCTCCTTGACTAGTTTCCATCCGTTGCTTCTTGTCACGCTTTCAGGTGCTTTGGAGAATAGCTTGACTCCCTCTTCTTTGTGGTAGCCCCTGAGATATTGGAACACTGCTATCATGTCACCCCTCACCCTTCTCTTCATTAAACTACACATACCCAATTCCAGCAACCGTTCCTGATATGTTTTAGCCTCCAGTCCCCCAATCATCTTTGTTGCTCTTCTCTGTACCCTTTCTAGAGTCTCAACATCTTTTTTACATCGTGGTGACCAAAACTGGATGCAGTATTCCAGGTGTGGCCTTACCAAAGCATTGTAAAGTGGTATTAGTACTTCACTTGATCTTGATTCTAGCCCTCTGTTAATGCAGCCTAGCACTGTGTTGGCTTTTTTGGCAGCTGCTGGCTCATATTTATTTATTTATTTATTTATTTATTTATTTATTTATTTATTTATTTATTTATTTATTTATTTATTTTGAAGTGATTGTCTAGTAGGACTCCAAGGTCCCTCTCACAGTTACTACTGTTGAGCAAGGTACCACCTATACTATACCTGTGCATTTGATTTTTCCTGCCTAAATGTAGAACCTTACTTTTTTCACCATTGAATTTCATTTTGTTAGATAGTGCCCAGTGTTCGAGTCTGTCCAGATCCTCCTGACCATGGAAAATTATTTACTTGACCTTAAATTTATTTTGAAAAGATGAAAAAAAAACAGCAGATGGGTCCTGATCCAATTACCCAGCTTGAGCTTATCAGCATTTTATTTGTAAAATGACTAAAATTAAGACATATTATTTCAAGAGATTTATTCTTCAGGAAAGACTAAAAGCACAGCTGTACATACATTTTATTTCTTGATACATGTCCAAGTTTGTTTATGAAGAGCAACTTGCAGGATAATTAATTCCATGGTGTTTTCTTTGTTTGTTTTAGACTTTCTGGACATTAATTAACAGCTCATACACTATACAATAAAATCCTTAAGGATTGTTTTTTAAGAAAAAAATGTTCCCAATGGCATCATGCAATAAAATACTTAAGCTTTTGAAACAAGCAGTTATATTCAGTCACTGGGTTTGTGTAGAAACAGAAAAAAATATTCACCTCTTTATCTTACATATATTAGCAAAATCCCTTTTATAAATACTACGTTAATAGTGCATATTATATCATATCATATCATATCATATTATACAATCCTCTAGCAAATATCAAGTCCTGCCATATTCTTTCCCGAATTCTGTTAAAAGTAAACAAGATTGAAGAAGGTCTAACTGAAAGTTATAAAAGGATTTTTCTCCCTAAATGTTAATTAAGGAGGAAGCCAGATTTTGATTTTGGCAAGATAAACTCAAGGATTCCATTGCTGCCTTGTTCCAACAAGCTGACAACAGCACATGAGAGTGTTTGCAGTTTTTTTCCTAGTATCCAACACTTGGGTAAAAAATAGATCAAATATCAACACCTTAATGCAGCAGTGTCTTGCATATTTAAAGATAAAATCTCCTTCAAGTTAAAATTGATTATCATGACATCATGGTTACATAATTAGTGTTTCCTTGACAATACTATAGGTTACTTACTTACAAGTGTTTTTTTTTTATTATTTATTTTGTAACCTAATTTCCTACCTTGATATTTCCCCATTCAAGTACTATAATAATAATAATAAGTTGGAAGGGACCTTGGAGGTCATACTAATCAGGGCCAATCCTACTTAATGTCTGAACTCAAACAAGGTCAGCTGAATTATATGTCTGTGAGGAAATATCATTGAACGCAATATAGCAATAGCACTTAAGACTTGTATACCCCTTCACAGTACTTTACAGCCCTCTCTAAACTGTATTACAGAGTCAGCATATTGCCCCCAACAATCTAGGCAGGTAGGTAAGAAAGGGAAGGGAAGGGAAGGGAAGGGAAGGGAAGGGAAGGGAAGGGAAGGGAAGGGAAGGGAAAGGAAGGGAAGGGAAGGGAAGGGAAGGGAAGGGAAGGGAAGGGAAGGGAAGGGAAAGGAAGGAAGGAAGGAAGGAAGGAAGGAAGGAAGGAAGGAAGGAAGGAAGGAAGGAAGGAAGGAAGGATCTTTATTGAATGGGAACCTAAAATGTATTAAAATTTTGAGGAATAGTGTAAATATATCCCCCATATTATTTGTTGTAATTATCCATGGTCCAATATGTATATGCAACATAAATGAGAAATTAACTATTTGCCAAAGAGTAAAATAAAAAAGTTCCATAACTGCACAATATTCATTATTTTGTCACCTTGAATTAAATTTGACTTAAATTTAAAAACTGAGAAAAACCACATATTCATGCAGTTTCATGTGAGGCTATGGTTTGGGACTTCTACACTGAATCTTAAAATTACTCCTGTTATGAAGCTCTTTTTATCTCCACTGTATTTTATTTAAATATATATATAGTGTTCTCTAAGGCGCTGTTTGATTAATGTTGCTGTTTGACTAATGTCAATATTCCTAAAGCCCAAATTTATAATCATCCCTGGGTTTTTAGGTATCACTTTTTAATAAAATGAAGCATCTACAGCAAAGTTCACACTACATATTGAGTTTTGCTATGAGGTTAAGACAAAGATGCCTTATTGGTGGATGGTTTGGAGACCTTCTCAACCCAATGAGACCATAGAAAAGATAAAACAACTTGAGATATGCATGGAACAGCCAGTACTTGTGGCTGGAGCAAAACACAGGATTTCCATGTATGGGGTCCTTGGCGCTGTTTGTTGTTTTCTTGCAGTTGTTTCATTACCCAACTAGGTAACAGCATCGGTGCTGTTTGATTAATGTTGCTGTTTGACTAATGTCAATATTCCTAAAGCCCAAATTTATAATCATCCCTGGGTTTTTAGGTATCACTTTTTAATAAAATGAAGCATCTACAGCAAAGTTCACACTACATATTGAGTTTTGCTATGAGGTTAAGACAAAGATGCCTTATTGGTGGATGGTTTGGAGACCTTCTCAACCCAATGAGACCGTAGAAAAGATAAAACAACTTGAGATATGCATGGAACAGCCAGTACTTGTGGCTGGAGCAAAACACAGGATTTCCATGTATGGGGTCCTTGGCGCTGTTTGTTGTTTTCTTGCAGTTGTTTCATTACCCAACTAGGTAACAGCATCGGTGCTAGAAGGGAGTGGGCTTTGCTCCTGTTTATGTATAAATGGCTTGTCCTTTCAATATTGATGAGAGTGTTCTTTATGGTTCCTTGATTAAGCTGGTGTTTACTGTTTGAGTTGGTAGTTCTTCGATTGGGGGATTGTTTACTGCTTGATTGTTAGTCTAGTATTAATCTTGGTGTTGATCTCTGCTTATCTGGATGTTGAGTGCTAACAAGGAGCTTTCTGTCTACCTCTTTTGAATGCTATGTAGATGTTGTTTCTCTCTGTGTCCCTGAGTGCCAGGCTTCCAGGAACTTTCTATCATTTTTGGACTTAGCATGGTCTAGGATGCTCAGTTTCCACTTGTACCTATAGTGAAGTCTGTCCATTGTTGTGCAATTAAGGAATTTTCATCATGTCTTTTGACTACTAGTGGTCATAGAAATACTCTGCTAATCTTTGCTTGTTTCACCTATAGAGTGACTGTTACAGTCCTTACATGTATGCTATAGATGAGTGCTATTTTTGAGTGGTTTTTGATAAAGTTGCACGGACATCCAGTTTTTTGATTGGATTGGAAACTGTTGTATAGACGATCAGTTTGCTTTTGCTGATGTTCAAGGTTGCTGCAGCCTGTTTGGTTTGGGGATGTGTGCGTGTTTCTATGTGTGTTTGTTCCGGGGATGGACACAGAACACAAACATTCCAAGCAGAGATGTTCTGAGATACACAAGGAGGGATGGAAGGAAAGCTAGTTGTGAGATGCCTGTGCAGTAGCAACATTGTGAGGTCAAGGGAAGAAGAAGGAAGCTGTGGGGACAGTGAGGAGAAGAGGGCAGATCACTTAGGTTGTATTGTGCTGGAACTTAAACATAAAAACAGCAGCAGCAGAGATGGGGGAAATAGGAAAAATTGTACTTAGGCAATGTGGAGAAACAATGAAAGAGAGGCATACTTAATCTTGTCCAACTTGTCTAAATTTTCACTTTGGTTCAACAACCTGACTGATCCAGCAAAACCCACTGATTTTGAAATTGGTTTCTAATCATCCATTATTTTAAAAGGCTATCATCAAATAAATGAATGAATGAATGAATGAATGAATTGATTTGATTAGATTAGATTTGATTTGATTGCTGAAATATACCATCAAGGAGGCCTTAAGTAATAGTTTAGAATCTGTTAAATTCCTGATATGCTAACAGGGAATTTTGGGTGCTGCAAAGGCTGTCAAATTGAATAAAGATGTTCCGCAGCATAATTGTGTGTTATGAAACATTTAAAAGTGACTCATGTCTCCTAGGTAACATTTAAACATTATGTATGTTAGCTCTGATTTTGTGGTGTTTTTTTTTGTTGTTGTTGCATTTCAATAGCTGTTACATGCATCAAGAGGAAAGACTAGTGTTGTTTTGTTTATCTAAGCCACAGGTCTGCAACCCGCGGCTCCGGAGCCACATGTGGCTCTTTCAGCCGTCTCCTGTGGCTCCCAGTCCTCTGCCATGTGCAGTCCCCCCCAAAAAAAGTGGGAGTAAAAAAGTTCAACCAATCAATTCAAATATGCAGGGTAGGTGCATATCTCGCCTTGGCTCCACTCTTCAGTCAAACCCTGTTCTGCACATGCGCGCATGTACATGCATGCGCACACATTTTTTACGGATCCCAGTTTTTCCTTTTGTGAGGGAACCGGTTCCAAGTGGCTCTTTCACTGTTTCAGGATTCTAAGCAATATATAGCAAACAAATCAGCAGTCCTTTTGGGAAGGTTCAGCAATATGTCTTTTTCTAAGAACATCCAGGAATCAAGACAATGCAAGTGGAATGTCTGACTTGACATCGAGAAAATGGAATATATCAATTCAGAAATTAATGGCAGATAAAGATGCCTTTCTTCTGGTGTATGTAAATGGACAGAAATTTTGCAACACTAAAGGAAGGAATATTTGCAGTTATTCTGCTGTCTCTATTTGTGATGCAGATTAAAATTAGCTGGAATATATTTGGCAAATTATGAAACTTCAGCAATCTCTTCTTTTTCTTTTTTTCTTCTTAATTTTTTATTCAAGAAAAAACAGGCTACAAGGCATAATAAGATAATAATAATCCACTATTTATAGCAGACATAAATTGAAGAACCCTTTGCATCTCCACTGTGATATCTGTGCACCAATACACAATGCTACTTTTTTTTCTTTTAGAAACATGTTATAATTGGAATTTAAAGAACAAAAATGACATCATCTAAGCAAAAATAAAACAAGGCTTCTCAATTAATTTTGTGCTTGCTAAAAAATTCAACTTGCCACAAGACAAGAAGATGGAATATGACACAAATGATATTCATGTGGGTAGAGTCAATGAATCATGTTGTCATAAATCTGCCATTTTCATTTTCACTCCCACAGACATAAAATAGCAGCATTCAGTGATGTTAAAAAACCACAACAGTGAGATTGGCATTCAGTTCGTGGAAGAGAAAATTACTTGCAAAGCGGTGGGGTTTTCCTAAGAGCAATGATATCAATAATATTGCCAATAGATATAAGCAAGCAAGAAAATCTAGATAAGATATAGCAACATTATATTTCAGCATGGTTTTATTTATAGTTCTTGGAAAGGGAGGTAATTGTAGTGTCAAATAAAGAAGTAAAAAAAGCTTACACTCTTTCAATGAAATGGTGGGCAACCTGGACCCATGAACCATTACCACTCTTGGTCTAATTTCAAAAGTCTCATGTAAGCTATTTAGAGAAATTACAGGTAGTCTTCAACATACAACCACAATGGAGTCTAAAATTTCTGTTGCTAAGTGAGAAAATTATTAAGTGAATTTTGCTCCATTTTATGACCTTGGTTGCCACAGTTGTTAAATGAATCACTGCAATTGTTAAATTAGTAACACAGTTGTTAAGCGAATCTGACTTCCCCATTGACTTTGCTTGTCAGTTCATTGCAAAAAGTGATCACGTGACCCCAGGACACTGCAATCGTCATAACTATAAGTCAGTTACCAAGCATCTGAATTTTGATCAGGTGACCATGAAGATGCTGCAACAGTCATAAGTGTGAAAAATGGTCATAAGTCACTTTTTTCAATGCCCATTTAAGTTTTGTTATTAAATGACCTGTTACAAGTCGAGGACTTCTTGTAGTTCTTTCTACCTTTGAGAACATGAGAAAAAGAACAAAAGAAAAAAAAAGATGCTATAGGAAGGAGAGAAAGGGTTGTTAGATGGAAATATATCTGGATGGTCCCACTAATATTGAACTCTGTGTAAGTACAGGCAGTCCTCAAGGTATGAACCTAATGGAGCCTGCCAATTAGGATCGTAAGTCAAAAAATTCATCAAATGAATCAGACTCAATTTTACAAATGTTTAAAATCAAATTCATTAATTGAATCAAATGGGTCATTAAATGAACGAAGATCTGACTTACTATTTCCTCCAGTTTGTTAATTGATCACTGCCATTTAACTGAACTGAGAGGCTTTTCCCGCCGGCCACCTATTACCTGTTTCTGGTGCAGTCTTGGCTCAGGAACTAAATTTTATTTATTTTAATTCCATTTATATCCCGCCCTTCTCCGAAGACTCAGGGCGGCTTACAAGCTTAGCAGTAGCCTTCATTCTATGTATATGCCTGCTTATTAGGGCTTTCACACCCCCTCCCAAGCGGCATTATTACAAAGTCAGCTTATTGCCCCCAACAATCTGGGTCCTCATTTTACCTACCTCGGAAGGATGGAAGGCTGAGTCAACCTTGAGCCTGGTGGGACTCGAACCTGCACTAATTGCAGGCAGCTGGTGTTACTTAGGGAGGCATTAGCCCACTGCTCCACCAAGGCTCCAAGTAGGCTTGCAGCGATCACCGCTTCTTTTTTTTTTAAATCACTTGTTGTTAGTCATCTCAAACATCTTCAGCTGCTCAGAGGGGGGGCAGTATTTTTTTTTTAAAAAACTTGCCGCTAATTAGCTTAAGAGTCTCCAGCCAGGCACCTGGAGGGAGATGGGGGAGGGATTTACACAACTCTCAGCTTGCAACAGTAACAGAGATGAAGGGACTTTGAGGTTATCTACTCTAACCCGCTGATATCACAAGAGAGTATTTCTGATAAATGCCTATTCAGTCTCTTTTTAAAAGCTTCCACTGATGGGACATCCACAACTTCTCGAGGCAATTTAAATTTAAAACCTACAAATTAGAGTAATATATACTAATCTCCAAAATAACAAGCAAGGAAACACAATGTTATAGAATGCTTTGTATGGATGCTGACTAGCATTTCTACAAGCGGTTTCAAGTCTTACAGCAAACAAACTTTATCTTTGCAAAGTACTGTACTTACAAACACAATAGTTTGCAAAGTACAGTACTTAAAAAGAACAGAGCAGCTTCCAAACTGTTTGTTTGCAAGCACTATAAAGTAACAAAAATAAATAAATAAATAAAATACTTACAGAAGCAATTCTAGCACTCCAGTCCCTCAGTGCTGGCTGCAAAAACCACTGGCTCTTGTTTGCCATGTAAACAGGTACAAAAAATAACCCCCAAACAACCCTTCCTGCTTCAGGAAATTGTATTCATATCCTGAACACCACAGGCAAGTCACAGGGTTAAAAATGGCCACCGGTGCAGCAGTGACTGAATCCAAGTCACATGGCTACAGAAGTCTCTTTTTGGTCGCAGTTTGGAATTTCTAACCTAAGTACCCTTTCTGCAATAAATTTGTTTTTGTGAAAATTCGCTAAATAAACCTTCATATCCGTGGGATTACCTGTATTCCCATATGCACGCAATGTATCCCAGAACAAACAACACTTGTAGGATGTGATTATACCTAGGCAAAAGAATTTGGCCAACTGTATGCCCTCTTCTCAAGTGAGCCATTTTTTTCTTCTTCTCTTAACATGACACAGTCAACAAAACTCGAGGAGATGCCAGCACTAACTTAAACAGATGAGGACCATGTTTACAATAGAATTCTTACTCTTTTATGCTGAAACTAGAGGTCTTATTTAGAGGGCTAAATTGATCAGTGCTTTTTTCATCCAAAACCTCATCTTGATGAGAGTAAAAAGAACAGTTAAGAAAAATCACAAAAGGAAGTCAGGGATTTAACTCTTTTGCTCCTTTCATGGATGCTCAATTATATCTTAGTATTTGGGATCTCAACAGAGGAGGAAATCAGATCACTATTAGCTGGGAGTTCGTCAGATTGATCCTCTTGGACATTCTGCTGATTACCTGCCATAATGCTTCCCTGAAGAGAGTACCAGGAAACTATAGCTTGTGAGAATGAGCATGTAATGAGGCTACTAATCAGGAAAAAAAATGGAACTCGACACGAATAATTGAACAAGTGGATTAAAGACTGCACTGTAAACTGGAACTGGAGACTGGATCCAGGATGCAAATTTGTAGGGATGACTGCCCTGGTTCCATCAAAGGATACTAGCAATTATCTATGATTATCATTCAATGTCTGCCCCATAAAGGTAATCTTAAAATATCATATAAATGATGGGGTGGTTCATAGCAGTTAACTTGTAAGATACTGTTTGCAATCTTATGATCATTTAATTTCTATTTTCCTTATGTCTGAGTTTTGAGAAACAATAAAAATCACAGTGTTTTGTAATGAGCTGCTATATTTAATATAATCAGTACAATGACATTAATATTCAGAGCTAGCTTCAATTATTCGGTTTGTTCATTTTGGCCAAATACTTGTGAAAGGAATATAGGACAGTTTTACCTATCACAACATTTCATACCATATATGGTATTGCTGCTTTTTTCCTATTTTCAGGATAACTTTTACGGCAGATTTCTGGTTTTACTTTACTGTCTATATCATCTCTTATTTTAGTGTTTTCTTACACTATTAATACCTATTTAAATGCAAACAAAATTGATTCTTTTAATTTTAGACTGAACTACTTGTTATCATCGATAACCCATTCAAGATGATGTTTCAGTATGTAGATCTGATTTCTTTGAGGAGACTAAGTTGCAAAATATATAGAAAACCAACTGTCTAAAACATAAAAAAACATTAAAGAAAAGAAACTAAACCTATCATAATGCAAAATACTCTATAATGACTGTCTAGGTACCCATTAAAACTAATTTATAATACGGAACCTCTTCTGGCATATTTTGAGTATTACTGCACAAAATATAGCAACACTTTATGTTATAGCAGGGTTGGTATCTGAAAGCAACAGAGAGGAGTGAAACTTTCCTGTGTTCCATGGTATTTATACAATTGTGGTAAAATGAGGTTACTACGAAGTCTGTAGAGTATAGACTCTGGGAAAGTACATACATTTCTCATTGTTTCTACATGTCCAGACAAATGAGGAGAGGCTGTGCCTAAGGCAGACCATCCAATTAGACTTCTCAATCCTACAGAAAACATTGGTGATGAATATTAACTATATTAAGCTAAAGGTAAAGGTTCCCCCGCACATGCGTGCTAGTCGTTTCCAACTCTAGGGGCCAGTGTTCAACTCCGTTTCAAAGCCAAAGAGCCAGCGCTTGTCCGAGGACATCTCCGTGGTCATGTGGCCAGCATGACTAGACGCCAAAGGCGCACGGAACGCTGTTACCTTCCCACCATAGTGGTCCCTATTTTTCTACTTGCATTTTTATGTGCTTTCGAACTGCTAGGTTGGCAGAAGCTGGGACGAGTAACAGGCGCTCACTCTGTTACACGGCACTTGGGATTCGACCCGCCAAACTGCCGAACTTCTGATCGACAAAGCTCAGCATCCTAACCCACTGAGCCACCGCGTCCCCTATATTAACTATTAACTATTAACTATTAACTATATTAATGAACCTCAAAATATACTCTTATCTTTTTTTGTGTCTCAAATACTGTCAGATTTGTGGGGGATATCCAACAATAATGAGTGTAAAATATATAGTTCAATTTAATCCAACAGATGTCACATAATCTCTAGATCTCTAATGATTTTCAACAAAGGTGTGCCTCAGATCATTTAGTGTAAAATTATGAATCAAAACCTGCCTCATAGGTTTTCATTTCTGTTTTTGTTAGATGCGCATGTATAAGATTGAAAGTAATTCTTGCTTTCTATTGAAAGTCATGGTGCCATATAAACATTTATTCCCTTTCTACAATTGCAACAACTTTGATTCTGAATATGCAGTGAACCAGACCTACCCTCACTTTAGAAATTATTTGTCTTCTGTGAAAGGAAAACCCAATTGTTGAAAAATTACCCTGGGTATCTCCTAATTTCATATATTTCTATAAATAGTTTATAAAAGATGGCAAGGCAGGCTAATTTATACTACAGAATGGTAAAAAGGTATCTTGCAATGTATGAAAACTGAACAATTTTTCTGGAGCCTTAGTTTTTCAGTTTCCAAAATACTACAATCATATTTTTTTTCAGAAAATAGAGTCTTGATGTTACATTTGGCAATGGTAACAAAGTGAAACTTCTAAAATATACATTAGAATACAATCCCATAAATTATAATTGAGGATGAAAAGATTTTTTTAAAGGGCAGAGCTTATAAAATAACCCTTTATTTTTTATGAAATGATGGCGTTCATCAAAAGCAAAACTTACAATCAGCAGCAAAGCCATCAGGAAAATAAGCAAACAAAAAGTATTCAGTGCTGGAAATGCTCCTCCAGGGAAAGAAAGAAATGAAAAAGCAACTGTGTTTTAGTGGAACAGCTGAGTTACAAAGAAATGATCAGCTGACAAAATGAATGATAGACCTCAGAATACAACACTGCCACCTCTATTAATACCAAGGGCAGAGCTACTTCAGTTCTAACTAAAATGCTTCAGGAGATAAAGTGTCTTATTTTAGTCCTCCCGAAAGTACATATTTGTCTATTCTACATTATAACCAATGTGTTAATTTCAAAAGTAAATGTAAGAATTTAATAAATGGGTTATTAACACATGTCAAGTTGGTAAGTAACTTCAAAATAGCAAGATGTTTGCTTTTGAAATTAATTTTCATTGATCAGGTATAAATTTATATTCTGTTTTTATTGTAACTAGAAAAAAACAAAGTTTGAACACCGTCATCAGTGGAAACAAAATATTCACATATAAAAAAGACAAAAATGTCCTTTGATTCATCAAAAACAACAATCAAAGAATGCACACCGCCAGTTGGAGACCTGAGTTCAGAAGGAGCTCTTCTCAAAGGATATGCTTCGGAACATATGCAGAGTACTGAAGCTTATTGATCTACTTACTTAAATAGCAGGATATCTCATTAAATTAATACTCATTAAAACAGTAATACCATTTTTTCAAAAAGATAAAGCTTAGCCCATCTATCAATAAATGCTTGAATTCGTTGTATCTGAAGTAAAAGCTGTATTTTTAAAGAAATACATTTTTATTTTATTTATTTATTTATTTTAATTTCATTTATATCCCGCCCTTCTCCGAAGACTCAGGGCGGCTTACAAGCTTAGCAGTAGCCTTCATTCTATGTATATGCCTGCTTATTAGGGCTTTCACACACACCCCAAGCGGCATTATTACAAAGTCAGCTTAATTGCCCCCAACAATCTGGGTCCTCATTTTACCTACCTCGGAAGCATGGAAGGCTGAGTCAACCTTGAGCCTGGTGGGATGCGAACCTGCACTAATTGCAGGCAGCTAGTGTTACTTAAGGAGGCATTAGCCCACTGCTCCACCAAGGCTCAATAAAGCATCTTACTTCTATCTAAACTACTTGTTGAAGAGAGGAAAGAACAACAGAGAAAGAAAAATGGGAATTTTCCATCTGTCTATTAAACACAGAGATTAATTTCACCTACAACAGGTCAGCTGAGAAACAGCCACAGGTACAATGTATGAAGATCTTTCTTTTCATTGATCTCTTACCATTTTCCTTAGTAGTCAAAAGGGAACAGAAATGGCAAACAACTCTCTCCTTAGTCTAGATTGATCATTCAAGTGTTGGGATCTTAGTAATTCTCAGTTAAATCCATTGAAAGGCAAAGCACCTTTCATCTGCAGAAAAGATTAACAATAAACAGATAAGCACTTCACACCAATTCACTGGGGATTTCAAAAGAGGCAGGTTTCCACCATCCTGGATCCAGGGTGCTCACTTTCTCATTAGTTATTCTATATTAGTAAGGGGGGAAAAGTTTTTAATTTAATTACCCTTGCCAGCAAGCCAATTTGTTGTT
The DNA here is from genome assembly GCF_964194415.1 of Vipera berus. Taxonomy (NCBI): domain Eukaryota; kingdom Metazoa; phylum Chordata; class Lepidosauria; order Squamata; family Viperidae; genus Vipera; species Vipera berus. The sequence continues at coordinate 227,367,779 of NC_138202.1, forward strand.
GTTTTTTAAACAACCATACTCTTTTTATAAGACACCTTGTATTGCAATCCTGGAGTTTCATTCAGTTCAATCACATTGGTTAAGTTGTAATTACAGTTGTCATTTCCTCCACCCCTCCCATAATACCGAAAATGTCTTGCATTTGCAAAGATGATTTTATTAACGGGATTGATTTTGTTTTAATTGCACAAGGTTGGGGTTATTGGAGTGAATGCACAATCCCAGTTCCAATTTGTAAAGCTGTGTCTCTACACCTACTGCATCCTGTCTGAGAAGCTGGCTTCTAAAAGGACAAATTAATAAAAGCAGAAATCTGAGTGGGAAACCTTTGAGGTAAGCATCACTGCTGTGAGTTTTTAATCAATGTATTAATATTAACAAATAGTAAGAAAGAGAGGAGGAAAAACATTTATTCATATTCAGCAGCACATGAATGCTAGTAGAAGCTATAATACTGTAAAGCAACACCTTGCATAAGAGCATTGCACTGTTCTTTCATATATATATATATATATATATATATATATATATATATATATATATATATATACATACATACACATACACATACACATACACACACACACACATATATATGTGTGTGTGTGTGTGTGTGTTTTCTGAGGTTTTCGCGGGTGTTTGTATGTGGATCTTTGGTCATTCAATTCTACGTGGGAAATATATATATGCGCCAAGCCAGGAGCCAAGATTAAATCTGTGATAAACTAAGCAAAACAAATCTAATTTATAAGATCCAACATCTCTAATGTTATAATGTGAAATGAAATTGGTTCATTCAAGGTGAAAGAGCCACAAAATGGGACACTTTGAGTAATATTTCACTGTGCAAATGTCTTAGCAACTTAGTTCATACAAATGTGTTAAGCTGAAGATTTATTGTAGTTAGTTTCTGGAGGTTGGCTGAACACACTGACTTTCACATTTCTGTCGTGAAGTCTGTGACTCATCAGTAATTGTTTTACTTCTCATGTCTGGAGTAATAATTTCTTTTTTGGATTTTGTTTTAACTGTCTTCCTGGGATACCCACCTAGCAGTTATAGCCAAACTGCATTATAAATAAAATAAGCAATTGTTTGCCTTATCACATTTCTGTCCCTACATCTAAGGATGTTTAACATTTGAGAGAAATATACCGTTATAACTAAGAAAAAAATATTTGTTTGAATATTCAAATTTATGACAGTGGAACAGGGCTCTTACACAATTATTCAGAATTGCTATTTAACTGTATCTAGAAAATCTGACTGTTGTCATCTTCAACATTTTAGGATTTTATTATATTTTAGTTTTTCAGATGTAAAGACTTAAAAACCTGAAATGGGCATTCCACTGGTATGTATGTCCTATAACCTTGCTGAGGACTGTAAAACAAATATAAAAATATAAAAAAACTATGTGAGGCTTAGATTCCTACAACAATTCCCATGGCTACAAATTAAGTATCTGTATCTTTAATGTCACAGTAGTGAGATGGGCAATGGAAAAAAGGAAATATGTTAATTTATTCCAAATAGCTTTTTAGAAGTTAGGAGAACCCATAGATGAAAGGAGACAACAGTAAAAACATAATGTCAACAACAAATACAACAAAAGCAGCTTGGTTGCCTGTTCATGCACAACACTAAATAATGTACCAGAGTATGAGTTTGAAAACTATGCTCCTTAATACATGGTTCATCCTTCAGTTCCTTTCAGTACAGAAACACAGTGAAGCTAATATAATATGTGCTTGCCTTCCAAATTGCCTTTAAGTTGTATTAATGCATTCTTAGTATAATTCAGTGATTAGATACACTGCTATGCAGGTATTTTTAAAATTATTTCTCCAGTAAAACAATACAGAAGACAGTACACAAACTAATGGGAAAACTATCTCAAAAATTACCAAAACGAATTTTGCTTTCTGGTAACAACAATATAATTACTTTAAAACTTGATTTACAAAAGCATATTTTTGGTTTATTGCTGCACCATCCAGAAGGCATCTGCAGTAAGTCAAAAATGGCTGAAAAGTATTCATGTTTGAATATTGAAGCAAACCCTCTACTGTGTTTTCTGAGAGCAATTAGAAAGGGTTAAATCCAGAATTGGGGGGAGAAACAGAGAGAAAAGTTGGAGAAAGTTAACTTTCCTGCCACTTCTTTCCCTGGCAGCCCTTGTAGCCCTGGAAAAGGGTTCATACATAGAACCTGAATCTCTGATGACTGAAGAAGTCCAGTATGTAAAATTGTCTACTAAATATCAGAAAAAGATGAGAATTTTTTTATAGCCTGGATCCTGTAGTCTTTTCAATAGTATGCCTGTGATAAGAGAATTCCCTGCCTAGGTTTGCCATGCCTGACCTATAACCATTACAATTTGTCCATTTTAGTACATGGACTTCTTTTAAGTGCTCTTCAAAGTTTATCCCTCAGTCTTTAGTTAATTTAGCTCCCAAACCAAGATCCAGGACTAGGATAGTGTTATGTATCCAGGTTATGTATCCACTTACATAGCAGTCACCACCAGGGGTGTTGAACTGTAACTGTTTTGGCGGGAACCCAGTTTTGGCGGGAAACAGAGGTTCAAACCGATTGGCCAGCTGCTCACCTGGCCAGGTATAAAAGGAGGGCAGGTAACCCCTATTCCCCAGTACAGTCACTTCCACCTAATAAAGATCTGCCATGCTGTATCATCGTCTCGGCGTCCTTCCTTTCTCTCCAGAACCCACTACACAATACATAGAATCATAGGCTTGGAAGGAACCTTGGAGAATTTCTACTCCAGGCCAGCAATCTTCAGATCATCCCAGACAAATGGCTGTCCTACCATTGCATCTTTCTGACTAGTCCTTTAGATACTTAGGCAGATTTGGGAAACTAGATTCTATAACACTCTATCCTCCTGCTTCCATATGATTTTTAAACCAATGACGTTTGATGTGAATCTTTTTTTTGAGAAGTCAGAATTAGATCAAATATATATTTATGCAAATATTTATGAGTCATCAAACTGAAAGTAAATCTTTTAATGTTTAAGTTGTGTTGCATATCCTGAGGAAGGGAAGATGAAAGAAAGAAGCAGGTAGAAATAGAAAAAAAATATGAATAGTTACTCAGGCGGCAATAACATTTTTCTTACCCTCCATCTGAAAGGGAGGTTGAAGCATCAGTAGGAATTCTCAATAGTTGTGAAATGCTGTGAGAAGAGGATTGATCAAGTAAATGTTAATGAATAATTACAGTATCATTAAAGAAACTGTTATGACTTTCCAATCAGTGAACATATAAATTCTTTTTTTAGCACAGTTAATGATAGGTCTGAAAAGGTGACAACAGCTTCTTTAATTATGCCATAACCAGTGAGGGTTTTCTTTCCCTAAGCCACAGCTTTTATGTCATGATTTTTCTATGCCTGGCCAGCCATGCATACCGTGTCTAATAGGTTAGGAGAGTTTCTATTCCCTTTTCTCTTTATCTTCAAATGTGAGTTTGCAATTGTCTTAACTTGGCCATTTTATTTCCCTATTATTATGTTGATAAATATCCTTAAAACATATTTATGATTCCCATATTTCATTTTCCAACTAGTATTGTCCCTGCAATCTCTCATTTCCACCACCACCACCACCACCCCCCCCGTTTATCTTTCATCACTTGTTCTGTATATAACCTCCTGCTTCTCCTCTTCTTTCATTGACTAGATTTTGAACCTATCTTATAATGTATACATTATCTGAAAAACACACAGGCAAGCACAGGTCTGTAATTCAACACTGTACAGATTCTCAAATTGACTAGCTTGTTTGAAAAGACACAGATATTGTATCCCATAGAAAACAAATCAAGAATCCTTTGTGAAGTAGTATAGATTGCCTTTAAGAAAACCACTGGAGACATGGAGGCGACGTGATTCATTTGCCAAAGCTAATCAAGGCCATCAAATTTGCCTTCCTAAAGCAACTCAAGTGGCTTTGGGTCATTTGTATCTAGTGCTGCAGCAGAAGCTGCAGTCTCTCAGTCTTCTCCAATACTGGCCAAAATGGTCAGTTTGGGGATTGCTTAGAACATTAGCTGCAGTTTCCCAGACTGGAAGTGCTTTGGCCAGCTCCTCTCAGCCTTTTTATACCGTGCTTCCGCAAATTAAGATGTTGACCCCTTTTGAGCCACTCATCACTTCTCAAATGAAAAGCTATAGCGTCTCCAAACTAAGAAGTCAACCTTTTATAAATGAATGTTTTATGACTAATTCGCCCCACCATACAACTTTTGTGACCAACAAAGCCTCCCATGGTGACTATGTTTGTTCATGATTTCATCCCATTTCTCTCAAAATTCTGAATCTCAAACTTCAAAATCCGCCAAAGTTATCTTCCTCTAGTTTAAAGCTGTGGTCAATGGATATAATTGCAATCTAAAACCCTTATTCTCTATTTAAAACCAACAAGATTCAAAATACTTTGTTAAGCATACATTTAATTCTTAAGCTTTTTAATAATTAGAAACACGTTTAACTCTGTCTGAACTGTGCCCCTTTGATGTTTTAATATTAGGGTTAAAATGGTCAGAATTTTGACTAAATAATGTTATTCTACTTCACTGATTATTTACTGATTTTTAAAAAAATTTAGAACAATGATTTCATGAATATTAAATAACTCTATGAAATAGATTTTGTGTTTTCCATGCATAGCAGGTATGTGATAAAGAGTTCAAAATATTAACATCTGACATATAAATATGAGCAATAATTAAGATACTAATTAATTAATCACTGGAAAATGATTTCTTGATAATTACATTCTTGTCTTCTGCAAATATTGGGGCATCATACATAAACAATTCAAATGTTGGGGGAAGAGGTTTTGCATAACCAAGAAACACATTTTTATTGTAAACCAAATTGTCTCACGTTATTACATAGAGTTTTTATTTTCTAGGAAAAGAAGGCAACCAATGATATTTACTTTTTATCTACATTTTCTTTCATTTTTTTATTTGTATTTCAAACAACCGTGGCTTTTATAAAGAGTTTAGAACAAGAATTTTCTCTTGAAATAGATGCAGTTTCAAAAGGTTTATCTTGGCTGGTTTCTGCTGATCTTTTCTTATTAAGGTGAAAATATATAATTTTGACTGAGAGCACATCTCAAAAAAACAAGGTAATTGTAAAATAAATAAAAAGCTACTCTTACAGCACAAAAGTTCAGGCCAATACCAAACACAACCAAGAAAAAACTAATTATCCTAGCTACATCATATTTTTAACTGTATTAATAGCAAAAGTGTTCTCCCTCCCTAATACATTTCTATGGATAACTAGCAAAGAATCCCAGTTTGGTGTAGTGGTTAAGGCCCAATCTCAGAAACTGGGAGTTGTGAATTGTAGTCTCATGTTAGGCATAAGTCAATTGGGTGACTTTGTACCAGTCACTCTATTTAGTCTTTGGGAAAAAAGTAAGACCAAACCACTTACAAAATTGATGCCAAGAAAAAACTGCAGAGATTTATTCAGATAGTCGTTCAGAACCAACATTAATCTGAAAGTGTTCATGTGTGCGCACTTATACACACACATGTACACACATAGTTACTTTCTGAAGAGAAATAGCTGGAAGAAAATAAACATAATATACTCATGCAAAACTATATCCTACCAAGTAGGATTGATTTTTAGGGAATGGGATGAGAGGTTTACTTATTTACTTACTTTTTTATGGCCACCAATGCAACCAGTATACAAAACCATTAAATAAAATTAGAAAAAAATAATACCATTAAAAGTTAACTCAGTCATCGTTAAGGGAAGGTTCAGAACCAACATTGGACTGACTTGAGGAACAGATACGTATTTGCCTGCAGCTGTGGTCTTGATGAGATATTGGAGGCTTTGATTTCAAAATCCTTTGTCTCTAATAGCCAATGCAGGAACTGTATTTGAACAGTAATAAATCTGAGTAATTGATTAAACTTTTTTGATATCATTCTATTCTTAGAGCCACATAGTAAGGCAGTTAAGACACACAGAATGCAGATTGTCTCAGCATAAACAATCCACATTAAGGATGCATTAACATTTCAAGACTTTTTAAGAAATTGCATGGATAATAAAGTACCCCTGGGAACTATAATCTTTGAGACTTATCAGCCTGATGGTGTAAATTAGTGACCTAAGTAAAACATTGTAGAAATAATTAGTTATAGGTCACACAGTGACACCTCCCAACAATCAAACACTTCATCATGTTATTTTCAGTAGAGCAAGATCTCAAAATATTGCCTCCTTTGAGATGGATGTCAGCACTTCAAAAGCAGGGTTCCATCATGTTGTGCTGAGTTATTAAAAAAACACTCTGTATTCTAAAGAAAAATATATTTCATTTCCATCTGTCAGGAAGAATTGTTTCCAAATCAAAGAGAAGGGCAATGCTTCTGGCCTAACTCTTTCTTTTTTTGTCCAAAATCTGTTAAAATTATGGCATGGGTCCAGAATATTTGAGGAATCACCTCGCTGTGATGGAACTAATCTTTCCCATTCTCTCCAGCAGAAAAGGCTTACTTTATATCCCATCTGCCAAAGAATGTGGGTCAGTGGGGTCCAAGATAGAAGACTTTTCTGCTGTGGAAATATTCTCCTAATATTCTAGAATATTCTCCTATTGGAGATGAGGCCACACTCCTGGCCTTCCAGAAGAGCCCTAAAACCTGCCGCTACCTGCTGGCCTTGGTTCCAATAGGGGCACACTATGTTGTGAGTGGTTATTGGGTAGAGAAAAGATTCCCCAACCCTTCATCGCCTCTTGGTTTTTAGATTTTTAAATTTTTATTTAATCCTTTTAATTTTAATTGTTTAACTTTATTTTTTATATATATTTACTTTTTTTATCACATTGTAAGTTACTCAGAGTCCCTGTAACTGTCAGATGGGCAGCATATAAATTAAATAAAGGACAAAGAGTCTTTCAAATATTTGTATATGAAGGAGGTTAGTTTACAGTACATGATCATCATTACTAAACATTTTGGATAAACCTGGAGACAAATTCTGAATAGGGCTGTAATGGCCTGTAAATTCCAGGATGAAATCCAGTTTGATTGGTAAAATATCTTGCACCTAAAGAATATGTGAATGAAGTGAACTGGTAGATTAGAATCCTGCATCTATAATGTCTTTTGAAAATGAGAAAACTTTCTTAAGTTAACATATTTATGTCACTTGATATACACTACTCCTCCCTTAGAGAGAACAAATTTAATGACTTTAATGATGGAAGATTTATGTCACTAGAATAAAGAGAGGAAACTGGCAAGGGGAAGTTTTTTCTGTTTAAATAATAATAAACACATATACTCAAGAAGCACATATAATCCTGTTGCTTAGATTTTAATTTCATCCATATGGTGTAAATGCTCATGTTACACGTATTTCATGCTGTCATACAGTCATCTCAGAAAGCAAAGCATTGATTTGTATCAAAAATTAATTAAAAGCCCTCTAGATCATACCAAATAATTTCTCACCATTAGTCCTTCTTGCTGGTGCTGCAGATGTTGAATTCAAGAAACATCTGGAAGGCTAGAGCTTTCCCACCCCTGTTTTAAGCTAGAGACTCTTCAAATTTACAGATTTGGAAATATTCTGCTTATATGTGTGTACAAATGGGGTTGGGGCACACTGGCATATGTTCCAAGACAAGGTTAATAGAATCTCTGCAGGGTCTGAATGTTAATATGATTTGTATAATCACTGTTACATTAATATCCTTATTTTAAACTTTGTGTTATAGCTTAATTAAGCAATGTGCACCACTGACTCCCTACCTGGCTGTTGTGATAAAAAAAAATATCCAATGCATTTTCTTGTAGGTTTGTTTTTAATTATTCTAAGCACTACTTCTCTCTGCTACATTTAGGAAAACATTTCTAAATAATGTGGTTGGTGACACTGTCAGTCAAATGTTTAGACTGGAGCTGGCATTTTGTCTACCTATCAAGTCCTTCCAAATGTTTTAGGATAGGCAGATGTTTTTTTGTTCAATAATATTAAAGATATCATCACAAGACCCAGTCTGTTCCAGGTAAAGCTCTCTCATGCATTTCACTGATGGTGATTTTGTCAACGCAAATGGTGTACAAGATGTTTTGAGACTGTGCTCAAGGTGCCGACTGCTTTCTTTTGGCACAATTGTTTTCCTTCTATTTGCAAGATTTTTATCTATTGTGAATTTCTCCAATTCTTTCTCTTGTATTCTATGGTTCCCAATTATTGCAATGTCCACTCTTCAGAAGTTTTTATTATTCTTATCACTCTCATCTGTTTCAATCTTAAAATCCCAGAACACTTTACTTCTTCATTTTCTATTACTTTGTCTATTTTGTGATCCCACCAGTTCTGGCTTACAGACAAATGGTATTCCTTCCAAATATTCCAATGCGCCATTGTTGTTACTTTGTCATGCTATTGTTTGCAATCAGTCTGCATATTCCTCTTGCAGCAGGTAGTCCGCCATTTCTTCAGCTTCTTTGCAGCGGTGACACTTGCTGCCTATTATTGCTGTTTTCTCAATTCTGTCTTTTTATTCATTTATTTTAAGACTTGGTCTTCTGTAGCCAGAATTAGCCCCACTGTCTCTTTCTTCAGCTTTCCTGCTGTTAGCTATTGCCAGGTCTTGTTATCTGTTCGGCCTGTTAGGTGTGTGTTGTTGTTTGTTTTTTTAAATATATTGGCCATGTAATACTTTGCCTTGCCATGTCTCTTTTATTTTTCATTTGGTCTTTCTTCTAGGCCTAATTGGTCTCTTTGGTATTCAGTAAGTCTTCGTGGTGTACTAGCTTCAGTGCATCTTCTTCACATCCTTTAGATATTCATCCAATCCACTTTTTGTCTTCTTCGTCTGATATTCTTGCAATATTCCATGTCCACCTATTTTCCTTGATAACTACAGTCAATCAACTTCACTGTGCAGATATAGGCATGATTCATTGTAATTGTTCTTCTGGTCTTCCTATCAAGCTTCTAATTCAGCTTGAGTCCAGTCCACTATTCCAGCTGTATATCTAATGACCGGAATTGGCCAGGAGTTAATTGACTGGATATTTCCTCCACTGACTTTGAACTTCTTCAGTCTTCTGATGTATTTACTACCAACTTATTTTTTTACTTCAGTGTGCTTGATGTTGTCAGCCTGAAGGAGGTCCAGATATTTGTAGTGTTCTTCTTCATCCAGACATTATTTCACAGGGCCGTTTGATTCCTTCAGTTGTCACTATTTTTTCCTATTGATGATAAAGATATCATGTTTGTGCAGTCAAAACTCCATTGAAATATTTTGACTGAATATATGAACAGTGTTGAGGAGCAATTCCATGTCAGATGGTGTTTTTCCATACAGCTTCATATTGCCCATGTAAAAAAGGTGGGTTAGCCCAGATGTTATTGATGTTTGATAGCCATGGCCTGACGTGTTCAGTATTGTTGACAGAGGAATCAATGTAATGACAAACCATAGTGGTGACAGTGAGGCTCCCTGAAAGATTATTCTCTTTATTTTATTTATTTATTTGTTAGATTTTAACCCCACCTTTATTACTTTATATGTAACTCAAAGGGGCAAACCTAACAATACTCCTTTTTTCTTTTTCCCCAAAACAACCAAGTGAAGTGAATTGGACAGATAGATTGACAGATCCAAAGTAATCCAGCTGATTTTCATGCCTAAAACATGACTAGAACTTACAGTCTCCTGGTTTCTAGGACAGCACCTTAACCAGTAGACCAAACTGGCTCTTGATATTAAACTCTCCTAGTCTATTACCATTGATAGTGACTGTGTCTTTTATTCTGCAACTGAACCTTTTACAAAGCTTTTGATTTTCCTACTGACTCTTGTCATTTACAGACACTAGATTACCCAATCATGTGGCAGGGAGCTGAATGCCTTCTTGTAAACAATCCAAGCTACTTTCAGGTTGGTCTTCCTTCTCTTGCAGTTTTCCAAAATGATCTTTTCAATCAGGAGCTGATCTTTTATTCTTCTATGTTTTGGCAATTTGCATACTGCCCAAATGGAAAGAGCTTGCTTTCAGCCAGAAGTTGTTCGACTTCATCAACTACCACACCAATTAGCAAGTGAAAAGTTGTTGGTAAGCAAGTAGTTGCCTGGTACTATTCCTTTTGTATTAGGTAGTTTTTCCTGGATATTAACCAAACTTGAGTTTCACCTCCTTGCAACATGTTGTTAAATTGCTATGCAATGACTGGGTGCAGACCAGTCAGATCTTTTAACAATCTGATGCTGACCAATTCTTGATTTTCCTTGCCTTTTCTACTCTATTTCTGCTGTTATTATAAGTTATTACATTTCAAATTCTTTTTTTATTCTTATCTACCAACTTTATCTAAGTAGTAGTCATGTTGTATTGCTTTGGGTTGTCCCATAGCTACAACTAGAACTGCATTGTTTCTCCCTTGTCAGGTTTTGACTGGTTCATTACAGTCTCTCCATTGATGGATTGGTACAAACATTTCCAGTTTCTGATTCAACAGAAACTGAAGATTCTGCCTATAGTGTACATTATTACTGTTATTATTTTTGTTGTTTATCCCACCTTCTAAAAATATTAAAAGGAACACAGTGGCTCAGTGGGTTAGGACGCTGAGCTTGTCGATCAGAAGGTCGGCAGTTTGGCGGGTTGAATCCCGAGTGCCGCGTAACAGAGTGAGCGCCTGTTACTCGTCCCAGCTTCTGCCAACCTAGCAGTTCGAAAGCACGTAAAAATCCAAGTAGAAAAATAGGGACCACTACAGTGGGAAGGTAACAGCATTCTGTGTGCCTTTGGCATCTAGTCATGCCGGCCACATGACCACGGAGACATCCTCGGACAAGCGCTGGCTCTTCAGCTTTGAAACGGAGATGAGCACCGGCCCCTAGAATTGGAAACGACTAGCACGCATGTGCGGGGGAAACTTAGCTTTTATATTTGGTCATCTCAAGGCAACAAAAATATCTAACACTTTTGCCTCCTATTTAGCAATATTCATTTTACCTTAAAAGTGACTTCTGTTTCCTTTATTCCAAGAGAATAATAGAAAATATGGTTTTCATATGTTTTATGTGTGTATATATATATATATATATATATATATATATATATATATATATGTGTGTGTGTGTGTGTGTGTGTGTGTGTGTGCGCGCGCACACACACACACACACACACACATATATTTTTACATACGTAAAATACATATGTATTTTTCTACATTACACACATTTTTAAAAGGCAAATGGGTAGCTTATTCCAGAAAAAAAATATAATCCAGTAGGTTTCCATGAATATTCAGGCTATATCAGGTATTTTAAGAGCTTTTTGCAGAAAATATAGGGTTCTTCTAGTTTTATGGAATTGTATTTTTTAAAGCACTATATAAACTTACTGACATTTTGAATACTGGAACAGATTTTATGGCTATATGTTTATAGGAATTTCAGACCATTTATAGCACTAATTAAATTTTATATATTATATATATTGCATTACATTACATTGTACTGAATTGTATTACATTACATTTCTGCACCACTAGCAAGACTCAAAACATATTCCAGCTAACCATGAAACATACATAATGGAATAATTAAAAACATCAACAATAAATATAATTAAACTAATTAGCAAAATCTAAGCATAATTACATTAAATAATAAACTATTAAATCAGCCAACAAACAAAACAATAAAAATAGCATTGATGGCAAAAATTAATCAACAAACATGATCTGAAAGAGTTCTGACTTTGGTTCCTTTTTAAACATCCATTCAGAAGATGTTGAACTTATTTGTCACCATACCTATTTAACTTATATGCAGAGCACATCATGAGAAAGGCAGGGCTAGATGAATCAAAAGTTGGAATTAAGATTACTGGAAGAAATATCAACAACCTAAGATATGCAGATGATACCACTCTAATGGCAGAAAGTGAAGAGGAACTAAAGAGCCTCTTGTTGCGGGTGAAGAAGGAGAGTGCAAAACTTGGGTTGAAACTTAACATCAAGAAAACCAAGATCATGGCATCCGGCCCTCTCAATTCCTGGCAAATAGATGGGGAAGAAATGGAGGTAGTGACAGATTTTATTTTCCTGGGCTCCAAGATCACTGCAGATGGGGACTGTAGCCAAGAAATTAAAAGATGCTTGTGTCTGGGGAGGAAAGCAATGGCAAATCTAGACAGCACACTAAAAAGCAGAGACATCACCCTGTCAACAAAAGTGTGTATAGTCAAGGCTATGGTCTTCCCAGTTGCAATGTATGGCAGTGAAAGCTGGACCATAAAAAAGGCTGAGCGCCAAAGAATTGAGGCCTTTGAACTATGGTGCTGGAGAAGACTCCTGCGAGTCCCTTGGACTGCAAGGTGATCAAACCGGTCAGTCCTAGAGGAGATCAACCCTGACTGCTCTTTAGATGGCAAGATCCTGAAGCTAAAACTCAAATACTTTGGCCACCTAATGAGAAGGAAGGACTCACTGGAGAAGAGCCTAATGCTGGGAAAGATTGAGGGCAATAGAAGAAGGGGACGACAGAGAATGAGGTGGCTGGATGGAGTCACTGAAGCAGTAGGTGTGAGCTTAAATGGACTCCAGAAGATGGTAGAGGACAGGAAGGCCTGGAGGAATGTTGTCCATAGGGTCGCGATGGGTCGGACATGACTTTGCAGCTAACAACAACAAAGGGATTAAAACATGCAGTATGCTACAAGTGGACAAAGGCCTGACCTCTCTTTCCTTGGGCACTATTTGGAAATGTTCATCAAGGAAGATGTGGGCCCACTACAAAATAGTGCCCAATTCCCAATGTACAGGTGGTCCAGAGATATACTATGGTTGATAGTACCAAAAACTTCTGAAAGGACTAACAGGACCAAAAAGGAGTACGTTACCCACATCCAAGTGCTAACAAATATCTTCCACCAATGAGGTCAATGCTAGTATAGTGCCAAATGAAAGGGATCCAAATAATCTGCTTCCTCCATAAATAACCTTCCTTAGAAAGGGAAGGTTAAAGACAGGGTGATAGTAATTAAATGTGGCCAGATCAAGAGACCCCGTGAAGATCTATGCTACAGTCTCTTTCAAGACCACTGGTGCCACTTCAGTTCATCAGGTAACGAAGCACTAACAGATCCTTGGATCTAGTCAGAAGCTGTTAGGAAACTTTTTGTTTAGTTTGCAACTAGCACAACCCAATCAATCCCTACATCCAGATCAGAACAGTTACAGTATCCATGCCACGTTCATTCATTCACTCAGACACATGTACCACACATCACATACATAGGAATCAGCAAACAAAAACCAGTTAATTGTAAAACTGAGACAATATCTGTCACCAGGAATCATAGAGACACGCACCACAGATAGGAATTTTCATTATCTGTAGCTGTATCAGCAAAAAGGCACAGAACTTCCTAGAGCCTTTGAAAATAATACTGTGATAAATCAGAATGGGCAGGCCCAAAAGCAAAAGCCTTTGATTATTCTAGCCTTAATCCTTTTATGCACATAACAGTAACATAATGGGAATTAAGATAGGAAAAGACTCATCCTGTATTCTACACCAAACTTTCCTAATGGGGTATTGGTAACCCTAAATGAGGGTGCTAGTTAGTGCTCACTGATGCTGTAAAAGACACAACCATAGTGTAGGATCAAATGTGGGCCAGAATCAGAATCCTTTAAGGCCTTTATGGTAGACCATTTAAACTGATTTGTTTCTCCTGCAGAGGTTCCAGGTATATCCTGCAGACATTACCAATACCAGGAGCTGATCCGACCAGGCAAACAGTTAAGATAAACGTCCCCATTTCCAGATCATCAGTCAACTAATCTGAGGCAAACATAAAGTCTTCAACTGAATTGCCAATATTTATGAAGCATTACTTGATTTAAGCCCCTGATTGCCATAGAAACCAACGTGCAAGCTCACCCAGATCACCCAGCATTAGAAGACAATAGGATTGTAACATCAGCTCTAAAATTAGATCAAGAAGCCTTTGGTTTGGCTAGAATTTATGAAATACATTTATTTATTTTTAGAAATATATGTAAATATACTAATGTATATAATGCAATTTTTTTCTGTGACATTTTTATATTATCACTTACTCTGCATTTATCTCTCTTTATACATTCCAAATTATTGTTTGTACATCTTAGATTGACAAAAAACCATTTTCATTTTGTGTTAGAGAATCTACTATTTTTTAAAAAGAAGTAGTAACTTTCCAAGCAGGAAGCTTCTTTAATTTTCCAGTATCCAGATCTGTGTAGGATTTGTAATCTGCAATTCAGAATGCATAACTTATTTATCTGATGAAAAATGGAGCTGTAATCATCATACATCATACAAACAAACATCAAGAATGGGAACAGAGTCAACCTTGAAGCATGGATTCCCACACCTAATGTGAGAGATTGTGGGAAAGCTGGGAAGAAATGGAAGAAAACTCAAGCAGAAAGTACCAAGAGACAGGGTGAGTCAGTTGGTAGCTCATCTTCTCAACAGCAATTTAGCCCAAGTGGAGAGAAATCTGAGAAAACTTTCCAATTATTCAAAGAGATTCCACCTTAGTGATTGAGTTGGAAATTCCTCCTAGAAGTTCTATGATACAATATTTATTCCAGGCTAGGAAGTGTATATGCAAGACAGGATGGATTAAAATGGGGAAATATGTATCTTTGTATATACATATACATGTGTACACTTTTCTTATTGTTTACTGTATTTTTCTATGCATTTTATTTATTTATTTATTAAATTTATATGCTGCCTATATGTTAGCGACTCAGTGATAAATTAAGAAGTAATTTGTTGTTAGAGTCTCCAGTTTTATGTAAACTACCTACTACAGGGAAAGGAGATCAGAAAATGACTTCCCTCCATTAATGAAGGGTATTTTTTATAATAAATTTGAATGAATGAATGAATGACTACTACCAGCACAAAGAAGGATATGATTTTCATCAATGTCCCTCTCCCATACAACTCTCCTGGCTTCCAAAATCTTGAAAACAAAAGTAAAGCAGTATTTTTAGTAGAATAAGGAAAACATTGTGTGAAAGGAATTTTTTATTATTATTTTCTTCCTGTTTCACTAATATAAACTTCTATCGCAAGACAAAAAAAGGTTTATTCTCATGGTTTCTCTCTCACAGTCTACATAAATCAACATAAACATAGGCAAATAAGACTCTATCAAAAACATTACCAAGTGCTGTCAAGGAATACAGAGTGACCAGCTGTGAGATGTGAGATTGGGAATCAATATTTGAGAACTGAAAAACCAAGATTTGTTTGAAATACATATTTTGAGCAACATGACCAGCTGAGGACAGTTTGACTAGCTGCTGTGAATGCAGTTTTTTTTAAAAAAAAAACACACTGTCAGTCTATAAAATAATCTACAAGATTCAGCAACAGCAAATAAATATACTTAAAATATATTTGTGGAGAGCTCACTGGTTGGGTTAACAAAACAAAACTAAAAATCCTTCTTCTTAAGTCGATGGACAATTTTTCAGCAAAGCTCCCTCGAGAAAAGCTTTGATGTTTCTATTTATTCTTCTTTCCTCTTGTTTTAAAGTGTTGTGTTTTTTTTTATTTCTGTCAACAGGGGAAAGTAACTGTTTAGTGTTTTCCCCACAATCCCCAGGAAAGCTGTCCCAGCCCTACAGTAATGTTAGAGCAATAGAAGAATTGTTTTCACTGTATTACTACTCCCCTGTTGGCAGGGAAATGGGGAAAAAAACTTTAGAACCATCACTTCACAGAGGAACAAGTCTCTTTGATGCCAAGACAACACTTCCTTTTCTCCCCCAACTTATTGCAAGCATTATCATCCATCTCCCTCCCCCCCCCCAATTTCTTGTTAAACACTTGCAAATTGTATATGTGGGGAGTGGGGTGGGGTTTGTATTTTCAAGTCAGCATTGACTTCTGGCATCTCTGCAATTTTTCTTGGCAAGATTTTCATAAGTGGTTTGCCATTGTCTCCTTCCCATGCAAGCCACAATCAGTAATTAATAATAAAACTACATAATACACAAATATATTAAAATCATAAACATTAAAAACCTGGCATCAGTTAAATTTCTTGCATATGATTCACATAATCATGAAATATCAATATACTACAAAGAAATGCCAAATGTCTCAATTTGTTCAAGAGTCATGGGCCTTAAATCTGGCATGGTTTTCCTACCAGTTGACATCAGTACACAAACCCAACAGCAAGAATAGAGTCTAAAGTTATGTGGGTGAAGGCTAGGATGGAGGACAGAATCGCATTTTATATATGGAGATAGAAAAGACTTTTTTTAATTAGCTACAACTGTAACAACATACTGTATTTCCAATGCATATTACTTCCTTACAAAGAGGGCATATAGATATGATACTGCTATATCTATATCTATGCTAGCTGTAATGCAAAACAGAAAACTGCGTTGAAATTATGTTAAAAGTAAACGTATTTAAAATATTTTGCTCCATAGGGATGAAGATCAAAAAGATAAACAAATTGACAGGAAGACTCATTGGCTGCAGAAAGAGTTGGAAAATTCCTGTTTATCAATTGCTCCTAACAAATTGTGTCCAGTTCTGATCCTGACTGCATTTTCTGTTCTTCCCTGTGTGTTGTCTTTCAGATGTGACATTTAAGAGAAATTACCTGTTTAAAGTCAACAATTGTTTCCACAAAACTATTCTTAAAACATTTTTCTCTTGGGATGAAACAGACCTTGCTTAAGCTTAACACAAAGCATATGCAACACTTTTTATGGGAACTGTCTCTTGACACATGAGGAAGGTCTCTCAGCACTGAGAATTAAGTCAACAACAGCAATAAGTGTGAAACCCATAAAGCCTTAAAGCCAAGGATGTGTTAAGCCTCTTTTAAGATGAAGATGTCATCGCCTCTTTGTGCAATTTTGATCTTGCGAAGATTTATTCAGATGGGCTCTGGGAAGAAATCCTCAAACTGAACATTGAAAAAAGGAAGAAAATATACCAGTACAACAAGCTTAAAATGCTATGTTAAAAATATTATCATCCCCAGCATATTTCAGAGCTCATTATCATGGGCACTTTTTATTTATTTTCTTCTTGTAAGAGATATTGGAACTTTAAAAAAAATGTAAACTGTTGCGACTGAAATCATGAAGTAAAAAGTTAACGTAAGTGAGACCAAAGCCTAAAACTCCAATTGTAGTTCCTGTGCACAACAGTCCTAGGCGATACATATTTAAATTCAAAAGAATGCAATAAAGTGAGCAAATGTCCAAGACTTCATATTGTTTTCTTTCAATAGTGCTATAACAGAATTATACAGCCATTTTTGAAATCAAAGGAATTGCATCTGTATTATTGGAAAAGTATTATTTTAACCTTTAATCTGTTTTTATTGATTTTATTTTATTTTATTTATTTTTTTATTTTAATTCCATTTATATCCCGCCCTTCTCCGAAGACTCAGGGCGGCTTACAAGCTTAGCAGTAGCCTTCATTCTATGTATATGCCTGCTTATTAGGGCTTTCACACACACCCCCAAGCGGCATTATTACAAAGTCAGCTTAATTGCCCCCAACAATCTGGGTCCTCATTTTACCTACCTCGGAAGGATGGAAGGCTGAGTCAACCTTGAGCCTGGTGGGATGCGAACCTGCACTAATTGCAGGCAGCTGGTGTTACTTAAGGAGGCATTAGCCCACTGCTCTACCAAGGCTCCCTTTATCTGTTTTTATTTCATTTATTAGCATTCATACAATATCTGTTATTCAACTCTATTTTACAATTTGAGAATAAAGTAATTGTATATCTAAAAAAAGGGAAAAAAGACTTTTACCTGTGTACCCTTATTAAATTTCTCTAAAACCACATATTCCTTCAAAATACCTTGAAGTTGGATTGTATCTATTAATAGCTTCAAGGATCTTATATAGGATGATTTTATTAGAAAAGATCTCTGATAGCAAATAAAATTATGGAATATGCTTTCATGTCTAAAATAATTTTGTATTTAAAAAGTAAATACAGGTAGTCCTTCACTAATGACTGTAATGGAGCCAGACTATCCAGGTTACAACCTTTTTGCAGCCGTTGCTGAATGCATGCTCCGGTTGTTAAGCAAATCAATAGTTTGTTATGGGCTGGTTTTGCCAAAAACTGGAAAACACCTTTAACTTAAAATGTAATAAGGACTTGTTTGATTAGAAAATGTATATAAAATATGTCATGGCATTATAAGCTCTTAATGATCCATTTTAATGTATTAGTCATATGATATTTCAGATCTGTTGTTACCTACTAGTATTTCATTATTTATTCTGGATTTATTTATTTATTATATTCTTTTAAAACTATATAATTAAAAACATGAAAATCAAAAACAATGAAATATCATTAAACTTGTAATTGTAAATGCATGTCCTATGGTGTAAATCTCATTGTGGGATTTACATTAGAGTAAATATGTATAGCAAAGCTAACATTTCTTAGACTGTTATATATTTCAGTTATTCTGTGAAATAAATAATTTTGACTAATTTAGCAAACTAAAAACAGAAACAAAGAAAAGTGTATTGAAAAAGTTGTTTTATTTTTTAAAATAGTTTGGATCAGTTGGTCAATCTATCAACCACATAACTCAGATCATATTTCACATGCTTTGAAAAGGAGGACTTCTGTCTTAAAATATCAATTTCTCTTCAAGATTAAATCATATGTCACTCCATTTTAAATGTACCCAATCTTTAACTGGAGCCAACTCCAGTCCATCAAGGTTTTTTTTTAGATCATTTGTCCATAACATAAGATACAAAAAAATGGAAGAAAGAACATATTGTCAGATAATTAGCAGGCCATTAAGTTGGGATTTTGGAACAACCAGACAGATCCTTAAATGTGCTAGCACTAGTTTAATTTAATTTAATTTAATTTATTATCATTTCTATACCGCCCTTCTCCCGAAGGACTCAGGGCGGTGTACAGGGCAAGAATAAAACACAGAAATTTACAAAAATTAAAAGATAATTAAATACATGCCCGATTAAAATACAATAGATACATAGTAAAAACCCCAATAAGAATGATAAAAAACCCCACCAATCCCCCCTCAGGCCAGGCCGGCTTGCTCGAACAAGTATGTTTTCAGATCGCGGCGAAAGGAGCGCAGATCGGGCGCCGTCCGGAGCTCAACCGGTAACTGGTTCCATAGCTCCGGGGCACCCACAGAGAAGGATCTCCCCCTGGGGGCCACCAGACGGCATTCTCTGACCGGTGGCACCCTGAGGAGGCCCTCTCTGTGGGAACGCACAGGGCGCAGGGAGCTTGATGCCGGCAGCAGATGTTCCCTGAGGTTGCTACTGATATTATGAAAGCACCGAAGCATACATGACAAAAAATGAGAAACTCCATTTGAAGCAGAACACCATCAGAGATGAAGGAGATAGAAATGAGAGGCATAGTTTTACTTGTGATAGAACTTTTTTGGGTGGGGGGAATAGCTATCATCACCAGTGGTAACAGAAATATTTCTGGAGATGTTCAATGGGAGCTGTTTTGGAAATATGAGATCTTCACTGAGAGGTGGAAGGTATTTTTGCCTCCCTTTTTGATCTGGGGGATGGATGCCAAGCAGTGGGTGCTATACTGTATGACCCATTAAACTTTCGGATAGGCCCCTGGTAGTAGAATGAATTGTAAACGCTATCAAGCTTCTGTAATTTACTTTACCTCCCACTGATACTTATCATCCCCCAAAGCAAACCATTTTGCATGTTAAAAATCTAAACACATTTGATGTCTAATCTGAGCTAAATAATCTCCTTCCCATGTTCTTCTCTGTTTCAATAGACTAGCATTATCAAGATCATTCTCTGGCAGAAATAATAATAAACCAGCAAAAGAATTTAAATGGACACGCCATATAAAAACAGTAGAAAAAAATGGGTATATGCAAGATTCTGCATATATTTCTGATAAGTAAAAGTGTATACTTGGTGGTTTACTTAGAATAAAATTGAACGTCCTTTCCACTTATTCATGAATCAATAATGTGTTAAAATAAACTATCCACAAAAATGAATGAGGATAGGATTCACATTTAATTCTGCCTCCTGTTATATCTCATCGATTATTAACTCATTAAAGTTGTCCTTCACACTAAATAGAAAACAAGCAAATCACATTGAACTTATTACAACATGTGACTGTAACACAGAGTTGTTATTTT
Organism: Vipera berus; assembly: GCF_964194415.1. Lineage (NCBI taxonomy): Eukaryota > Metazoa > Chordata > Lepidosauria > Squamata > Viperidae > Vipera > Vipera berus. The sequence goes on from NC_138202.1 coordinate 227,388,069, forward strand.
AAGCCTGAGGATTTAAGCTTCCTGTTGTGTAGTGGGTTCTGGAGAGTAGGAAGGATGCCAGGCCAATGAATACAGCATAACAACTCTTTATTAGGTGGACGTGACCGTACTGGGGAATAGGGGTTACCTACACTCTTTATATACCTGGCCAGTACCTCGCCAGGTACACAGCCAACCAATCGGATTGAACCTCTGTTTCCCGCCAAAACTGCTTCCCGCCAAAACAGTTACAGTTCAACGCCTCCTGGTGGTGACTCTTATACAAATGCTTTAGGTGTTCTTTTAAGCCTAATACATAACACCCCTTCCCCCTTAAGGATGAAACAATATACATATACAATGAACTTACATTCTCCCGTCACCTTCAGTGTTGCATCTTGATGGATTAGCCCCCCCCCCAATTTACAATGACAACCGATCCTCCCCATGTACTTTGCCATCCGGCTTCCCTTATTTGCGCACATAGTCAGCGAGGTAAGCGGGTGGCCTATGGGGCCGAGATGAACATCTTAGGTTTTCTTCCCCCTTGTGGGCTGGTGCCTTACTCGGCGTATCCTGGAAGTCCAAGTTCTCCTGAACTGGAGAGTCAGCAGGTAAGCTCTGGTTGACCGTTTCTGGTAGACCCCCCCATAGTCAGACCCTGTGGCAGGGTTAGCCCAGCGGTCCTGGGAGGGTTGCTGTCCTGGTTGATCGGGGTTCTCCTGATTCAGTTCTGTATCAACATGGTTCTCCTCTGGCTTGGACGTGGTTGTTTGTTGGTGGTGCTGGTCGGTGGAATGTGAGCTAGCTTGTGTGCCAGCTTGAAAACTCAATGAGGGGTAATTCTCCCCGTGGTCGCTTGGTGACCATTCTGGAACTCTTTTCCTTACTTGGTCTATGTGCCGTCTGACCTGACGACCCCCCTCCACCCCTACTATGTAAGATAAGGGCCCAGTTTTGTCAACCACCACCCCCAAAATCCACAAGTGTCCTGGACCGTAGTTCCTGGCCCAAACCAAGTCACCCGGGTGTAGTTCTCTTGGGGTTTTGAGTTGTGCGGCCTCAGAAGCCACTCTGTCGGAGTGAAGCCTGTCCAGTTTGGTGATGAGGCGTCTGCCCCAACGGAGCTCCGCAGGACTCTTCCCCGTGGCTGCACATGGTGTGGAGTGTTGAGACAATAGGAATTCCGCCAACCTGTGGTGCCAGTCACCGACGATAATGCGCTTGAGTGTGTCTTTGATTGTTCTCACCATCCTTTCTGCTTGTCCATTAGTCGACGGGTGGAAGGGCGCAGATGTGGCGTGTCTAATAAAGTTTGCTCTCATGAAGGCCTGAAATTCGGCAGCGGTAAATTGAGCCCCATTATCTGATACCACAACGTCAGGCAGACCATGTGTGGCAAAAAGTCTACTAAGCACTTGGATTGTTCTGGCCATGGTCATATTTGGGACTGGCACTACCTCCAGCCATTTTGAATGGCTATCTACTACTATTAGGAAAAGCTGTCCTTGGAATGGATCAGCATAGTCTATATGGACCCTGGACCAGGGTGTATGTGTTGCCTCCCACTTGTGGACAGGTGCTTGGGGCATCTCAGGTCTGGACCTTTGACAAGTGTAGCATCCATGAACCTGCTCTTCCACTGACTTATCTAACCCTGGCCACCAAAGGTAGCTCCTTGCTAAACCCTTCATGAGAACTATGCCAGTGTGCCCTTCATGTAGAGACTGCAGAACTCTCTCTCTCAGTGTTGATGGTATAATAACCCTACTACCCCACAATATGCATCCTTTATGTGCGGACAATTCATGCCTCCTTAAAAAATACGCTTGGAATTCCGGGCCTGGACTTTTATCCTGCCACCCTGTGAATACCCAAGACTGAACTCTGCTCAGGATTTTGTCTGAGGCTGTCTCAGCTGCAACATCCCTTGCATGGAGAGGGCATTCCAGTAGCTCTTGGATTGCCAGTATCTGTGCAGCGGGCGCCGGATCTGGTTCTATGTTTGCTAGGGGTAGCCTACTTAACCCATCTGCATGGCCCATTTCTTTCCCTGGCTTATGAATCAGTTTAAAATTGTAAGCCAATAAGAATATGGACCATCTGAGCATCCTTGGGGAGAGTATTTGTGGGGTTTGTTTGTCAGTGGTGAATAAGCCTAATAGAGGCTTATGGTCCGTAAACACTGTGAATTCCCTACCATACAGATAGTCGTGGAATTTTTTGACCCCAGCCACTATTGCCAGGGCTTCCTTGTCTATCTGTGCATAGTTCCTCTCTGCCCCTGAAAAGGTTCTAGAGTAGTAGGCTATGGGAACCTGTGTCCCATTTTCCTCCAGATGGCTTAGCACTGCTACCAATCCATAGGGTGAAGCATCACAAGCAATGCATATAGGCTTTGTTTCAATGAAATGGGTGACTGTGGACTTGTTGGACAGTAGAACCTTTAGGTCCTGGAAGCTTTTGTCATGGACATTGGTCCATTTCCATGCAGCTTTTTTTTTATCAAGGAGCCTATGTAGGAGTTCAGCTATGGCTGCTTTGTGGGGTAGGAAAGAGTGGTAAAAGTTTAATAATCCCAGAAAGGCTTGCAGTTCAGCCTTGTTTTTGGGAGTTGGGGCCATCTTAATTGCCTTCACTTTTGATTCTGCGGGGGTGAATTCCCCTGGTATCGATTCTGAACCCCAAATATTCTGTGGATGCAACCCCTATGCTGCATTTGTCTCTTTTTAGCTTGAGACCTGCAGAGCGAAGCCTCTTTAAAACTGCCCTAAGTCTGTCTGCTAAAACTTCCTCTGTTTCTCCTGCAATGAGGACATCATCAAAATAAGGGCATACACCTTGGATGCCCTTAAGTGTTCACTCCATTACCTCCTGAAAAATTCCTGGTGCTACACTTACACCAAACTGCAGGCGGTTAACTCTGAAGACTCCCTTATGAGTTACAATTGTTTGTGCTGCTGCTGTCTCCATGGTAACTGGCAGCTGCTGATATGCCTGTGCGAGGTCTAGTTTAGCAAAGATGGCGTCACCTTGGAGGGAAGCGAGAACGTGGCTGACCGTGGGGACCAGGTAAGCGTGCTGGTTTAGGGCCTTATTTAGGGTGCATTTATAATCCACGCAGATGCGGATCTCCCCGTTAGCTTTGAGGGGGTGACTATCGTGGTCTCCCACTCTCCCAAGTCTGCCGGCTGCAGGACCCCCTGTTCTACTATTTTGTCTAGCTCTTTTTCAATTTTGTGTTTGAGTGTGAAGGGGACTCTCCTGGGTTTAATTCTAATGGGTAGGACACTGGGGTTCAATTTAAATGAAATGGGGGCCCCTGTGTACCTTCCCAGCTTACTATTGAATAAGTCTGCAAACTCTTTGCAGACAGATTCGATGTTGTTTCCCTGCATTCTGTGGATGCCAGATATTACAATGCCCAATCCCTCAAACCAGTCCAACCCGACTAAACTGGTTCTATGGCCTTCAACTACGATAACATCCAAGTGCCCCTGAAACCTCTTAAACCGCACAGAAAGGGTGGCCTCCCCCTTAACTTTTACTGGTGCATTTTGGAAATCAGTTAACATGATACTGGAGGGCCTCAATTTAACCCACTGTTTGCTCCGGCCGCAAACAAATTTAAACATCTCGACAGAAATAATCGAGACTGCAGAGCCAGAGTCTAGCTCCATTTTACAAGGAATGCCTTGTAAATGGACTTCCAATTTTAGTTTGGGTTTAAGCGGCCGGTGGGCCCCGGTTCGGCAGATGGCCCTCCGGCTTTCGAAAAACCCCACGCTTGTCGAGCTCCGGGCCCCAGTACCTTTCCACAATGAGTTCTCTGACTGTCGCTTGGGTAGGCCCTCTCGGAAATGGCTACGGCAGACCGCTGCAATGTGGCCTGATTTCCCGCAGGCCCGACACATGGCCGACTGGAACTTGCAGCTCACCCGCGCATGGTTGCCTCCACAGCCTCCGCATTTCAGGGAGGGAGCTGCCTTCTGCTGGCTCTCCCTGTGCTCGCATTGTCGATCCCGTTGTTCTGTTTTTTGCTGGATCTGGTCGATGTCGGTTTCTTCCTCATCTGTGTGCACGCCGTACGTAGCGCCTTTGTAGTGTATTGCTTCCTCTGGGCTGCTGGGCAGGGGAGTCTGTACTGCTTGCACCGCGCCTCCGGCTGCCTCGTCGGCCAAGATCTCGTCTTCAGCATCTTGGAGAGTTATCTCGGGCCTTGCGAAAAGCCTCTGTTGCAGTCGCTTGTCTCTTAGGCCACACACAAGCCTGTCCCGTAATCTCTCATCCAGGTTGGAAAACTTGCAGAAGCAGGCGGCCTGTCGCAAGGCCGCAATGAACTCAGATGCAGATTTGCCCGGCTGTTGCACTCTCTGGTCAAAACGGAACCGCCAGGCCAATTCGGACATTCGGTGCTTGTAATGCCCGTTCAGCTCTTTCGTAAGGTCTTTGTATGAGTTGGTTTCGATCGGTGTTGGTGCGAATAGGCTTTCGGCCAAATCGAATATGGCAGGCCCGCTTATGCAAAGCAAGGTTGCCGCTTTTAGGCTGTCCTCGGCGATTTGGTTTGCCCGGAGATAGTTCTCGACTTGCCCCAAGTGTGATGGCCACCGTTCGGGATGGTGGATGTCGAATTCTCTGGGCTGGCCGACTTGTGCCATCTTCTTCTTGTTGTTCTTGGATCCTGCTTCACCGATTCAGACGTATGATTCCGAGTATTTGGCCGCTAGCATGGTGACTAGCCAGCTGTAGAGGGGGGGAAAAGATGCCTCTTTCCTCCAGCACGCGAAGCTGTCCCCTCGTGAATTCAGCTCTTTAAGGTAAAGCAGGATCCCATCCTCATCGCCACTGTTGTGTAGTGGGTTCTGGAGAGTAGGAAGGATGCCAGGCTGATGAGTACAGCATAACAGCTCTTTATTAGGTGGACGTGACCGTACTGGGGAATAGGGGTTACCTGCACTCTTTATATACCTGGCCAGTACCTCGCCAGGTACACAGCCAACCAATCAGATTGAACCTCTGTTTCCTGCCGAAACTGCTTCCCGCCAAAACAGTTACAGTTCAACGCCTCCTGGTGGTGACTCTTATACAAATGCTTTAGGTGTTCCTTTAAGCCTAATACATAACACTTCCAAATCAGTTAACTCTATTTATAAAATTGTCTTATATTTTGCTACACTTCATTTGCTTCATTTTTTTTTCTTTCTTCTCTTGTTTACCTCCCTTGAAATATTTCTTATTTTATACACGGGTGTTTTTTCTTCTTCTCCTGTTTTAGGAATAAAAATAGGTCTTATCTCTCTTTATTTCCTTGTTACAAGGAAAGAATAAATTGATTATCTTGACCTTTTCCTAACTGTTTTCTTACTGTGTTCTGTTTTCAAGATGAGACCGCTGATTTTTATAAAATTAGAACATTTTCATCCTGCTTTGGCATTTTATTCCCTACAGGCAGAACAGTTTTATCTATTATCTCTTATATGTGGCTTCTTTTCTTACTAAAGTATATGATTCTTAGGCTAAATTTGTTACACAGTTCCTACAACATATATGAATAGAAACAAAGGCATGCAGTATCCTCTTTCATTTCCTCCTTCTTAAACACTCCAAGGTCCACTTCTGAGTAAACATATTTATTTTGTGCCTTCAAGACATTGTTGAATTCTGTTGATTACCTGGGATAGTCGCTGCCATTTTAATAATTACAGTTCTGCATAATCAGGTTTCCCCCCCCCCCTATATTGAAAGGTACTCTGTCTGTATATGACCTTCTTCCAGTGTGTTGGGATTTCCATCCATCTATCATTATTGCTAATAAGAAATATTTGGCCAAAGTGAAACTCATTAACATAAGTGGAACCATCAATAAACACGGTATTTTGCAGAATAAAGGTAGCCAGACAAGGATCTACAAATCTAGGGTTTGATCTGTAGGAAGTGTAGAAAAACAGAAAGAGAAATACAAGAAAGGGGAGAAAAAATAGTAAGATGTGAACAAATGCAAATAGCTAAAACTCTGTATTGGTTTACATTGCAGCCTAAGGCATTAGGTCAAAGACTTTATAGGAAACTTCAGAATCTGAGTTTTGTAGAAATATTGAAAGGGAACAGAGAGGATACCATGCAGGTGTTCCTAGAATTGGAGGCAGCAGAGGGACAATCATCTCATAACATGTTTTGTGCCATTAGTTCTCTTTCTCCCCCTTCCTGTGGAGGTCCAGAGACTGATCAGAGTACATCAAGTTGGCATTTAAGGGACTCTTCCCAATCAACTTGTCTTTTGAGCATAAAAACTAACACTTTTAAATGGCCTATAAACGGAGTGATTTCAGTCAGTTTTTCTGAGTATCTATGAGGGAAAAGTGATGTCTTTTAGCTCCCCATTTAGCTAAAAAGATCCCAAGTAACCTCAGCTATTTCACACACCAGTCTTTCCCAACCTTGGGATATTCTAAGTTCCGTGAACTTCAACTCCCAGAAATCTCAGAAACTGCCACTGATAGTTGGGAAATCATAGAGATGAAATCTACACAACTGGAAACATCAAGACTGAGGTGGTGGTAGAGTATTAATAGTTATAAGTTTCGAGCACCCATACCTCCAGTCATCAAATTCCCCCACCGCATCCCTTAAGCACCAAGAAAAAATAACTCCCCATTTTGATTCTGATAGGGAGATGTTGAGTTTCAAAATGCTTTGCATTAATGTGTGTCTTTCTACTTTTAAAAAGAAGAGTACAAAACATTTTTTCTGGATATGAAAGGATTATATATTCTTTTTAAAAAAAAAAAAATAGGAGCCCTGATAGCACCAACTGCTTTGACAGCTAAGTGTTACATACTGAAATTGCCATCTGTTATTCTTTTTCCTTTTTCGTGACACTGTTCCCAGTCTCTGCTACAAATAGAACAGAAGTGAACTCCAGGGATTTTTTAAAAAAAAATAATCATTCTTGTGACCTTCTACATGGAGCCAGGTTTAAGAAAACAACATATCATGTTCATCAAATATTACATGGGCAGTTCCTTTGTTTTAAGAGCTATTTGAGGGCTATATATAAACTAACTACAGTTTATCACTGAGCAGAGAGTGCTGGCTTTTGTCATTAAGCTATTGCTAGAACTGGCTAACAGTCCATGTCTTATTCAAGCATTCACTTGTATGCATGGGGGTTTGATGGTAGAGGTAGAATACAGCCAGCATAAAGCCCCCTCACTTTCTCTCTCTGATGTTCCTGAAATTACCCAGATTTCTAAAATGTTTTAATGCAAATATAGCTTTCCACATAATGATATAGCACATGACAGGGATATCCGTGGGACCACTTTTCCCCAAGGACATCTACCTATCCTACTAATTCAGATAGGGTGAGTACGCTCCTAGTCCCTTCCCCTAAATATTGCCATCTGATGGAAGCTTTATGTGACTTTTCTGTGGAAGCCTGTGCCCTATGGAATGCTCTGCCCCTGATGTTCAGCTGGCCTCCACCCTCCTAGCCTTCTGTGAAGCTTTGAAGACCTGTCCCCCCCCCAAGCTCTGGGAGAAGATTAGCACTTTAGAATCTGTTTAGTTTTATAGTTTTAATGTGATTTCAAGGTGTCTTTTAGTCTTTGATTGGAGTTGGTTGAAAGATGGGAGGCTATATAAATGTGATGTCAAGGTTCCAACTAATGAAACCACATAAAACGGAACTCTGAGGCTTGATGTTTCCTTAAAGCACATGTTTATTGGATACATAATATTGGCACAGTTAAAAGTGAAACCAACTTTGAAATTTCCCTAGGGATTCAATGTAACTAAAAGTAACATTTCCCTCCCCTCTGTTATGCAATAGATGAAGCTGACCAATGGAAGTAATTGTCGGGCTCCTCAATTTGTCTTCACTCCTCCTTCTAGCACCTGCAAGAATGATCTTGGTTCCCATGGGACTGATTTGTGTTTTGGCTAGCAATACTTTTGTTTCTTTCCCTCCTTCCCCACAATCTATGTTGCAACTTAAAACAACAAAGATGACTTCAGCCAGGTTTGTTTAAAGATGTTGCCATGTGATAGATAGATAGATAGATAGATAGATAGATAGATAGATAGATAGATAGATAGATAGATAGATAGATAGATAGATAGATAGACAGACAGACAGACAGACAGACAGACAGACAGACAGATAGACAGACAGACAGACACATAGATGATGAATGGATGGATCAGAGACTGTATTAAATAGGGGCACAGATATCATGGAGTGAGGAGACTAGGCAGCAAGGTGGATGGGTGTTTTGTCCTCTGCCCATTTTCACATCTTCATATATTCAAAAGAAGTTCTTGAAGCATCTTTAGATTCATTGAAACCTATCTCCTTAATAATGAATAAGGTCCATACACCAATATGAAAATCAGTGATATTATCTGCTTCTCTTTTCTTTCAGATAAACTGTGTAATCTTGTAAAGAGAAGTGGTGTGCCTTCCAGAATGTGTAAAATAGTTCCAAGCTTAAACCTAAGTATATTGAACAAATGTAAGAAAGTGTTTTATTTTTTGAAGTAAGTTATACAATATTCTACTTTTGAATGTAGCATACAATTTACTTATTTGATAAGATTGAAAAAGATACATATAAGTAGACAAAATGATCATAGTAATTCTGTATGCAACCTGAAAGCATATTCACATCTCACACTCTTATTATTATTGCACATTTTCCCAAGCATTTGAAGATACTTGTGTCCAGTCCTTTTTTTGTAAAAGAAAAAGGTGCCGGACAAATGTCATACAACCCGCCTTGCCTACCCTACAAGGTTCCATCCAAAAAAGGTGCCGGAACTCCGTTCTGAGCATTCTATGAGAAAAAAAGCCCTGCTTGTGTCTAAATGACACTTTCCTCTATATACATTAGGCCCACAAATTATCTGATAATACTGGTGAATGGTTACATAAATACTTATTTTTCTTTCAGTGAGAATGGATTGGATGTAAACATCGACACACTGGAGAATAAATGTCCAAAGATCAACATGGCTAAATAAGATTTAAATCTTGCATCTTCCTAAAAACGCTGATTTAACTAAAAATAATATCTGTGATTCTTCCCATCATAAAAGAAAAGAACAGTTATATTTAGACAAGTAATGATGCACCAGTACAGTCAGTCTATTCAAAAGTTGTGATTTTAATATTTACATCCTATTCTTTTGTTTATTTAATGATATAGGTTGCCTTGAGTGTTTGAAGAGGAAGATGGGATATAAGAATGAATGAATGAATGAATGAATGAATGAATGAATGAATGAATGAATAAAGCCAAGCATTCCTGATTTTCATAACAAATATATTAATCAGTTTTTTTATGGGATCCATTGATTTTAAAAGTTCCATCAGAGAAGGCATGCATAAATAAATAAATGAATATTAAAGGCATTTATAGGATTTTAATTGCAGCCAATCATTTTAAGCCTGTTTATGTTTTTATATTTTTCTAATAATCACACAGTACTGAAATCTTAAATCTTTGTTTGATACAGCTACATACAGATGGATCATCATCCCTGATTGAATATGATAGAAAATAATATTCTAGTCTTTTGAATACTTAATATTTCTTCTTATCTGTGGTACACTCTCTCATTATGATATATGTACCAGAGTCCTATGTGCATTTTCTAAGCAGCTGTATCTGTCACCATCAGTGAATACTGCAGGAACACAGCGCCAGACAACAGATCTATAGAATAAGTAAAGAAGATTTTTTTCTCTCTCTCTTTTTCCATATACATAAAGCAGAGAGAAATCCCCAACAATTTGTTTGCTACCAACATGTCAATTGTACAGGATAGCTTAATAGAAAGTAGCCAAACTGAATTCAATAATATCCTAATGGAAACACATGTATTCTACTTAATATAAGATTTTCTCCTGCATGCAAAAGGTATATGCATTAGTAATTTAATGGCAACATTAGGAGTATTTTTCTTCTTCACTGTTTTAGGATTTATTGCGGGGGGGAAAAATCAATGCTAAACCGGAGCCATTGTTTCTCATGTGAATGTGATTTTGCATGCCACTGCCGTGCATCTGTGTCTTAAGCATGTTTACTCATCTATTCGTTTCATGGAGCTTAAGGAGATTTGCTCCCAAGAAAATGTGTCTAGTATGTTTTGAAGATTATGTGGAAAACTAAATTGGATTGAATATGCTTAAAGGAGCAAATGAATCCATATTCAGCAATGGGTAATTTGGAGTTTCAGTTTCTGTTTTGTACCTGAAGTGCTGAAAAAGGGTTTCTCTCCCTGCACATTGCAGTAGGGAACAATTTTCATGCTGTATTTTTAGGTGATTTGTATTAATTTAATCCTAATTTTTACTTAGTGCACCTATATCAGTGATGGCGGACCTTTTAGAGACTGAGTGCCCAAACTGCAACCCAAAACCCACTTATGTATTGTCGAGTGCCGAGTGGGCATGGCCCATTGGGTGGGCCTGGCTGTGGTGGTAACGGCAGACTGAATGGGACTAAAAATTTCAATCAATCAATTCCAACTTTGCAAGATCCTTTTTTTTTTGCCCATGAGAACTTGAAATTGATTGATAGATTGAACCTTTTTTTTTGCACACAGCAGTGGAGACCTAAAGTGAAAAGGTTTTATAAAACTTAGCTGAAGGCCTAGGAATGGGGCGATGGCATGGGTGCCCACAGAGAGTGTTCTGTGTGCCCCCTGTGGCACGCGTGCCATAAGTTTGCCACCATGGACCTATATTTTTACAGAGGCCTACCTTTTAACTGTAGGCTAGTATAGGAAGGCCAATAGTTATTCTAAATCAGGCATATCAAACTGCCGGCCCACAGGCCGGATGTGTCATGCCAAAACCACGTCCACCCCATTGCCGGCAATGGGGGAAAAGGTGTGATACGTCGCGCAACGTCACATGACGTCGCAAGTTTGACATGCCTGTCTAAATGTATTTTCTTTATAGTAAAGGCTGTGCATTATAACGGCTTAATCCTACCAGGCAATCTAATTGCTCAAGAAACTGCATCAAGACTCCAGATACATACAGGTAGACTTGTGATCACAATTAACCCCAAAATAGTTAAATGAGTTTTGCCTCATTTTACAGCCTTTCTTGCCACAGTTGTTAAGTGAATCACTGCAATTGTTTAGTTAGTAACATGGTTATTAAGGGAATCTGGCTTCCTCATTGACTTTGCTGTCAGATGGTTGCAAATGGTGATCACATGATCCCGAGACACTGCAACCGTGATAAATATGAACCAGTTGCCAAGCATCCAAATTTTGATTATGTTAATGTGGGGATGCTGCAACAGTCATAAATGTGAAAAATAGTCATAAGTCACTTTTTTCATTGCTGTGCAACTTTGGTCACTAAATGAATGGTTATAAGTCGAGGACTGCCTGTAATACTTTCTCAGAATATTATTTTTATTATTTTATTGTGTCCATTATTTATCATTTTCTTGGGCTATCATTTAGACACAATACAATTATAACTATTTAATATACTTATACTACATATGATATACTCTAACCATATGTTTAGGGAATGACAAGCGCTTATAAAGCCATTCAGGAAAATGCAAGAAATTAAAAGTTCTTTTTCCTTTTCAAAACCTCCTCAACTTACAACAGTTCGCTTAGTGACTGTTCAAAGTTACAATGGCACTGAAAAAGTGCCCCCCAAGCCACAGCCGAGTAAGACACCTCCCTGCCTGCCCAGAGGTGCTCTTCCTCCTGTCCGAGGTTTTCATTGTTGTGAACATTTCTGTTGAGGATTGGCAGCGGGAGTGAGGTGGGAGGTGTTTGGTTTTTATTCCCACCCCCCAGTCTGCTGTGTGTTTGCAGCAGGTTTTGGTCACTTCACATGACCCTGGGACACTGTGACTATCATAAATATGAATCAGTTGCCAAGCATCTGAATGTAAATCACAAGACCCTGGACACCCTGTAACATTCCAGCTGATCGGCACTTCTTCTGGGCTCAGCAGAAGCGCCAGGATCAGCAGCAAGCTCCAGCTGGAGCCTGGCACTGATCCTGGTGCTTCCGCTGAGCCCTGACAGCCCTGTAGCTCCAGCCATTTCTCATTCAGGCTTGTGCGGTGCTACCACAGGTTCAGCTCATTCCCCTCCCCCACTACCACTTTTCTAGGATGGTCCTGTACCACCTGCCAGGTGCCAATGTGTCTAGCAAACAGACATTCATTATGCTATTTAAAACAGGAAAGTAGTTCGCTGGAGAACAGATTTAATATTTCTATGAGGCAAACTGTTACTGAGCACAGGCTTCGACTCACTAAGAGAGAGAAACAGAATTGATTTTGCATTTTTTAAAAAGTTGCATGTGGAAAAATTATATGTCTAGGTTCATCCATTATGCTAACTGTTCTGTAGTTTCTTGTGGTTTCTTTACTTCTGGTAGAATCACATGCAAACTAGTGATTGATCTGTGGCTTAGCTGGGAATAAAATTAGCTAGTATGGTTAAAAAAACAAACAAACAAACAAACCCAAGTATAAACAGCTTTAGCTGAGTGTGATGTATGAACCCAGCTGAGGTAAAGTCTAATTGGAATGAAGAAAGAGTTGACTTGCAAAAGAAAGAGGAATATCCCTCGAGTGATGTTGGCCAATTATTTGTGGTTTAAGTTGTTCAGATATTTGCTTTCTACTTTGCTCATGTACATGACCCACCCTCATTTGAGCTGTGGCAATTTAAAAGTGCTGCTAAATAAATAAATAAACAGAATAATCAAATAAATGATCATATGAGCAAGATAGTAATGTTTTTAAAAAATACCGTGACCATTTCCAAAAAAAACCTTTTTTTTTTGCTTATTTTGAATTACTAGGGGTAGTGATGCTTTAACTTCCACATAACATTATGTACCCTTCCGGAGGGCATCCATTTTATACATGGGATTCAGACAGTGCAGTTCCTACAGCTGTCCCCTGTTTGTGCTTTTCTGAAACAGGGAACAAAATATTTCAATAATTATTTCAGTGGGGCTGTTTTCTTCTGAGCTCAGAACAAAAGGTGCCAAACAGCTTTTTGTTCCACGCACATAGACCTTGCAGCAGCATGTTTGCAATAACTCTGCAGCTACTGTAATCATGTGTTATTTGTTTCCTCACATATTTGGGATGAAATTTTGTTCCATAGTGCTCAAACAGGGAAGGGACAGGCAATCAAATCTGAGTTGGAAATGCAACTCAGCTTCTTGAGTGGCTGATAGGAAACTTTCTGGTGAAATAGTTATGTCACTAAAAGGGGTGGAGTTGAAGACATTTGACCAATTTTGATGTGCGTGGTGAATTTAAGAGTAGAAACAGAAGCATTCTAGTACCCAGAAATTTTGCAAATGCTTGCAATCTATCATGGCTTTCAATACCTTTTTATTTCTTCTACAAGTAGATAAGTTGCCATGAACTATCTTGCCAACTGCTACCCACAAACAAATATCTGCCAGCCAGTATGCCCTAAGATAGGGGTGTCAAACTTTGACAGATGTAAGACTTGTGGGCTTCAACTCTCATAATTCCCCAGCCAGCCATGCTGGGTGTTGAAATTTTGGGAGTTGAAGTCCACAGGTGTTAAAGTTGCCAGGTCTGAATATACCTACTCTAAGAGTTCTATGCAGTGTAGTTTGAGCAAATGATCACCACATAGCCTGCTATCAATTGCTCACTCAATTTCTGAAGCATTACATATGTTGTACAGGCTCCATACCCACCATAGTTCCTGGATTCTCCTTATCTCCATGGAAAGGGAAAATAGGAAAAGCCAGTGGTGGGATTCAAATACAGTATGTGAACAACTGCTTCTCTGTGTGGATGCTGCTTCTGGAAGTCCATTCTGGGCTGGGCAACAAAAAATTAGCTACCGGTTCTGCCAAAGTGGTGCGAACTGGCTGAATCCCACCACTGGGAAAAGCTAAAATGAAGGGTCTAGTCATATATTTATGGGCATAGCTCCCTTGCAAGGAGATCTCAGGTACAAGGCTATTGGCTACAATGCTAGCCATGTTTACCTGTGCTCATCAAAATACATCTCTGACATCTGCACAGGGCTTAAGTCAATTAAGACTGACAACAGGTAATGAATTCCATATGCGGCACCATTTCTAGTATCGTTGCTGAGCAACAACAGAAATCCTGTCTGATATTCAATGAAAGATAACCAAATAAACCACAATCTTGCACATTCTAATAGAGGGAAAGGCAGAAATAGAATAGAATTTGGAATGACTTTTAGAAGACTATGTGTCAGAAAAATTTAAAAATAAGATAATAACAACAGCTAAATATAAATAGCACTGGCTAAATCAGGCTTCAAATCTAAATTTGATGCAAAAATGAAGAAAACTTGAAGAAAGTTTTGTGTAAAAGGACTGGGAGCTCTGCCTGGTTCTTCTACTGAAAACAGTGTCATCAACCATTGAGCAAAAGCAGTGCAAAACATTCCAATATTAAAATGTTGTCACAGGGTTTATCTGCACTGCCAAATTACTCTGTCACTAGTACAGTCCACCAACCATTTTTGGAGGATATGAACAGATGATATCGTGCTCTTACCTTCGGTTTACCATGAATGCAGGCTCTAGACACATTTTCCTGCCTCCAGTTTAAAGAAGTGATTTTAACTCCCAGAATTCCCCAGCCAACATGACTGGCTAGGGAATTCTGGGAGTTGAAGTCCACAAGTCTTAAGGTTGCCAAGGTTGAGTAACTCTTCTGTAAAATCTTGTTTATGTGATTTGCAGGACAAGGCCGTCTCCTTTGAGGTTCCTGAGCTATGGAATTCTTTCAATAGAAGTACTGTAGGTTTAGTTCCCACTATCCCAGTATTTAAGAAAGCAGCAAAACATTCATTTCTTTTCTTGAGCTTTTAACTGTTCATGCTGATTTTAACTGTGATTCTAATTAGGACCTAAGACAACTCGCCATGGCCAACTTGCCACGGGACAACTTGATGTGGTCAACTTGACATGGGAGACCTCACTGCAGGACAATTCAATAAGGAATAACTCAATGTAAGATAACTGGACTCTAGAACCATTCCTCTCTTAATATTCTTTGGTTGCCCATCCCTCTCTTCCATCTTTCTTAGTTTTATTAATGTCAGCTCTGATCCCCAGAAGAACCCGTGCCGCTCGGGAAAACTGCCTAGGCAGATACTGGGAGAACTGGAATTGGCTGCACTAAAGTAGTGGGTCATGGTTACACCAGTGTCTATTTAACTAAACCAGGCCTGAGCCTTCCACTCTGGTTTCCAAAGCCAGCCCAGCTTAAGGGAAGCAAATGTTCCCACCAGCTAGACCCCGACTCCAAAGGCTTCCTCGCCTCACTTCACCCTCCCCCTCAATGAAAAGAGGGGAGGGATAGATGGGATTTATATTTCTCTCTTCTCCTTCTGGGGTTCCAAAGGGAGTAAAAGGTGGCTTCCAATAGATAGAAGGTCAAGGGCTTTGGCACTTGGAATTGTGCGGTAACAGAAGCTGTCTCCCCTTGCTCAAGGCAGCTTCGTGATTGCCTCCATTAGCCAGCAGACAAGCTTCCAATCACACCTGGGCTTGAGGAGAAGGACCTCTCCTTCAGCATGCTGCGTTGGACCCCAATGACTGCCGAGCAGGGAAAAGGCCAAGCAGGGACGGTGACAGGGCGATTCGCTCCTGACAGCTACCACCATGAAGGTTTTTCCTGTTGAAGTGTCTAGCCTGGAACAATGACTTCTGCTCAGCCTGTCTTTTGCAGAAGGGGGCACTGGAAAGCAAGGCGAGGAAGCCTTTGGAGAAGGAGTTGGCAGGAACTTTCGCCTCCCTTAAACCAGGCGAGGTGGCCAAGGCAAGTTGTCTCATTCCGTCTAATTATACTGATTTTACTGCTGCGTTTCATATTTTTGTAATTTGTTTGGAGGTTGTAAGCAATCTGTAAACAGAAAGCAGAAAGATATAGTCTAAAGCTAACCAGGATTAGACAGTGAAGGTTTGTGTGTTCCTATGTTGAGAAATAATTCTCAGTGTATTTGTTTAAACAGTTATTCACAAAATGGAGTAGGTATTTTCTTTTAAACAATTGAATGAAACTCTCCAATGATTCCTAATTTTAAAAAATGGAATAAAGATCTCTCCCACTGTTTTTTTTCTATTTGTGAGATCAATTAATTGAATAGTTTTTTGACAGACGATTAACTTCTGGAATATCCTCTTATAGTTCTGTTGGTTTTTGTTTAGAACCTGCGTCTGACAGATACATATTATTATATAGATGCACAAATGTGTGATTGTGCAAAGCCAACACATCTTCTAAAGGGAAAAGTCACTCAGACTTTCAGATGGAGTGGGCTACCCTAGGCAACTTTACTTTAAGATAATTGGGAATTGCCTATAATTGGTTATAAGATGGGTGGCTATATAAATATTTTAAATGAATAAAATAATGCCTATATCAATAAAATGGGAGCCAAATAATACACAAAAGTGGACAAGTTCAATTAGCAAAAATTATTTTTTGGCAGACAATCATTTAAAGCAAAAATGGTAATATCTTTAAGCAATTATTTGTACTATTAAAATTAGGTAAGTTTAGTGTCAAAGGGAACCTCACAGTTTTAAGACATGTATATGTAATGCATTATGCAGTGAGCAATACATTTTCATAGAATTGCACAACAGATATCATCATTCCTGACCTCAATATTATATTTATATTTCAGCATTGTCATAAGTGCTGTTAATTGTCTAAAATAAACCGCTTGAAGTGTAAAATATGAAGAGTGTCTCCTTAGAGCTTTTTGTTCTGTTTAATTAGAATCTGCTATTTTAGTGATGGCGTTCATTATCAGGACTGTTTTGCTCATTATAGTGAATGTAGCAGCTAGACACTACTGAGTCACAGATCATCATACATTTACACAATGCTTTTAAATAACAACCTACATAGCGCTGTTATAAAAGAAGATCCCAGAGTCTGCAGACTGAGATGCTGAGAGTTCCTGTTGCATTACTGAAAGGGAGAAGGAAACATGTAACCTTCCATGATGAAGTAGAATCTAGGAGAATCATTGACAAAATGGAGGCAGACATCATGTTATTTTGGTTGCTTGTCCCATTCATGACTCAAGTTGGGGCAGGAGAGAGTGTTTAAGATTTCTAGTGAAAACAGGTCATAAGTAAGGGGATATGAACTCCCATAGTAGATTCTTCATCTGCAGGTCCTCCTTTTTCCAGTGTGATTCAGAAAATGGAAGTAAGCTTATCAATAATAAATCATCTGGAGCTTAAGAATTAGAAGTCCAGGGTTACTCTTTGCCCACCTGTCTGCCTATGTTGTGATTCAGAAAAGAGTCTTAAGATTGTCTTCTCTCAGGACAATCATTTCATTCAAATGTAAATTATACAGTTCTTTTCAAGTAAAAGTGATCTATATACAGTATGGTTTGAGGAACCATGGACATGTCTTGAAGTATGATGTCCTACTTTACATATATAAGTTACCCAAACTCTTCAATGGGTAAGTGTTGGCCTATACTAATTGACTACATTGTGGATTGAGACCCATTTTTTCCCAATAGAGCAAGTTTTCTAACGAGGGAAAAATTTGTTCTTGGATGTTAGTCCTTAATAACGTTCTGAGGGTCCATATAAATATCAACTAAGAAAAGTTTTAAATTTTTCTAACATTATGTGACCATCTATAAGAAATAAGTCTATAACATTCAAATCAAAATGTATTATAATAAAAATATAAAGCATTCTTCTAAATAAGCCCATTTTTTTAAGAATTCTTTGAAGCAGAACTTGTTTTCCTTATATAAAAGGAATATAAAATAATACATAAAATATATAAATATTAAAAAGAAAATTATTTTATACTTAAAAGAATTCCTTATATAAAAGGAATTCTAGAGTGGTGATGATGTTATCTGTTCAACAGCAATAAGCAGACTTGCAGAAAGAAATACATTTTCTTATAGGCGGGTTTGTGAGCTGAATAGCAAGCCAATACAGACATCTCCATGCCTTCTCCTTCAATTGTTAATAGCAAAGCTAAATGGGTTTTAGAAATACCAAAAGTTCTTTTTTTGAACAGAAACAACACATTTCCAACAATATGTTTATCTTGGAATACCACAATTGCTTCAGAACAATAATAAATATCTAAGCATGCATGCAAGCAAACAAGCAGCCTTACAGAGACTGGGTCCAAGTCTGATACCATAAAAGAAAAATAGCATGATTTGAGGAAACATCTCTTTGCTGTTACGCAAAGCAGAAGCTTTTTGTCTTCTGTAGGGAAGTTCATATGTGAAGCAGCCAAAGGTGAATAAACCACCTTTACATTATAACATTGAATTCTATATTATTTACAAGGAGTGACTAGATTTTACTTTACCTCACTTTTAGGTTCCCTTGTTGCGGCTGCCCATCATAAACAGATAAAATATCAAAATCCTCTTCAAGGGCAAAAGTATGGAATGATAATTGTATCCTGTTACGTTCGCCTGTGATTATGATCCATGTGCAGTTGGCGTAATTTGGGTAGCCATGAGGGAATCCTGGGCTTTCTATCGTCCCATTGGGGCCTTGTACTAAACCTCCGCAGTTCTGACCTGGAAGACAAGAAGGAAAAGAAGAAATGAACATAATTTCAATCATTTTTTCTCTCTGTCCTATGGTCGAATCCACACAAAGCAGGCTTGAGACTGAAAATTTAGCATTTCAAGATGTAATTCCATGTATTCATGCGGTGCTTTGCATTGAATAGAGTATATGGGAACAAATTTAGCTCCCGCTAATTTTCACGAAGCCATTTTTTCTCTTCATTCTTAAAGGGATAACCATTAGGAATAAATGGGGTAAAGTGAGATAATGCATTTTTAACAAAGATAGTATTAAGCTATACAGAATAAATTTACATCAGAGTCACATTATTTATCCTAGAAAACATGCTTCCTAATCCACCACTAGAGACCACTGGTGAATTTGGTCCATGAACACTACAGTGCACTCCTTTAATTAACAGGCCTTCTCCAATCAATCGATCAATCAATTCTGAGTGATATACAACTTCCCAAATCTGAATTTTGCCTTAAAATAAATACATAAGAACCAAATCTTAAAACCAAGATCGTATATTATTAAGTTGCAGTATACAGAATGACTGTGACAATTAAAAATGACTATTTATCCAGAGCGATAACCAAAGCAACCCTTCCATCAAGGCTTGGTGAAAAAACCAAGTCTTCACAGATGTTTTGAAGACCAAAAGAAACAGTAGCACTTAAAATGTGAGGGAACACTATTAAAGAGGATAGGAGCATGTAGGTGGACATCTCTGATTGCAGGAACCTGTGAAGAGTTCACTCTACTAGACCCTACTGGGTGAGAGGTGTTAGTAGGAGAAGGCAATTCCAGATATCCAGACCTTAAACCATGAAAAGCATTAAAGGTTACAATAGCAACTTAAGTTGAAAGCCAACTAGGCATCAATGCAACTTCTAAACTTGGTGTGTTATGACCAGCTCGGGATTTGTCCATAGCTGTTAGAGCTGCTGCATTCTGCACTATCCATTATTTCAACATTTTGTATGCTGCATGACATACGTGAGCGTTAGATCTTAAAATCCCTAAAGTAGGCCAACAGGAAATGTTTCAGTTTCCATTGGTCCCGTTATGACTAAATTCTAAGATTCAGCATAGAACATGTTTATTCCCAATTTGATTAGTATATCCTACAGAACCATATGGGGGCATGCTGCTGATTAAATAGGCAATTCTGCAACAAGTAGCCTTGATTTATGACAAGCAGGTTTTTTTCTATCCATCTTGCTGAGCTCATTAATCCCTCAAATATAGATATGCCAAAGCTCAGAATTACACTGAGGCATAAAATCAATCTGTTTTATAATGAATAAAATGTCTGCAAAGAGAAAAGGTTGGGGGAGGCATTTTGTGCATAATGCTTAGACTCACATGCAGTTTTGGCATAAATATATTCCTAACACTTGCTGTTATGCCCACAACAAAGATTACTTCAGGTAACTTTTTATTATGTCCCAAATACCTATGAATAGACTTTTGACTTTAAATATTAACTTGAAATGCTGTCAAATGCTTGTGGGAGTTTCCAAATCCTAACATAAAAGATTTAATTAAAAAAAGGATTTGCAGGTTAAAACTATAACCTAATAAATTACCATTTTCTACTGAATTTAAATCTGAAACTCTAATGAGTAGATATTAAAGCTGTGGGAATTCAGTACGCCTGTTAAAAGAGAAGGATTTCCTAGCATATCTGCCAATTGTTCAAACCAAACCATTATAATGCAGACATTGCCACATTTCTTTCTCTAAATGTAAAGCCTTTTATAATTAAGTAGTTCCTAAAGATGTATTTATATCCTGTTAAACATAGCTTGAATTGGGAGGGGAAATAAAATCCCCACTCAGCTGGCAATAGGAAACTGTCATTAGTTGCATTTTATGAATACATCCTTCTTATTGCAAATTGGTAAAAAAAAATCTAGGCACAGTCATCTTTATCTTCGTATTTTTGTCTTTTAAGTGTTCTTATGATGGCTGAATGGGTGAGGAGAACTGTAATCCTTCTGGCAAGCCTTATCACAGAGTCGATTTATTCCATTTATTCAACTGCCTGCACAATCTCTATTGAAGGCAGACTGGATGTTCTTGTTAGCAAGGATCTTATTGGAGGAAGATGCTTGACCAGGTGTACCATTTCTGAAATGCAGATACACTAGAACATAGAGTGATGCATTTGGGCTGATTGTAAAACACTGTACATTAGGATTTGTTTGGGGGGGGTAGGAATGGGGGAATAGGAAAGGCTTAATAAATTTCAGACATGTCTGTAAGAACCAGCAAGTTAATGGTAAAATTTTAGTTAAGGAACCTGAAGGTCATGGGGCTAAGTGAAAATGAGAATTAATTCATACATACTCCCTCTGCATCAAGTTGAATGACCAAGTTATCTAGATACAGGAAAGACTGTAATTGGAATGACAGATTAGCTATAACACTAAATTATAATCTGACTTGTTCCACAAGGACTTACTATCTTATGTGAACTGAGCCATGGGGTTCACAAACTGTGGCTTATGATCAGATGCATGAAGTGAGCCACTTCTTCAACAAACTATAGTTAAAACATATCAGCTAGTAGCACAAGATATGAACCCAGCCAATTAGGAAGGGCCAGAAATAAAGAGGGGGAAAAAAGAAAAGAGCTCATATGGGTTCAACAAATTCCACCTCTTGGAGTGGAATTCAGTTATCATTGACAGAATTTCAGATGTGCCTGTATTAAGACTAGGCCATTGTTAGTCTGGGGTCAGTTTCAGATCAGGGATCTTCAGACTTGGCAACTTGTGGACTTCAACTACCAGAATTTCCCAACCGGCATGTCTGGCTAAGGAATTCTGGTAGTTGAAGTCCACAAGTCCTGTGTATAATGTGGTACAATTATTTATTTATTTATTTTATTTTAATTCCATTTATATCCCGCCCTTCTCCGAAGACTCAGGGCGGCTTACAAGCTTAGCAGTAGCCTTCATTCTATGTATATGCCTGCTTATTAGGGCTTTCACACACACCCCAAGCGGCATTATTACAAAGTCAGCTTATTGCCCCCAACAATCTGGGTCCTCATTTTACCTACCTCGGAAGGATGGAAGGCTGAGTCAACCTTGAGCCTGGTGGGACTCGAACCTGCACTAATTGCAGGCAGCTGGTGTTACTTAAGGAGGCATTAGCCCACTGCTCCACCAAGGCTCTTACAGAATGCCATTCTGTTCTTGTTTGGCTTAGCTTTTGTAGGAGGGAAGGAAACTCTTGTCACTAACAGAGATTTATTTTCTTAATTTCCAACCACGAAGTAGGATGAACATGTAATAAACAAAAGGCTGAAGAGAAGAATTAGGTTTTTCTCACCCATAATGTAATTGAGCCTTAAAGAGGTATCTGGGGGGGAAAAAGGTTCATACACCTAAGGGTGTCATCTGCAACTTGCAAAGGTACAGAAGCTCAGTTTTCTAGAGAAAGAAAACAGTACTTTTGTTTCAGCCTCTGGGAAATGTGGAAGTCTGAAATAAGATTCTGAGATGCTTTCAACCAGTAAATGTGGGAAAACACTCCCACACTCATTTTCAATCAGATCTCTTGAGGGTTAGATACTACTTTATTCTCTGGGAATTTTTTTTTTTTAAATCTTATCTATCCTTAGCTAATTATTGAATTAGCCTTCCGTACTACCTTAAATTAATGGCAGAAAGTGAAGAAGAACTAAAGAGCCTCTTGTTGCGGGTGAAGAAGGAGAGTGCAAAAGTTGGGTTGAAACTTAACATTAAGAAAACCAAGATCATGGCATCCGGCCCTCTCAATTCCTGGCAAATAGATGGGGAAGAAATGGAGGTAGTGACAGATTTTGTTTTCCTGGGCTCCAAGATCACTGCAGATGGGGACTGTAGCCAAGAAATTAAAAGACGCTTGCTCCTGGGGAGGAAAGCCATGGCAAATCTAGACAGCACACTAAAAAGCAGAGACATCACCCTGCCAACAAAAGTGCGTATAGTCAAGGCTATGGTCTTCCCAGTTGCAATGTATGGCAGTGAAAGTTGGACCATAAGAAAGGCTGAGCGCCAAAGAATTGAGGCCTTTGAACTATGGTGCTGGAGAAGACTCCTGCGAGTCCCTTGGACTGCAAGGCGATCAAACCGGTCAGTCCTAGAGGAGATCAACCCTGACTGCTCTTTAGAAGGCCAGATCCTGAAGCTAAAACTCAAATACTTTGGCCACCTAATGAGAAGGAAGGACTCACTGGAGAAGAGCCTAATGCTGGGAAAGATCGAGGGCAATAGAAGAAGGGGACGACAGAGAATGAGGTGGCTGGATGGAGTCACTGAAGCAGTAGGCGTGAGCTTAAATGGACTCCAGAAGATGGTAGAGGACAGGAAGGCCTGGAGGAATGTTGTCCATAGGGTCACGATGGGTCGGACACGACTTCGCAGCTAACAACAACAACAACAACTACCTTAAATAGTTTTCTTGCTTATAAAGCTCCCTAGAATTCTGCAGTTTTTCAGTTTTTTTTAAAAAAAATTGCAGCTTCCAATGTAAATCAATTCATATTGAAGAACAACGCCACTTTAGACTCTAAGCTTCCTTGTGCTGCATTTCCTGTGATGGGAAGAAAGAATACAAGAAATGTGTGTCTTTTCTGTTTAAATGTGTATCGCCTGTAAAAAATTATAGATAAAAAAAAACTATGGGAAAAAATGATACTTTAAAAAAATGCTTTTCTACAGTATGCAAAATGATTAATTAATGGGGGGGGGAGTTAATCATCATCTATTTACTTCTTTAGGGTTATTATGAAGTTGCAAAAAAAGACAGCCAGTTTGGCCTAGTGTTCAGGATGCCAGTTAATAACCAAGAGATTTGTGAGTTCTAATCCGGCCTTAGGCGTGATGATTTTGAGCCAGTCACTTTCTCTCAGCCCAACCCACCTTGCAAGGGTTGTTGCTGTGGGTAAAATAGGAGGAGGAGGAGGAGGAAGTATTAAGGATGTTTAACACCTTGAGTTATTTTAAAAAATAATAAAGGCAGGATAAAAATAATAGAATTTTAAAAATTACATTTAACATGTTTTTGAAAAGAGTATTATCAATGTGTTATTCAAACATTTGTGTAATAGAAAAAAAACCTTGTGACTTTTGGTTGGCAGGAGAAATCCATGGATAATAAAAACAAGGATATTTGTATGCTTTTATAGAACATTTTTTTTAAAAAAACCTAAAGAATCTTCTTAAAATAGCAGAAAAGTTATAAAGAATCTTCTTTATATCTTTTATGCTTAAAAGTTTCTTCTTATTATTATTCTTATTATTATTCTTACCCATCCCTAACTTTCTATTTAAGAAGTTACACACATTTGTGTCCTTTTGTCACTGACCTACTATTAAATGGACTTTTACTTTACTTATTTATTTACTTTATCCTGGCATGACTGTTCATGCTAACTGCTTTTTCCTGCCATGTGTTCATGGCATTTCCTTTGATTCGTTCTTAGCCCGTAGTAAAGGAAAATTAAAGGAATGCTTTTCTTCTCCTCTTCAGAGAGCGCATGCATCACCTCACCAATGAGTGGCTGCCCATACTGTCAGCAGCTGGATTTCAGCAGCTGCCAGGTCCTTCCAAGACCATTTGAGATTGATCTACACCTAGTTCTTAACTTAAAACCATTCATTTAGAAACCATTCAGAGTTACAGTTGCACTGAAAAAGTAGCCAGCTCTCACACTTACGACCATCACAGCCTCCCCATAGTCAGGTAATCAAAATTTGGGCGCTTGACAACATGCATATATTTATGATGGTTGCACCAACCCAGGGTCATGTGATCACCACTTGTGACCTTCCCAGATGGCTTCCAACAAGGAATAAATGTGAAAAGCTAGATTCACTTAACAACTATATCTGTAAATCTAGAACAAATAGTCCTCACAAAATGACCAATCACTTAACAATCATTTGAAGTTACAATGAACTCCTAAAAAGCTACCTTTAACTCAGTTCCTGAATTCTGATGGTGGCACATGCATACAGTCACATGACTGTAAGCAACTCATCTTTACGACTAGTAGCAGCATTCTGCAGTCACACGAGTGCAATTTATGACATTTTCTAACAATTTCTTGCAGAAACCCCCCCACACACACACACACAAATAGGGATGAATGGGTTTGCTTAACAACCTCTACATTTGCTTAACGACCACATTTCCTTCACAACAGCAACACTTGCTTAATTACCACTGCAAAAAATCATAAAATCAGATTGGTCACATGGGTGCCTCCACTTACGACCACAATGACTTACGATGGAAATTCCAGGCTTCATTATGGTCATAAGTGGAGGATTACCTGTAAGATTGACTTTCAAATCTGTGCAAAGCTTGGTTCTATAAAAGATCAATAAACTAATATTGTTCCATATCTTGCTCAAGTGACAGCCTGTAGAACAAATGACATTAAATAATAAAAGAGAAACGTTATTGCTAATCTTAACATCTGTACTCTGTATATTAGGACAAAACAATCTTTAATGTTGGGATATGGGATTGCAGTTTTCTGTTTTAATAAACTTATTGATGTTCAGACATCCGCCATACAGCTAGTTGATTGCATTGTGTCTATAAAACTTTATTCACACAGGTATTCTCTTTTCAACACAGTAAACTCTAAAATAACAAATATAAACTCACATAAACTGTAATGTGTAAATATCCTAGTAAATGGCTGTTTTAAAATAAAATATTAAACGTTTGGAAAGCTTTGGTTTGGTGCCATTATTAAGAACAACAGTAAAAATCAACTTATCATTCTCATTAGATTTTATCTTCTTAGTTTCCTTATCTAAACTGACAAATAGCATATACACAAGATTCAAGAGTCAGGCTACAGGAATGCCACCTTGAATCACTATATTGTGAGATGTGTATCTATAAAAAATGTTTAAATAAATAAATAAACATTGCAATCTCTTCCAAATGTCTGTCTGCAAAGGTTTATTTTGTAAAATCCTCCCAGGTCAGCATCTCTTCAGATTAAGATGCTCCAGGAATCAGAACAGCAATAGTAGCAAATACAGACATTCATATAGTAGCATTCCTTTTTCTTTCCTCTATTAAAATAAATTAGTGTGTAATTCTTAAATTATGCACAGGATGTTCCAGTGAAGGAAAATATTGAAGGGAGTTAGTTTCAAAAGAAAGCTACAGGATGCATATTTATATAGCACCACAAACCTGGCCCTAAGGGAAATTCACCAAAAACAGCAGCCAAATGGAAAGAAATGTCTAGATAGGTGTTTCTCAACCTTGGCAATACAAAGATGTGTGAACTTCAACTCCCAGGATTTCCCAGTCACGATGGTTGAGAAACATTGATCTAGATAACAAAAAAAATCAAAAGTTCAATAACCCAAGCTTTTTTTCAGTCTGAATCTTAGTCCTGGACCCTTACTGGAGAATGGAAACTGGATTCAAAGCTACTTCTTTTCTTTAGAACATGAGTTACAGGGTTTTCTGTGAATTAACTCAGCACTATTGTTTGCAGTTTTCTATAGACATGAACTGACTATTCTCTAACTCAGTGGTACCCAATCTTTGGGGCTTGGAGGCCTGGCCAGGTTGGGGGGGGGAGAGGTACAGGACCATGTGAGCAGTGGACTGGCACACATGTGTGCATGTGCAGCTCGACTTCTGTGAGTAGTGGGCCAGTGGAGATGCACACGCAGCTTTACTTGCGCAAGGTGAGCTGCATGCACGTGTGCATGCACGAGCTGCATGTGCATTGGCCTGCCAGTCACATGGCCTGGTTCCAAATAGGCCATGTCCCAGTAGTGGGCCATGGCTCAGGGATTGGGGACCCTCCGTTCTAACTAATTTGACTCCCTTTCTGCTAGCAAAGTGAAACTTGGAAGAATCCAAATTCTCCGCACCCTGAGTGTACTTATTTGGAACAACATGAATTTGTATATGCTAGCATTGGGAAACTTCACAGATCTTAAAAACTCTGAAATGGTTGGGGGAAAATAGAATATTGGTTTTATTTCTTTATTAAGAGACAGCTTTAAAAATCAGAAATGGTTTGTCTGCTTTTATTTGTCTGTTTTTACTGAAAATGATATTTTTTTCTTTTTTCTAATTGAATTTGGCTAAGAGTACTCTTGCAATTAAATCTTCTATATTCTATTATATGGGGGTGTGATGATTACACAGTTAAAGATTCTGAGCTTGTCAGCTGGAAAGCCAACAGCCCCGGGTTCAAGACCCAAGAGCCAGGTACCAGGGTGAACCCCTGGTCCTTGCTCCAGCTCCTGCCCACCTCGCAGTTCAAAATCATGTAAATGCGGCTAGAGAAATAGGTACAACTTCAGTGGGATGGTAACAGTGTTCCCTGTACCTTGAACATATAGCCATGCTGGCGACATGACCATGAAAATGTCTTCAGACAGTCCTCGCTCCCTCAGCTAAGAAATGGAGATGAACATTGCCCCCTAGAATTGGACACAACTGGACAGGGAAACCTTTAATTTTACCGTATTCTATTATAGAGATGTCATCAATATAATTAGACTCCATGTAGGTGAATATATGTCATATTGGGAAGGGTTCTCTGGGCCATTCCCAGGATATCTTTCAACAATGCCAGTGTTCCTTTCTGATCAAAGGTTGAGAAGAAAAAGGCACATACAGTGAATAGTGTGTGTGTGTGTGTGTGTGGCGGGGAGGGGTTCCTATTTCCCTTAGGGCAGCAGTATAGCACATTAGTGCAATCCTATCCTTAATGAGACATTACAGAATAAATAGAAAGGAGATATGATGACTTAAAAAGTACTTTTGTTGTGATTTAGTTTGGATCATTTGGGGCAGAAATCCTTGCTTGGCTAAATACTGAGCTTCAAGTATGACAGAATGTCCTCATTTTCTGAAGGCAAGTCAGGATGACATAGCATCCTCTACAATTAGGATGAAGTCCATCTGAACACAGAGCTACTGTTCATAAGGTTGCCAATTACTGCTTTTTGAAGCATATAAAATAAACTTGGTGCTTTATGCAAACAGTATTTATGGTCTTGCAGTTGCTTAGCAACCAGCAAGTAGAAAGATAGAGGACACAAAGTAGAAGAAATAAAGAGCTGCCTTTTGGTGAAAGAATCAAAATTTGTGCCATATTAAAGCTATGATCATAGTCCATTCCCATTCCCCATTTATCTTACATACAGCTATGAATAACATAGTTTTCCCCCCTTAAGCTACGGAAAAGTAACAAGTCCCTACCTCAAGTTGATTAGAACATACTTCAACATGTTCAAAGAGCATATTACTTTAAAGGTTTACTATAAAGATCTAACACTATTGCAAACAATTGAACTGTAGTACACTCCTCTCACAATAAGCTCATTTTAAATCCAACTCTCTGCAAGAATACTTTGCATTGCTAAAAACCAATAGGAATTCCTGGCTATGTATACTGCAGAGGGAAAAGACTGGCTCCAGATTAGTGTCATGCATAAGATTGTAAGATTTAGTTTTATCATCTTCTTTTTTTTAAAAATTAAAGGATACCAAATTGAAAGCATAGATTTCATAAAACATCGTACATAAAATACAAGAAAATGAACTTTGCAAAAATTCTGTGGTAATCTATCAGATTTAATCTTCTAAATTTTACTGGTTTTGTTTGTTTGTTTGTTTTAAAATGCTGTATATAAGAGTTTAATTCAGGCAATCTAGTCATAAATTAAGCCATTTAGGTTTGTTCCAGGAGTATTTATATTGTCAATTTGTCTATCGAACTGGTACTGTCTATCCAGTATAACGGAATAGCAATGAATAGTGATGGACAAGAAATAAGGATGCAAGCTGTTTTAAGTAAAGCTGCCTTTTGCAATTGACTGGTAGCCCTTTTCTCAATTCCAGTGGTGTCATCATCATGACCATCATCACCCATTGGATACTGCCTACCTTGCTAATCAGGCAGAAAAATGTCTTGAACCATCATGAGAATAAGCAGATAAAGTATTTGATTTATTTATTTTTTGTCATCATCTCTTACTATGCTGTTTTTATCCAAATAGTGGTATGGTGTCTAGAGAGACAGTAAATTAAAAAGCAAGTGTCTATGCAAGACTCTAGATGCCTTGATCAGAAGCTTTCAATTATCTTGCCATAACTGCCTCCATTCTGGTTCAAAGTTATATTGTGAGCTACCGTTGTCTGAAGAATTGGTGAGATCAATTCCATTGGTGAAAGCAGTGAATAGTGACATCAACATAGGTTATGAATTCCTTTGTTTGAAATCTACATGGATTTTCTTACTTAGATTGTCTTCTACTCGTATAACTTTGAACATTTTCAAAAATAAGGACTGTAAAAATTGTAGACTTCCCAGAATTTACTAAAACCCAAATAGCATTGCCTACATCTTCTTACTATTTGGGACCCTCGCCCTCCGTCAAACACTTATCAATGTCTATTTTAATAGTTACAATATGTCTACTTAACGTGTTTCCAAGACAGAAAATAATTCATTAATAATTTTATTGTTTTACAAACAAAATTCAGAACAAATGTTTTCACGATAAATGGAATCCCAAAATATGTACCAGGTAACCTTTTTTTTTTTAGAAAGACAAGATGTAATTTAATTGCCAAGGAATGGTGGACTTTGCAAGGCCAGGTCTTTTAACTACTTCTTCTGGTATTTGCTAAGGGAATACTCTAGTATATAAAATTTGCAGACCAAGGTGGATTTTTTTTATGAGTCCAAAATATCACAGACCACCTAATTCTTAATTAGAATTTTGCAACACAATTAGGTTCATATTGATCTTTATTTTCTTATGCAACAGTTTCCCAGAGGAAAGCCTCCATTGTAATTCATCGTAGGTTTCACATCATGTGCAAACACATGCATAAATTAGGAGGCTTGCGCCCACTGTTGTCAGGACTGAAAACCTCTAGAATTATAACCTTTTGAATATTCTTAACTATCAGTGCACTCACATGCCAACATCCTTCCCCCATGCCAAATATCAGTAGTTTTTCCAAATTTCTTAAATGCATCTAAATCAGGGGTTCCCAAACGGGGGTAACTGCACCCCCTGGGGGTGCGAGACGATATTCCAGGGGGTGCAAAAACATGGGTTTTCAAAATTATAGTGTATATGCATAATTTGTTGCTGTTATTTCAAACTTCTGTAAGGGGTGCAAGAATATATCAGAAACATTCTAGGGGTGCGGGGTATAAAAAAGGTTGAGAGCCGCTGATCTAAATCAAATTGATCCCTTTAGTTATTTTCTTTCTATTTGCAATAAATACATGGAAAGAATAGATAATATGCCCTGGAATTCTGGACATGATATGGCTGCATAAATTCCATTGGATCTTAAGCCACTGTGACCATTTTAATTAGATTCCATACAAATGTGTGTGTTTTTTCAGATACGTTTTCTCTCCATATCTTTTCATGAATTCCAGGAGTAATAAGACTACCCTACTCATAACTGCTTTGTTAGATTAATCTTCAGGTAGTAAAATATGATCCCTGCTCAATTTGGGAAGAACTAAAAGAAGCAGCATCTATTTTTAGCACTGTAACATGGAAAGTGGACATCAGCTGGACATGAAACTGATATCAAATTGAGATTAATGCATGGCAATAAGGCAGTGCTGAACACCCCTCAAGCTAAATTGAAACAAATCCTTTGCTATGCATATGGCACAAGCAGATCCTTTATTGTCAATTTGTAGTTGTCAGTATGCTTGCCGGTTGGCCGAGAGCGCTTGGCTTTCTGACAAGCGGCCATGCAATCTAATCAGGAAATGACCAGGCTAAGGAAGTTGGATACATGATGGAATACATTTATAACCAGTTATAGGAATGTTCTGGATTGAATCCATATTTTCAGCTGGAGCATCAATAAAACAAAGAAATTTCTTCCTCTGAATTTGCCAATAGGGACCAGAGTCCAGAAAAATCATGTGCTCCTTCTGGAATGTATTTTAGGAAAAGAGGGAAAATAGCAATACTTTGAGGACTTTTTGGTTTCAGGCTAGTACAGATGTAAAATAATTGAAAAGTTTTGTTGCTGCAAGGATTGTACTAAATCAATGGATTTTGGAGCGGGGGGGGGGAGAAAGTACAGAATAATAATATAACGGGCCTTAAATCTATCAGTCATCTCATCACTTTGAGGGATGGAGGCAGGCAAAAAATGCCACAGAGATAGTAAATCCTCCTCTTCAAAGCAGCCTCCACCTTCTGTTCAGGACAGCGTTTCTTTCTTCCATGGCTTTGTGTCCTGATTCGCTGTGGCCATACCTTTTTTCATGGATCACACATTGGATATACAGTAAGCAGGAAGCCATTACAGCCAGTAATTTATTTTCTACTGCAATGTTTCTCAGTATTGGGCTCTTTATGATAGGTGGACTTCAACTCCCAGAATTCCCCTGCCAGCAAAGCAAAACTGTCAGGGGAATTTTGGGAGTTGAAGTCCACCCATCATAATGAGCCCAAGGTTGAAAAAACACTGTTTTATTGTGCTCTATTGGTCTGTTTCTCATAGGAGAAGCAGGGTTTTCTTCAAACACTCAGACTCAAGCAACAAGGTGTAAAGGAAGCCCATTTGACTTTGCAGTGGGAGAAAGCTTCAGTTAACCCATCATGGGAGTGACCTTTGGAACTCACAGATATGCACCCAAGGTGGTTTTATAAAATACCTCCCTCCCCTCTCCACACATGTGATCTGCATTCACTACTAAACCTTTGAGATCCCCCCATCCCAAGTGCCCTTATAAGGAAATATTCGCGGCAACCTGAACTGGCCCTGAATGGCGATGAGGACAAGAATCTGTAGCCCAATAAACCACATTGTTGATATTCACTGACCATATCTCAGAGATAGCATAGCTTGCACGTTGACCTAGTAGGGAGAAATAAACTATAAGAAAGTCACCCCAGATGAGTTTATCATCAGCTTTCCAATATTGGGCTGTAATATACACTGTGTCTGCCTTTTTCTTTGTCACATTTTGAAATGTAGTAGACCAGAGGTACATCAGCTGAGGTCCTGCTGTTGCTCAGGGCTGATCAGCAAACTGCTAATGCTTTGTTGGGACCCCACTGTACACTGTATCTATATGCATGCTGGTCAATTTATATCTTATCTCCAAAGTGATTTGGTTGCTTTTGGGTGAGCCAGGTTTAGGCCACCACAGTTGGTGTCATGATTTGGATCAGAAGGATAAGAGGGGAGGAAGCTGCGAATATTTTGCAAAGCACTCCTGCCACTCTGCAGGCCTGTGGTTTCTGCTCCTTTCCTTTCCCCCGCTGATCCTGAACCTGCTTGAAGATGCACTTGGGGAAATATTAATCTGGCCTGGGAATTGTTTCTGGCTACTGGTTGATTAAGGCACTTGAAAGCCTGAATCGTGGTGGCGCAGGAGTTAGAATGCAGTACTGCAGGCTACTTCTGCTGACCGCCGGCTGCCTGTAGTTTGGCAGTTTGATTCTCACCAGCTCAAGGTTGACTCAGCCTTCCATCTTTCCGAGGTCAGTAAAATGAAGACCCAGATTGTTTGAGGCAATACGCTGACTCTGTAAATCTCTTAGAAAGAGCTGTAAAGCACTGTGAAGTGGTATATAAATCTAAATGCTATTGCTATTGCTATGAAAGGCACGGCTTTCAATAAAATAGGATATTTCTAGCTCAGGGTTGAAATGAGGAGTCCTTGGTGCTCTCTGAGCTCTGTTGTTTTCTTGTAGATGTTTCATTACCCAGACGAGCTAACATGATGTTACCTAGTTTGGGTAATGAAACATCTACAAGAAAACAACGGAGCTCAGAAAATAGAAAGGATCCCTCAGGCTCTCCTTTACAACAGCAGGTTTTGGTCACATCACCCATTAAATACAACCATTATGGAAGTCTTCAAATAGCTGAGGATCCTCTTTTGCCTATTTTTATGAAGTGCTTGTGTTGCCTGTTAAGTTTGGTTGATCTGAAGCCAGAATGGGGATAGGATCATCCCAAGGAATCCAAAATTGGTGGAGCAGTGGGCTAATGCCTCCTTAAGTAACACCAGCTGCCTGCAATTAGTGCAGGTTCGAGTCCCACCAGGCTCAAGGTTGACTCAGCCTTCCATCCTTCTGAGGTAGGTAAAATGAGGACCCAGATTGTTGGGGGCAATAATGCTGCTTGGGGGGGGCAAAAGCCCTAATAAGCAGGCATATACATAGAATGAAGGCTATTGCTAAGCACATTGATTTGTGCTTTAGATTGTAAGCCGCCCTGAGTCTTCGGAGAAGGGTGGGATATAAATGGGATTTTTTAAAAAAAACCATTTGCTGACACCATTGCAAAATTTGTAAGAGTTCATTAAAGCCAATACATTTCCTTATGCTTTGATTCCAGTGGGATTTTCATTGCATTTTAACATAATTGAAAATCCGAGAGCAATGATACGTGAATGGAATATGCGAATAATCGCACTGATAGTTAATTGACTGGGAATTACAAATTCAAGGCCCAACAGTCTGAAATAGTCATGAGTAAAGTTTAAGTCTATTACCAATTAAATGGATTGCATTGCTATTTTGGGAGAGCTGTCTTCTAAAATGTTAATTTCCAATAGAGATACTATTTACGCAGTATTGATGTGATAATTTTTATAAGGCTTTCAAAAGAAAACAGCTGGTAAATGTTTTCTCTAGGGCAGAAAGCATTAGGTCAATAATTTTAGTATCATTATTTAGGACTCTTGGTGTTTGCATTCTGGGGTTCAGAGAAATGTATAGCTGTGGTCTGCTTCTGCTGTTTGCCTTTTGCTTTTAGATTTAGCAGCTGTGTTCTACAGCTTTCTTCTATTAATTAAAGGAAATCAATCATACACATTTCATGCACCACAAAAACTAGTAAAGCGGTAGCATCTTAGTTTTGAGCATTCCAAATGCATTACAAATAGGAACTTATTTATTTATTTATATCCTGCTTTTTATTATTTTTACAAATACCTCAAGGTAGCAAACATGTCCAACACACTTTCCTCCTCCTCTTTTCCCCATAACAATAACCTTGTGAAGTGAGAGAGAATGACTGGCCCAAAGTCACACAGCTAGCTATCATGCCTAAGGTGGGACTAGAACTCCCAGTCTCCCAGAACACACACACACACACACATAATTATATGGATCTTCATAATATTATAGCATTTTAGCAAAGAGCCAGTTTGTATAGTGGTTAAGGCACTAGGCTAGAAATCAGGAGACTGTGAGTTCTATACATTAGAATTTCATTTTTAATGTGCGTCAGTGTGTTCACAGAAAAAAAGTGACAAAAAAGGTTATCTTTATTTATCTGTTGTTAAATTTTATCTTGAACATTATATTTTCTGCCTTCTAAGCCATCCTTTACTTCCCTTTCTTTAAAAAAAATGAGTATCGGAGAAAGGATGGAATGATTATCGGAGAAAGGATGGAAAAAGAAAAATGTGGTTAATATTTTCTGCATTTTCATCATCCAAAAAAACTTCATCATCACATGAAGCAGGTGATGGGAAATGACAAGATGGCAATAAATACTGCATTGCTAATCCAAACAATTTTAGAACAGCATTTCTAAATCTAGTATCCTCCAGATGTTGGCTATAAAATCTAGAGATAAAGGGCTGCGCACATTTTAAAAATGCTGAGTAAGAAATATTTCAGACTGCATCTAAACACAGCATCTCAATTTTATTCATTAAGAAGCCTGGGTTTTCTTAGTCCCCCCACCCCTCCAAAAAAAAAAAAGACAACACAGCTTTAAGCAATCCAGCATATAAAGTTAATGGGGAAAAATTCAGGCTGCAAGGGAGCCTTTTAATTAAACTTTTTTTCTGCTGTTTTAGTGTCTGCTGCCTAGTGGCTATCTTCATTGTTTAATATACCATTTCACTGTAAGTTAGACATGCTTGAGCTGTTTGCAGGATTTGTTTCATGCTTCAATTTTTAATTTAAAACTTTTAGGTACTGTTTACTTTTTAAATGTTGGCAAAGTGACCACGTGGGATGCTTTCAAGAGCAGCATAGACATTTTTAAATAAATATATAATTGCATAAATGTTTCCTGTAAGATGTGCGGGAAGGTTATCTGGGACTGGATAACTCAAGGAACAATTCTTAAGGTAATGATTTTGCAAGATCTCATCCCAAACACAACTGATGATTCTGAGAGCCTGCATAGGAACATAAACAAGCCGGTCCTAAACTCTAATGTCAGCATTCATTCACGAACAGGCATGCTATATTGTTCCATCCCCATACAGTAAGAGATTACTACAGTAATTTTAAGTTGCAAATCTCTTCTTTGAAGACTTATCTATTTCTTTTGCAGCACACCACCAGAATTAACTAATTTTCTAACTAAAATACCGTCTAGTGGAACAGCAGCATGTTGGTTTGAAATAAAATAAGGTTTCATTTTGATATCATTTATCCGTTATAATAGCATGCCATTATGATCTGACATGATGAACAGATACATCCACTTATAATGCAGGTACAGAGTAGGGTTTTTGTAAGGCGCATCATACATTGCATTCCTATTCATACCAATTGTAAAAAAGATTTGTCCATTATGTGGGACTGAATTGTAAGGCTGGGAAACTAAAATGAAGCAGGAGACTGACTTATCTAATTCTGCCACTGTATTGTGGCAGCTATATTCACAGCTAACGCTGTCTTCAAGCAACCAAAACAATAGCTCCATACACTGACATCACCAAATGTCAAATTTTCTATTATTTGATATATATTATTGCTAATAGGGGATGGAGGAGCTCAATTATAGCATGAAACAGGTGGCTAGGTGCTGACTGTAGAACAGATCATGAATTGCTCATGTGCAAGTTTTTTTTTTTTAAATTCCATTTATATCCCGCCCTTCTCCGAAGACTCAGGGCGGCTTACAAGCTTAGCAGTAGCCTAAGTTCCAAGTAAAGTTTAAAGAAGAAAGGCATCTGGTTTCCATGATAAGATCTTGAGCATACAGTATATTGACCATCAGGAATCACTCTGAAGTCATGAACCACATTGATAGAAAATGAGAGGAACTGTGGAATAAGCTTAAAGTAGCTGTTAAGGATGAATGTGAAAAGAGACTTCCAAAAATGAAAAAAAGAGAAGAAAACAAACTAGGTACCAGAACAAACCATGGAAATTGCCAAGAAGTGAAGAGAAGCTGAAACTAAGAAAAGCAAAAATTTCAGAAAGGAACTTTAAAAAGAGTTTCAGACAGCTGTTGGGAAAAAGAAGTAATGCAACAGCATTTGTACAGGTAGTTCTTGTTAACTGACCACTCATTCAGAAACTGTTCAAAGTTGCAACAGCACTAAACAAGTGGTACTTATGAACCAGTCCTCAAAGCCATCACACCATCCCCTTTATCACCTGATTGTGATTTTGGTTTGTGGTAACCAACTAGCACTTATGATAGCTGGAACACTTAGTTGAAATTTTATTGGTCTGAAATTGAACTTTAAACCATGTATGCTAAGAGGAAGTTAAAAAAAAATAGATGCATTAGAATGCTTTAATTTTAGAAATGTTTTTAAAGAAAAGCTTAGTGTTTTAAAATTGATGGAAAAAATGTTTTTTTCCCTTTAAGGTCAAAGAATCTGAAAGAATAGAGTGAATTTTGTTAATATAAATGGCGATAGTTTACAAAGATTATTAAGTGCAAACAGAAATACATATTATTTCAACAGAAAGGAAGTAAAGCAGTAATGGTTAAATTAAATTGGTTGTTCTATTCAAAGAGAAGAATATATTCATGCTTTTTATTTGGATATCACTTCTGGATTTTTTTCTTGTGATGAAAAAAATGAAACTTTGACTTTGGCTTTACTGATTAGATAGATTTGTTGTTATAGAAATGGCTGGTTATATACTAATGTGTAAAAGTAAAAAGTTGAAGCTATGCTAAAAAAAGTCGGAAGTCAATACCTTTTTCTTTCTTCCCTTGTACCTCATATTTTCTTTCTCCCTTTCTTTTTTCTTCCCTTATTTTCCTATTTTTATTTGTATTTTATACATTGATAAAAGATAGATAGATAGATAGATAGATAGATAGATAGATAGATAGATAGATAGATAGATAGATAGATAGATAGATACAGGGCTTT
This sequence comes from Vipera berus, assembly GCF_964194415.1. Taxonomy (NCBI): domain Eukaryota; kingdom Metazoa; phylum Chordata; class Lepidosauria; order Squamata; family Viperidae; genus Vipera; species Vipera berus. The sequence goes on from NC_138202.1 coordinate 227,424,806, forward strand.
TTTTCTCATAGAACGCTCAGAACGGAGTTCCGGCACCTTTTTTGGTTGGAACCTTGTAGGGTAGGCAAGGTGGGTTGTATGACATGTGTGAGTTCCGGCACCTTTTTCTTTTACAAAAAAAGCACTGGATAGATAGATAGATGATAGATAGATAGATAGATAGATAGATAGATAGATAGATAGATAGATAGATAGATAGATAGATAGATAGAGATAGATAGATAGATAGATAGATAGATAGATAGATAGATAGATAGATAGATAGATGTGTGTGTGTGTGTGTACACACAAGCAAAGTCAATGGTGAAGTCACCAAGGAAGGTTGCAAATCATTCTGGTAAATCCATTCTCCATCCTCCCTGCAGTTGCTTGGCACAGCACCCTTCCTCCCCCACCCTCCCTTCACTCACACCGAGTTGTACCCTCCTTTCTTTGGCCTTTCTTCATTCATCCAGTCCTGTGCCAGGCCTTCCAGGGCCTCCCCCTACAGCACACCCCCCGTACTCCTGCACTCCTTAGCTAGGAGTGTCACTGTTTCCCACTTAATGAGCTGTGCACTCTGAGGTTATGATGGCAATAAGGCCTGCCAGGATTGTTATTGCTAAGTAATGTAATTGTACGACATTTGTGTTTCATGACTGCATTGCTTAGCAATGGCGTTCCTCATTCCATAATAGTATCCAGAGGACAACCTGCAAAAACGTTGAGCCTGGAAACAGGGAAAAACAAGGGAAGCCTTTCAAAAAAAAATTGAATTCAGAAGGAGGTTCCAACCTCAAATTGGTATATCTAGCCAACACTAATGGACACATAGTTGCCAATTTAAAGGGCGTTAAACAAAAACGGAAGGAGTATACTAGACATCTGTACAGTACAGATACTTTGGAATCGGATAAGACTCCTGAAAATACCATGGACAGCCAAGGAAACAAACAAATGGACCATCCAACAAATCAGTCTAGATTTCTGACTTGAAGTTCAAATGAACAGGGTTCAATTATCCACCTTTTGACACATTATAAAAAGACCTAGCTTTCTGGAGAAGACTTTCACCCACCTATGTCCTACTATACCTGTTTCAATTTCAGTGCCTTGAGATGATCGTTTGTGCCCTTGCAATTTGCTCTATGCGAGGCTTTCTTTGAAAATCACCTGGAAGTTTCCATGCCAATGGCAGCCTATCTATGGGGAACCCCAGCTGAAAATGTTTTTCCTATGAAGCAAAGGTAGCTTGTAGTCTCATGGCTTATTTTCAAAGGCCTATGGAATGTGATCGTCCAAAATCATTGGTGCTGGAATGGTTATATTTCCCCCCCCCGCCATGATTGTTGTTATATATGAATTGTTTTTTTTTCCTGGAGACTGAGGTGGGCAGTAAAATTTATAAGCAAACAAACAAACATATTCTGTTGCAATGCATTGACTATAATTTCTAATTTTTTTATTGTTCTTTTCTGAAACTTAGATCCCACTGCTTTAATATATATATATATATATATATATATATATATATATATATATATATATATATATATATATATATATATATATATATATATATATATATATATATATATATATATATATATATATATATATATATATATATATATATATATATATATATATATATATATATATATATATATATATATATATATATATATATATATATATATCAAAATCTGCCTCCTGTTATTAACATTACTCTTAGCATAGTGGAGTATTTTCAGTTTGTTCTATCTTTTTCTTAATTGGCTTTCTTAGTGATTTATGTTCCATGGCAGGAAGCAGTAATTAATCATATGTACCAATATGCTGCCATGCTTATTCTTTAGAGCAAAAGGATACTTATAAATTTGGATGTCACTTTCCGAGTCATAACATTACATTAGAGATTACTTAATAATTTTGGAAGCTTCTGGAATTCAGACATGTTTCCCATGTTATTGCTTACATTTCCATGTTAACCCATCCCCAGTAATTACTATAAATATACACACTATCTCTTAACTTGTACTTTTAGCTCCTTTACCAGGTTAGTGGCTTCTTTGTGGTTAAGCATGTAATAACAGCTAACTAACTATGGTGTTGCATTCAGAATTGTATCAAACGGAAATATGAAGAATCACTATCTTCATATGACTCTTTTAATGAGAGCTGAATTGGTAAATATGATTAAGGAATTGTGTGGGAAGAGGGTGAGACAGTACATGTATTATCATTAAGCACCCAGAGGAGTTTAATATATTGAGTGAACATGCTCAATGAATAGACCTTCCTGTTCATATCCATTTTAACCTAACAAACACAGAAACAGGTTTATTGGCTGTGTATTCTCCAACACATTTTGAGTAATTCCTACTTCAAGAAATCTATAATGTGAAAAACAGACCAAATGTGCCTTAATAAAGGAACTATCCAAACCATACTGAGAAAAAAATACTTCCTGCTTTTGAGATTTTTTTTATTGTACTAGCATAGCTGTTTAGGTTTTTTCCACTTTCGTTTTATAGTTCTGAAGGCACAAATTGAAGCTTAATTGACCGATGCGCACACAATAATTGGTAGAGATTTTGGAGTTCTAAACACAGTTTAGTAAGAAAATGGTAAAGACATAAGATCCACAAATAAAGCCATAACTTGTACTCATTCTGTGAATATAGACTGAAACTGGTCTAGTGTTACAAGAGGAGGAGGCTCACCATTCATCTAGATCAGAGGTTCCCAACCCAGGATGCTCGCACCCCCTGGGGGTGCACGATGATATTCCAGGGGGTGAGAAAATTTGGGTTTTCAAAATTATAGTGTATATACATAATTCATTGCTGTTATTTCGAACTTTTGTAAGGGGTGAGAGAATATATCAGAAGTGTTCTAGGGGTGCGGGGTATAGAAAAGGTTGGGAACCACTGAGCTAGAAGGAACCAGCTCAGATAAACCCTATTTCTCAGTTTCACACTAGTTGCTTCAGAGAGTGTAACTGGATCAAATTTGAAAAGAAGGTAAAATGACTAAAACAGAGGTGGGAAATCTTATGTAGCAGGAGCTTACAATGGAAATATTGACCTCATAGAATTTAAGCCCATCTCCTGGTCCACAAAAAAAAAATCATTTTTATTGTCAGGTGAAGTTTTGTTCTACCTGACAGCCAAAACAGAAATGGTCAGAGACATATACAACTCCTGTCAGGATAGAAGGCTTGATTATGCGATAAGCAAATTGGGGCTCAGCAACTCAGCCATATCCCTCAAACTTCTTCTTCAGGGATCATAAAAAGAATATTCTCTTTCTCCACAGAAAGGTCAATTTTGACAGGATCTCCTTAATTTGGCTTCATGCTGCCTCAATAATAGTTGGAAACAGGATGGAAGCTACACTGTGAGGATATGTCTTCTTAGAAATGCAAGTGGACTTTCCAAGTCCTTAATGCTTAAATGGTGTAGGGCAATGTACACAAATATGGCTTGCTTACAGTTTGGACTGGTAAATTTTACAGAAGTTATCAAACTTTCATATCAAGTTCAGATACATCTTCTCTAATACCCTTTCCTAGCACTATCAGAATTTTAGAGAAAAACTACTATGTATTGGTTGTCTGGATTTTTGAAGCCCAGGTCAAGTTGCTCTACAGTTTTCATACACAGACATTTGTGTGGAGCAAGTGATGCTAAATTTGTTGCTTACATTCTTGCATCAGATGTCAGGAAGAATATTCCTGAGAACTATTTCACCCCAATGGGATTGGTCTACTAGAAAGAGTACAGAGAAGAGCAACAAAGATGATTAGGGGACTGGAGGCTAAAACATACAAGGAACAGTTGCTGGAATTGGGTATGTCTAGTTTAATGAAGAGAAGGACGAGGGGGGGCATGATAGCAGTGTTCCAATATCTCAGGGGCTTCCACAAAAAAGAGGGAGACAAGCTATTCTCCAAAGCACCTGAAGGCAGGACAAGAAACAATGGATGGAAACTAACCAAAGAGAGAAGCAACCTAGAACTAAGGAGAAACTTCCTGACAATTAGAACAATTAATCAATGGAACAATCCAGAAGCTGTGAATGCTCCAACACTGGAAGAAAAGATTGGACAGCCATTTGTCTGAAATGGTATAGGGTTTCATACCTGAGGAGAAAAATCTTTTTTGCTGTGGCTCCTGCCCTTTGGAATATCATACTCTTTGAGGTAAGATCCATCCCCGTTCTCTTAGCCTTCAGGAAAGGCCTTAAAACCTAACTTCGCTGGTTAGTCTGGGGCCCCAATAAAAGCTACCATTTTGGAAGTGCTTCCTGGGTTAAGTAGAAGATCCTACCTCTACCACATTGTATATTCCTCCCGCCCATCTTAGTTAATTCTTAATTTTAATGTTATACTTACTGTTTTTATTATGCTATAAGTCACCCAAAGTAGCTTCACTGCAATGTATGTATGTATGTATGTATGTATGAATGAATGTATGTATGTATGTATGTATGTTAAATTTATTTGCTATCTATCTCACCATGGGGCTACTCTAGCCAGCTTACAACAATAAAAATAAAGAAATGAAAAGAGTGTAAATATAGCAGAATAAAATAATGAAATAATAAAATAAACTGAAAAAACCAAAATGGGAATACATGATATATAAATATAATAAATAGATAAATAAAAATTAAGGCAAGGAGGTCTGCATTGTATGCCGCCACACCTAATTTTACCTTTTTTAAAAAAATTATCTGTGGATACCTATCCCCTGAAACCAAATTGATGGACTTTCTTACAGTCCCTAAATAGGTATTTCTCAACCTGTTGATATTAAACAGTATCTTGTGTAAGAATTCTGGAAACTATAATTCAGATTGGGGAAAGCTGTCAAAGATCTACAGCAGATTCTTTCTAGATTTTGCAGGGGTTTTGGCAATAGCAATAGCACTTAGACTTATTTACTGCTTCACGGTGCTTTACAGCCCTCTCTAAGCAGTTTATAAAGTGAGCATATTGTCCCCAACAATCTGGGTCATCATTTTACTGACCTCGAAAGGACGGAAGACTGAGTCAACCTTGAGCTGGTTGGGATTGACCTGCTGGCAGTAGGCAGAGTTAGCCTGCAATACTTCATTCTAACCACTGTGTCCCCACCAGTAAAGAAGTAGAAAAACCCCATAGCACAATATTTCTTTCAGGAAATCAGGAACAGCTCAGCAAGGATGTAACATTTAAACATTGTATATTTACAAACTAATATGGAAAAAGTCAGGAGTAAGTGCTGTCTGTGACTCTTTCAACACTTAAAATGAAATAGATTGTTCATCAGAAAAAGTAATTCCCAATTCTGCATTGTAACTTAAATGTATTTTTTTGTATAAAAAGGAATGTTCAGGCATTTCTATGTCAACAATTGTAATTGAAATAATGTTTTGTAATGGAGCTATAAAAATACATTCTTTGTACTTTCTTCCATGGCTGTGAACTAAAATGGATTTTGTCATTATTCCACATTCACTAAATGACTTCTTTTACAGAAGGATGAAAATATCTCTTCTTCTTTAGCCCTCAGAAAAACTAGCAAGATTTTATGCTGCAGATATCTATTTAGTCCACAGCAGTTAGGAGAACAAATGATACTTAATAGGGAAGAAAATCTGAAACCCTCATGCCTAGGAGGCAATTCATCACTGCACATTCTTTAGAAATTCTGTAATTACAAATCAATTTTTAATAATTTCACCACTCAAAAATGTATTAAGGCTTTCACCTGGTTGGGAGGGGGAGAAAGCTTTCAATTATTTTTGATGTTGACAGGTTGATTTAGTAGCTGTTCTTAATAGCTGTTTGCACATTTCAGCTATTTACTTTTATTTTTAAAGATACCACCAAAACTACTGTTCCCTTCAGAAGCAACTTTTGCTTCCTTTAAAAAGAATATGAATGTGTGTATATATGTTTTCTGAGGTTTTTGTGGGTGTTTGTATGTGGATCTTTGGTTATTCGGGTTTTTCCCCACGTAGAATTGAAGGTGTAAAAGCAACGTTTCGACGAAATCCCATCCGTCATCCTCAGGCTGGTGGCTTCAGCTTCCTTCTTCTGGGAGAAGCATGTGGTAGTGACTGTTTGTTCCTCTTTTTTAAACTGCCAGAGGGGGTGTGTTCTGTGGGTGGAGGTGTGCTCTGATTGGGTGGGGGATTAGGTGTGTTCTGATTGGGTGGGAGTGTGTTTTGAATGGGGGGGTGTTCTGATTGGTTGGGGGTGTGTTTTGGGTGGATGGGCTGGTCTCAGCTGCCAGCCTTAGACCTGAGCTGGTGAGTTGTGCTGCTTTTGTTCGGCTTCGTGTTTGTGGTGGTGCCATGTTTTTATAGTGGGTGTCAGTTTGCTTATTGTGTGGTTTGGAGGGGTTTAAAGTGGCTGATGTTGCAGCTGTAGTTAGGTTTCTGTTTTGTGGTTGTGCGTCGTTATCATTGTGGGTTCGGATTTGCTTTTTGAATGGTTATGTGGTGGTGATATCATGTGATGTTATCATGAGTTTGGGTCTGGTGTCATTCTTGGTGGTTGGGACTCGTCTGTCAATCAAGGCGGGTTTCCAAATGGCTGGTAGGCGAGAGGTATCATCTCGTTTGTTCATGCTGTGGGGGCGTTTTTCTATCTCAATGGCTTCTCTGATTATTCTGTTGTTAAAATGTTCAATTTTGGCGATAGTTCTGGTTTTTTTAAAATCAATTTCATGTCCCGTGGCTTCAAAGTGTTGGAACAGGGATGAAGTTTGTTCTCCCTTTCTGAGTGAGTTTCTGTGTTCTTCAATGCGTGCACTTATTCTTCTGTTGGTCTGTCCGATGTATGTGGTGGGGCAGGTGGTGCATGGGATTTCGTATACTCCTTGGTTTTCTAACCCAATTATGTCTTTGGGGTTTCTTAGGATGGTGGATATTTTTTTTTTCTGTCTGTGTAGAATGCTGTTTTGATGTTGTGTTTTTGGAGGATCTTGCTGATTCTGTCTGTGGTCCCTTTTAAGTATGGGAGGAGGGCTTTGCCATTTTCTTGTTCTCTGTCTTGGGTTTTTGTGGGTGTCTCTCTTCGGATTAAGTTGGTAATCATGTTTCTTTGGAATCCGTTGGCTGTTAGTACATTAGTGAGAGTGTGTAGTTCGGTTTTTAGGTGTTGTTCGTCAGCTAGGTGTTTTGTTCTGGAGATGAGTGTCTTGGCTACGGAGTTGATCTGTGCTGGGTGGTGGTGTGAGAGTGCGTTCAGATAGCGGTTTGTGTGTGTTTTTTTATGGTAGATAGTGTGTCCTAGGGAGCCATTGGATTTCTTGTAGACTAAGACATCAAGGAAGGGAAGTTGGTTGTTAGTTTCTGTTTCCATGGTGAATTGTATTTTGGGGTGTAGGCTATTGAGGTGTGTGATGAAGTCATCCAGTTTTTCTTTGCCGTGTGGCCAGATTACGAAGGTGTCATCTATGTATCTGAGCCAGAGTTTGGGTTTGTGGTTGGATTTTTCTAGAGCGAGGGTTTCAAAGTGTTCCATGTAGAGGTTTGCAATGACAGGTGAAAGGGGTGATCCCATGGGTGCTCCTTCCATTTGTTTGTATCTTTGTCCATTGTAGATGAAGTATGTGTTTGATAGGCAGTGGTTGGTCAGA